>NC_139217.1:444501670-445101670 GCF_055691185.1 Crinia signifera | reverse complement strand
GACATGTGTCAACGTTTTCACTGTAACATCAACATAAGTTGATCTAAAAGTAACAGCAATGTGGGGACACATAGATAGTGATTAAAATGCAACATTAGAACATAATAAATATACATGTAAGGAGGGTTAAAATGTATTTTTATTAGGGTGTTCATTAAGTTAGACAATTGAGGTAATATAAAACAATAATTGAATAACAATTAGAATAATTCATTTAATTGCCTTAATCATAGTTGAAAGGCTAGATTTGCAGGTCCATATGTGTGAAGGGTATGCCAGCGTGCACGGACGTACGCTCACTCTCATGAGCGGTGACATACGCTGAGTTTTCCATTGAAAACAATAGGGACCCGTCCGTGCAAGCTGGCGTACGCTCAGATAGCCGCAAGAAGTCGGTGGGAAGACGGACGAGAAACGTCCGTAAACGGGGGCGTACGCTCTGTTGTACGCCAGTTGTCGGAGTCTAAGGGCTGATCCGTCCGTGTACGTTGGCGTACGCTCAATTGTACGCCACTCCCCTTCGACGTTGTTTCTGGCCGTACGTATGCGGCAGATTTGTGGGTGGACTTAACCTCAACGGCCGCGCACGGAGAGCGTACGTTAATATGGAACGTACGCACGTTTGGCCGCACCAACCAGAATAACCCCCTCTGTCCAAAGAGCGCAGTGACCAATGCGAGGGGATGCAGTGCACTAAAAATGTGTGTCCACTGTGTTGACATTCGGGTAAAAAAAAACATTTCAAAAAAGCATGTGTCGACCTAGACCCCTGATGACCTAGACCCCTGTCGACCTTGTCCTTTGTTGACGTAGACCCCTGTTGACCTTGTCCTTTGTCGACCTAGACCCCTGTTTACCTTGCCCCATGTCGACCTAGATCCCTGTCGACCTTGTTGTATGTCGATCCAACAGTGTCGACCTAATGACTGTTGACCATCTTATGGTCAACCAAACGATCCCAACCCCTCCCCACAGATCCACACAAGCCCTGCCCATAACCATCCAGAAATGCCCACTTTAGTTTGAATAATAACCTCTTTCGAGGACCACAAATGTCATCTGTGGGATGCGGGGGCGCTGGGTCCCTGGTCTGCAGTGGCTCCCGGTGTGCCCTTCTCCCCATGGCAGCATCTCCTGGGCCAGTTGCTCGACAACCCAGGAAACAGTCCGGCCATGAACTACTTCCACCGTAGGTTCCTGCGGTTGCCAGGCACCCAGGGACACCAGGTGACATCAGCGCTGTTCACTTCCTCCACTCAGCAGTTGCTGGGCAACATGGGATGCCAGACCAGCATGCCCACCTGCAGCTCGGTAATCAGGGCCAGGGGGCTGGGCTTGCTACTCCCTTGGTTATTGGACACACAGGTCTATTTAATGGAGTCAGTCCAGCACAGCCCCGCTGGTGATAGCTACTGTCTAAGCTATTCTCCTGCCTCTTCTCAGCTTCACTTGGCTCCTGCTTGTTAAAGTTCCCGTTCCTGGAGTGTAAATTTGCCTGCTCTGGTCCAGTTCCGCTTGCCGTAAGTTCTCTGTTCTGGAGACCTGGGGTGAAATGTAATAGGGTGCGATTTTATCGCATGTCCCGAATTTTCAGACATGCGATTTTGGGTTAAAAAAAAAAAACGTTGTGGGGTCCCCCCTCCGGAGCATAACCAGCCCCCGGCTCATTGAGCCGGACCTGGTTAGAAAAATACGGGGGACAAAAAGCGTAGGGGTCCCCCGTATTTCTGAAACCAGCCCCGGACTCTTGGACCGGTCCTGGTTCCAAAAATCTGGGGGACAAAAAATCTGGGGGTCCCCTGTATTTTGAAACCAGAACCGGGCTCCAACAGCCCGCAATGTCATACCACAGCCAGGGGACACTTTTTGCCAAAATACCGAGGGTGAAATGTAATAGGATGAGAGATTCAGAAAGTGAGAGATTTGGTAAGAAATCTCCAGTTTTTTTAAAGCGGCAATCATTTACACTGCAAAACCAGTGTGATTTTGCAGTGTATATGATTGCCGCTTTAAAAAAACTGGAGATTTCTTACCAAATCTCTCACTTTCTGAATCTCTCATCCTATTACATTTCACCCTGGTCTGAAACGGGTAGGACCCTCCATTTTAACCGTTTAAAAAAACCTGCTTTTTTAAAACGGTAAAGTGGTTCTGCACCTTTCAGACCGCACAGATTAAGGTTTTAAAATGGTTAAAAATCGGCAAAATACCGGTTTTTAAGTGCGGTCTGAAAGAGGCATCACACACCCCATTCTCGGCATTGGATGCACACACAAAAAATAACAGTTATATCAATTATAAAACCTCATTAAAAAGAGATATTCAGGGTCAGAGTCTCTTTGTATCTCTTTCCTGAAATTTTTATGATGTTTTTTCACTGATACAAGTTGTAATTTTTTTTAACTGTATTTGTTTTTTATTTACATATTTATATACCGAAATAGGTGTAAAAAGGATGAGAGATTCAGAAAATGAGAAATTTGGTAAGAAATCTCCAGGTTTTTTTTTAAGTGGCAATCATTTACACTGCAAAACCAGTTTGATTTAGCAGTGTAAATGATTGCCGCTTTAAAAAACTGGAGATTTCTTACCAAATCTCTCATTTTCTGAATCTTTCATCCTATTTAATGTGACCCCTAGTAGTTTTCCATGAACCAAACTGGGGTCCCACAGATCCATTAAACCAGTGGTGTCAAACTCCCAGGCCAACAGTTGTTGTTGAACTACACATCCCAGCATGCCCTGCCACATATTTTATATGGATTGCTAAAACTGGCAAGGCATGCTGGGATGTATAGTACCACAACAGCTGCAGTGGCGTAACTATAAATTTTGCGCCCCCCTGACAAAATGTTTGTGCCCCCCCAGGCATAACAGAGAAGCTGAAGCATGAGAGACGAAGATAGACCAGCATACACTGCTGCTTCCCTTGGCTCCAACGCATCCCAGGCCACCCTAGCACGCCCATCCACGCCCATCCTGTACACAGTAGCCAATAGCCAACTTGTCATCTCTGCCATGGCCACACACACGCGCTGCGACTGACTTGCCTCCAGTGCTCGGCCAGTGGGCAGCGGCAGGCAGCAGCATGTCAGTGCGTCGAGCGGGTGCCGGCGCCCACACAGACCCTGATGCCACCTGCTCCCCCAAGCGGGAGCTGGGTCTGCCTTACAGTAGTTAAGCCAATGAACAGCTGGAGGGACATGAGTTTGACACCACTGCATTCAACAGTCACTGTTCTCTGGGCCTGATTCTGGTTCACTTGCAAAAATAAATTCTCTCTCTAATGTACAGAACCATGTGCACTGCATGGGGGGGGGGGGGCAATGTAACGTGCAGAGAGTTAGATTTGGGTGGGGTTTGTTTGTACTTCAAACTGATGTCTATATTGCGGTGTAAAAATAAAGCAGCCAGTATTTACCCTGCACAGAAACAAAATAACTCCAAATCTAACTCTCTCTGCATATGTTACATCTGCCCCACCTGCACTGCACATGGTTTTTGTCCATTAGAGGGAGAATTTGCTTTTGCAAGTGAACCAGAATCAGGCCCTCTGTCAGTAACTACTAAGTATAATAAGTGTGTGCAATACACAAGAAATTCTCACACATCTGTCCGCTGCTGTTCTGTTTCCCTGAACCTTCAATAAACCTCTACGTCGTGCTATAAATCTCACCCAGAACATCCTTTACTGGGAAAGGAGCAGGCTTCTCTTTCCTATTGCAAAGTGGATTTGTTTGTTCCCTGCTCTCTTGGTACAAAGGTGTAACCTATCTGCTGATTCAGACACTGGATGGGCTGTGCAGTGTAATTAGTGTCAACGCTGAGATACCAGGCTCACACCCTCACATTTTAGTTCAAGAACCAAGAAAAAGTCTTCTCACATCTATCAGGTCTAGACTCCTTCTTCCCAGCAGCTTCCTCAGTAGTCTTTGATCTTCAAATGTCAATACATTAAGAACGTTAAAAAACAACCTCTTGGCCTCTTTAATGTGTTTTTCTTTTCAAGAGCAGGACCATGCACCCGAAATAGTATCTTTGTTTACCTAACCGTCCATCTAGTTGGCAGATATTTATTGATAGTCACAGCAACCTACATAGCAGCTGTTTTACCTGTTGTGCAAACACAACTATCAGAAAGTCTGTGGAGAAGGTACACTTAATATGCATTATATGCCCTTTGGGGTATTTTATAAATTTGATGGGTCAGCGTGCAGGAGTAATGCTTGGGTCAAGTCTTCCCTCTACAGGGCATACTTGCCTATTCCAGGAGATGTCTTAATTTGGCGGAGGTCTTCCAGGGTTCTAGAAGAGTAGAGAAATCTCCCATGTCCTGCCCACTTTTCCAGTGAAGACATGATTTGCTGTGAATCACTGATGCAAATCACTCAGTGCCACATCCCAGTCTCTCCCGCTTGGACCACTCCTGATCTACCGGAGTACAGAGAGAAAAAGTGGTAAAGATAGAAACACATCTAACCAACTTTCCTCCAACGACCCATCTGTCCCACTTTTGTCCAACTTGTCTGACCAACTACTTAAATGTATGTATGCCACACACTTAACCAACTTTTTCATCAGACCAGTAGATTTTTCTCTAACTGAATGATTCTGATGTCACAGACATCACAGACACAGACACCGTCTGCAAATAACTATTTTAATTTAAAGAAGTGTGTCACACTACCCCCAGCACAGGAGCTTTTCACACAATCCCCCCCCACCTACACAGCAGGTTTTCAGCCCCCCCCCCCCCCCCCAGCACACACAGCAACAACTTGTAATTACCTGATTTGGTATGCCACATGCACATGGAAAAACAGTGCAGACAAGGTCCATACACACTGGGCGACTATGCCCAGCGTGTATGGACAGCGATGATCGTTTTATCGATGGGGGGAAAGCCGCTCAGTGCATACACACTGAGCGGCTTTCCCCCTGCCCGGCGCCGACGGAGGGGGTCGGGAAGGCTTTCAAAGCCATGCAAAGCCATCAACAAAGCCGCTCATCTCCTGGTAATACCAGCAGATGAGAGGCTTACCCGGCGATGATGCGGGAGCGTGCAGCAGCACTCACCACTCATCGCTGGGGCATACACACTGGGCGGCTTTGAGCTAAAAATCCGCTCAAACCTGCTGTTTTCTCCGACTTTGAGCTCAAAGTCGCCCAGTGTGTATGGGCCTTTATTTGACTTTCAGATTCCCTTAAATTTTGGACTATTTCGCCTGGCAGACTGTGTGACTGCGTACGATGCTCTCAAGAGCTTACACTCTAAAGTTATCCCTCATCAAATGCTGGATATACAGTATGTAATTTATAACATAATCAGGGAAGCTTTTAAAAACTGGATAATAAAAGTAATCATTGAAAATAATTAATCCATAGTAATAATAATTATAATAATAATAATAATAATACCAATAATAATAATAATAATAATAATAAAAATATATTTACTCTCGACTTTTTGACCTTCACAGCGTTCTTTAGCTCTTCCTAAATATATTTATTCATTTCTGTACTAGTTTTTATAGTTTGTTTTTTCGGCCAGGTTCTTTCTATGTCTTTATTTATTATTAATATACTTAGGTAATTGTTCCCTAATGTGTATGTAAAGTCTGGTTTAACAATGCTCTTTTTCTTTTCAGGTAGTAAATTGTAATTCACAGGGGGCCTGCAGCTGATGGCTCCTGTCTTTCCTAGTCTGGGTGTAGATAAAGCATTGAGCAAGTTCAACCCCTTTGATTTACAGCACATACAGTATACTGGGACAGTGACTCCAGGTCCTGACATTTTCCTAAAGACCAATAAAAGGAGAGTGGAGCCACACATTTCCAGCAAAGACTGAGCAAAAATGCTAGTTATGGGATGAGAACATCATCAGATACTATAGTTACATAGCTTACAAACACAAGCACTTTCATGATATATAACTCATGCAAACTTAAAACCCAAAAAGAACCGGGGCTAACCTTTCACAGTTTGGCATTAGATTTTCTGCCAGGCTCAAATCGGGTCCCATCGCATACCTTAATTAGTGGTATGCGATGCGATGGGCGCCGTGATAATACACAAGTACCCCAGTTTTTAATCCAATTACAAATTTTCCTAACCCTCAATTACCCAGTTTCATTAATAACCTCTTATGAGGCACCGTGCAGTATTACATCAACAGATTTCCCTAAGTCCAGTCCTCTACTGACTTCCTCATAGAAGCTAATTAAATTAGTCTGACATGATCTATTTTTGATGAACCCATGCTGAGCCTTACTTATCACTTTTTCCTGATCTAAGAAATTTTGGATACTATCTCTTATTATTCCTTCTAATATTGTTCCCACAATGGATGTGAGGCTGACCGGTCTATAATTTTCAGGGTTAGTTTTGCTACCTTTTTTCCATATTGGTACTACGTTAGCTATGCGCCAGTCCCTTGTTACCTTTCCCGAGTCTATTGATTCCTCGAATATCAGGTATAATGGTAGTGCTATGACAGAACTCAATTATTTTACTATCCTAGGGTGTATTTTGTCCGGGCAAGGAGATTTGTTACTACAGTATTTAGGTTCTGTAATCTATTTTTGACTATTTCCTCACTCAAACATACAGTTTGGGAGCAATCAAGAGACAAGCATTTATTCTGTGGGAGATCTTCTGAAGATTCTTCCCTTGTAAATACCGAAGCAAAAAACTAATTGAATAATTCCGCTTTCTCTTTTCCTTATATTACCAGGGTACCCTGCTTATTTTTTAGTGGGCCAATATTTTAACCGTTTCCCGTTTATATAACTGTAGAATTTTTTGGGGTTAGATTTGCTATCTGCTGCTATTTGACGTTCGGGCTCTAAATTTGCCATCTTGATTGTATTTTTATATTTATTTTTACATTCTTTATATGCGGCAAATGATTTTTTGGTGTCCCATCTTGTTTAAATGCTTTGAATGCCCTCCTTTTTTTAGCTGTTTCAAATTTGACTTTGCTGATGAATGAATGAATCATTGACTAATGAAATCAACTCTGCTCTTTCAGCATTCATAAGGAGTTTGTGTCTCTTTCCTTAAATATACCACATATTATCTACTTATTTTGTACTCAAGCAATTAATTCATTGCACAGACAGTGACTATTGGATATAATTACCAATTATTTGGCGAGCTGATGAGATAGCATTCATCATGTGATCTTTGCTAGATATTCTGAGACAAACGAACAAGATGCGGCTGCGGAATCTCAGGCAGAAGGATGACTTCCCAGGAAGGGGTTATCATGATCTCTGGTACATGAAGAACACTCACAAGTGGTCATAACACAGTAATATCACTTAGCACATGGGAAAATAAGGCAGAGGAATCCTGGACTCAAGTTCCATGAAATGCTTTGTTTGGAGAACACATTGCCCCCGAATATGTGGCTGTTATGAGAAATGAAAAAAACAAGGCAGCTAAATCAGTAAAAAGAACCAGTAACACAAGGTAATGTGAAGCTCATGTCACAAATTCGTCATAAGAAATTTAGGGGGCGATTCAATTTAGCACATGTGCAAGCCCCCGGGACAGTCGCACAATGGTGGACAGGAAGGGGGCGGGTAGGCGGTGTGTCCATGGAAATGCTGCATGTACCCATGCATCCTCGGTGCGGCAATCTGTTGTCACGTGACATCAGTGTCCGCCACCAATTCGCGGCCATCTGAAAAGTAAGTATAGACTTACTTTTCAAAGCAAAGGCTGGGGAAATAATTTGATGGTGAGCGGCTATCAAATGTGTCCTCATGATAGTGCAGCGATTCGCTCGGCGTGGGGGGGGGGAAGTTTCGGCTGGTCAGCATTTACCTACTCACTAGGCAGCGAATATATGAATAAGGGCAATGGAAGTTTTTGGGAGAGGTGTGGGACTCAAAAAAGTTTAAAAGAGCCGCATATACAGTAAGTCACATGACTCCAGTTTCATATGGAGAATCAACCACTATATCAGTAGTAAGTCAGCGGGTATGTACGCCCCCTGATGGGCCAAGTGTGAGAATCAGAAAGTGAGAGATGGTTTTTTTTTAAAGCGCTAATCATTTATACCGCAAGACCAGGTTGATTTAGCCATGTAATCGATTAACGCTTTAAAAAGATGGGAAAACTCTCCCAACATCTCTCACTTTCTGATTCTCACCCCCTATCACATTTGGCCAGATTTATAGACATATCACGCTGATCCTGCATCTCAGCCAATGCCATTTTATCTGATAGATCTATTGGTGCATATGTTTACGATCGATCTGCCCGTGGATCGTACACTGGTTGCAGGTTCCCCCGACACGGACATCACAACTAATTCCTTTTAATTTCAAAGTCCCACTGAAATTGGCCCAATGTATTGAGCAGTAAGTGTGCCTGTTTACCTAAACGGCCACTGTAGCGGGTCAGCGTTGCTCCAGGGATGCACAGAGGGATCCCAGTGGATTCCTCCCTCAATGCATAACCAGTGTGACCTCCGCGCCAGTTTGACCTCCGGTCATACTGGCGCCGAAACCGAAGATGGGGAAGTAACGAGGCTACTGAATGAATTTACTAATCACAGGTACAGCCCCTGGTCATGAATAGGTCTCTAACTGTGACCATTTAATCAATTTATTTTGAAGAATGGGATTGACCCTAACTGTGGTCTAGGCCTAACTACAGCCTGACCCCAACTACAGCCTGACCCTAACTACAGCCTGACCCTAACTACAGCCTGACCCTAACTGCAGCCTGACCCTAACTGCAGGCTGACCCTAACTATAGCCTGACCCTAACTACAGCCTGAACCTAACTGCAGGCTGACCCTAACTACAGCCTGACCCTAACTGTAGCCTGACACTAACTACAGCCTGACCCTAACTGCAGGCTGACCCTAACTACAGCCTGACCCTAACTACAGCCTGACCCTAACTGCAGGCTGACCCTAACTACAGCCTGACTCTAACTGCAGCCTGACCCTAACTACAGCCTGACCCTAACTACAGCCTGATCCTAACTTTAGGCTGACCCTAACTGCAGGCTGACCCTAACTACAGCCTGACCCTAACTACAGCCTGACCCTAACTGCAGGCTGACCCTAACTACAGCCTGAATCTAACTGCAGCCTGACCCTAACTACAGCCTGATCCTAACTACAGCCTGACCCTAACTACAGCCTGACCCTAACTGCAGCCTGACCCTAACTACAGCCTGACCCTAACTACAACCTGACCCTAACTGCAGGCTGACCCTAACTACAGCCTGACCCTAACTGCAGCCTGACCCTAACTACAGCCTGACCCTAACTGCAGCCTGACCCTAACTGCAGCCTGACCCTAACTACAGCCTGACCCTAACTACAGCCTGACCCTAACTGCAGCCTGACCCTAACTACAGCCTGACCCTAACTGCAGCCTGACCCTAACTGTAGCCTGCCCCTCCACCAATATGTGTGATTACTCTGGCGCTGTCTTCAAAATTTTGTGACCAATATCAGGCGTTCGCTCCTAGACATACTATTGGGGCTGAACTGACCTTGATATTGGTCCCTGTGTGCGTCAAAAGCTATCTTTAGTCTGTGCTCTAAAGTTCCTCTCTGCCAACTCTTCTGGGCTTGGAGGAATATCTGGTAATACACTGACCTTGGGGACGAGCCATATGTTCACACAGCAGTGTCTTTTAACTCAGAGAATCTTCTCACAATCACAAGGCATTTCAATCAATTGCACCAATCACCTGGATGATGGGCCCTATATGCACATCAAGGTTTCTTTAAGTCCCAACAAACTCCAAGATGGACCCTTTCCACGATTTCAAAAGGTTTATTCTTTATAAAATTAGTCCATAAAACATTAAGAACAACAATATAATGTCCACCTGCATTAAGTGCCCTTGCATTATAGACATCCGTATTTTTATGACAGAGTGACTTCAGCGGTGCTGGCCCTTAACCTTTTGAAATTCAAACAGTCTGGTTTAAATGTTTAAATTGATTGTAATTTTTTTAAATAAAAAAATGGCCTACATTGAATGTTGAACGATGTTAATGTTCTTATTTTAAAATGGCTCACCATGGGATCTGCTACTAGCGCTAGGGCTGTTGAGCCTAACCAGACGTTGGACTTGAAAGGGTTACAGCTGTCTAAGTGTACAGCCAACCATGGACCCAGTGGAAAGTCAAGATGTTTTGCAGTGTGCTTTGCAAATATGGCCCAATGGCAGTCAAATAAAAGCTACATTTTGTCTGTAGTCCCGCTGGCACTGGCTTGCAATGGAAATCATGTCCCACAACTTGCCAATAATCACAAGCAGCAAGTTGACACACTTAATGTCCAGGTACTTGTGTATTATCACAGCGCCCGATTTTATCTAAATCGCATACTATATCGCATACGATTTAGCGGCCGATTTGCGACAGATTTGCAGACGACTTGCAGCCGATTCGATCCGCAATGCCATTTCGCGCACGATTTCGCGGCCGATTTTCCGCGATTTCTTGCCGATTTGCATGCTATTCCATCCTTGCACACCCCCACTATCCAAGGCAGCCCGAAGCATCCTCCCGACCTGTTCATACACCCACTATCCATGTCGGCGTGGAGTTGATTTTATAAAGCGTGGCAAGCGCAGCGAGCCCCTCGAGGGGATGCGGAAAACTATCCCGAAGCGTGGCGAGCGCAGCGAGCCCCGCAAGGGGACGCGGAATACACGTCAAGTAATACACGTCAAGTAATCTGTGTCCATCACGGGGCTCGCTGCGCTCGCCACGCTTCAGGATCGTTTTCCGCATCCCCTCGCGTGCCACCATTCGGGCTCAGTGGGTCGATGCGCTCGCCACGCTTTATAAAATCAACTCCACACCGACGTGGCTAGTGGGGGTATGAACAGGTTGGGAGGACGCGTACCGCGTCCGCTCGCCACGCTCCGGGCTAACTTGGATAGTGGGGGTGTGCAAGGATGGAATAGCATGCAAATCGCAAGGAAATCGAGGAAAATCGGGCAAAAATCATCCGCTAAATCGCATCCAATTTTTGCATGCGATTTGCGCCCGATTTAATACACAAGTACCATTGTCCAATATGGCCAAACACTTACACAGCAAAATTAGATGCGACGAGGTGGCAATTAGCCAACTTTAAATCCAGCTTCACAGAGTCCCGGCCAATAGAAACTATTTATGGTCTTCTTCCATCCACATTCCTGAATATGTCCAATAATAAACCTAACCAGTAAAGTCTTATTTTTTTAATTAAAATTATACTAAACGGAAAAGTGCCTGAGTTCCACTGAACACCATAAGAAAAAAGGCACCGATCCTTACACACTGGGTAATTTTTTCGGGTGTTGTCGAGCCAGTTGCCGAAAATAGATATAAGATATAGATAGAAAGAAGAAAGAGATAAAAAGAAGATATATGTAGGCCCCACAGCAAAAGTTTGTATGGGCCCCTATGGTGAAAAATGTTACTCTGACAGGGAAAGGGGCCCCTTTCAGCTTTGGGCCCCATAGCAGCTGCACTCCTTGCACCAACGGTAGTTATGCCCTTGGTCATAAAGTAGAATGGCGGGGAAGGTTGTATTTATCAAATCAAAGAAGAATCTGGATAAAAACAGTGATTGTTATTTTCAGAAAAAGGTGTAAGTTCTTTAAATGTATATGAAAAACTGTTTTGGATGAGGGTGGGAGATAATAAAAGAAAATAACTTTAGAAAGCCATGGTTGAAATTCAGAGGTTAGAAATATACTTTGAGACGTGTGTGAAGGGCACCATCAACACTTTAAATGTAGTCTTGAGGTTCTTAGAAGAAAATATATGGAACAACAGAGAGCATCAGCTAATGAGGAACGGTGGGCAGTCTAGAGCAGTTGAACAACAGCATTTATGATTGATTATAAGGAAAATAGTTGTGTCACTGAGAGGCCAAATAGAAGAATTTAGCTGTGATCAAAGTGGCAAATGATTGGGTGTAGATCATACTCTTGGTGGCATCTTGCGTAGGGAAAGGACATATATGGAGATGTTTTACAAGTGGTAAAACATCTCTATATACAGAACTTGGAAACTATCCAGGTATGAGGAATATAGTGAAAGCTGATTCCAAGACAGAGGGGTCGAATTCTTAAAAAGTGCAATTATGTATACTGCCAATATTACAACCAAGCTAAAAATACTCTTCAGTCATATTGAAAGCTACTTCAGGCTCATTCCTGGGTGCTTATTTGCATTTTATTTTTCAGAAAAACTTGTATCCAGTATATGTATATATATATATATATATATATATATATATATATAGTTATATATATATATATATATATATATATATATATATAGTTATTGTGTGCTTTTTCCAGCTTAAACTTTAGATGCGGGGAAACATTAATGTTTCACTATGCTCTGTCTGTTAGCTGTATGTAATTGTTTTTTGGTGTGTGTGTATATATATAAGCCTTGATGAAAATGCCCAAGTAGGCATTGAAACGTTGGTGTTGTTGCTGAATTAAACCGCTATCTCTAAAAGCTCTGGAGTGCCACTCTGCATTCTTTTGGCTATATATATATATATATATATATATATATATATATATGTATATATATATATATATATATAGAGAGAGAGAGAGAGAGAAAGAGAGAGAGTGGAGAGCGCTAAAGGTTTTACAACCACTTTGAAATGTATATAGTGCAAAAACACAAAATACAGTTAAAATAACTTTTTATTAAAAGTTCGATGATCACATCAGGATTTCATCTTTAGGATGCAGTTTCAATAACCCAACGCGTTTCGTCTTAAAAAAAAACTTCATCAGGGTTTTTTTATACATGCACAAAGGATTGAAAATCAACAGGATTGATAATCAACATTACTGCTGAAACACATGTCCTTTAGAACGGATGGTGGTTTCCAAACGGTGATAGTCTTTACTGTGGTATGGTGTCACGACCTTCACACGAAGGCGAATTTTAAGCTGAGGGTAGATCTCAGTGGGAGTACTGATCCACCCTTATATCCAAAGGGGTGAGTGTGAGGATTTTAAATACCTGTTGAGAAGTGACACGCCAGTATCCTGATAATGAGACCTTATATATATATATATACCATATATATATGAAGCGTGGTGGGAGCGGCGGCACTCAGAAAAATGACACAGACAACCTGGATAAATCCAACGTTTCAAGACCCGGTGGTCTCTTTATCAAGGAGTGAAGACAGTGATCATACAAAAAACAATTACCTTTATGCAGGTCTGAGCCGTCCACGCGCCTCCCCGGCGTCCCTCTGGTGCAGCTTCATGACGTCACCGCCCCTCGGGCGCTGTTGAAGCCGTGGAGGGCGTCCAGATTCTGCCCTTACCCTGAAGTGAATGACATTGTAAAAAACATGTTAAAAATACATAAAAGAGGCATACAAATACCATATATGATGACTAATTGTAGTCAAATCTTAAAAAGTGCAAAAACAGTGATACTAATAAATGTGCAAAAACGCATGGAACTAGCAGGGATTCTAATGAGCTGTTCAAACTGACAGCTATTGGTCTCACATTATATATGCAATAGACTATAAATGCACTAGCCAGAAGGAACTGCACACGTTGGGACACCTTAAAATTCATGCCTGATACAATACAACATCTTATGTAAGATATCATATGTTAAATGCTGTAATCTTGTCAATGCAAATACATTAAAAAGACAATTGTATAATTTAGGTGACTATTCACAAAAAATATGATAACCCGGCATGCTCGTTAAGTCCCCTGGGGGCCAACGTATCAAGCCGAAAAATCCAGCGGCTTTCCCCTCTGCAAAGCATAAGACCCCTATCTCCCCCTCTTTTGGGTTTGGGGATTTGTTTAATAATCCTGTATCTAAGTGATGATAGGGGGTGCTTGGCCAGCGCAAAGTGCCGTGACACAGGTTGGTCACTGGATCCTGATATCAGAGCATGTTTGATCGCTGATCTGTGGGCAGCTGCTCTCTCTTTAAAAGAACGTATAGTTTTGCCAACATAGTATCTGCTGCAAGGGCAACAGATCAGGTACACTATGTAGCATGAAGAACATGTAACCCTTTGTCTGATTTTGTATGGTTTACTGGAGTACGGGTGGTTAAAAGTATCACCGGTGACCATGTAATTACACGTAGTGCAACCACTGCACTTGAAGCACCCCATTTTGGGTTTCCCCAAGAAAGTGGATGCGCTCGGTGGAATCACCGTGTCCACAATGTCATTTTTTACTAAGTAATCTTTGAGATTTTTGCCTCTAGTATAAGCACACATAAGTTTTTTATGGTGCAAGGACCGAAGTGTGGCATCAGTGTTGATAATCGGCCAATGGGATTTGGCCATCTTGTTAATGGCTCCACTTTTGGGGTGGAAGGCATTCACCCAGATGACCTTCTCCTCGTTGACTCTGTTGGAGGGAGTCAATGACTGTTCCCTAGTGAGTGACAATACCCAATGTTTGGATTTTAATAGATCAGGTAATGGGTATCCCCGTTCCTTAAATTTGTTGACCATCTGGGATAACGAGGATTCCAATTCCTCTGGATCACTCACAATCCTGCGTATCCGCAACATTTGTAAGTACGGGAGTCCTGCCTTTAGTGGGACTGGATGATGACTGGAGTACAGTAGTAAATTGTTTCGGTCGGTGGACTTACACAATAATGACGTAGAGATCACCCCTTCTGTGATCTTGATATTGACATCCAAAAAATGGATGCATTCCGTACTAATGCTGTAAGTGAATTTTACAGGCGATGTTGACCGGTTATGTGTGTCAAGTACATTTTCCAGCAGGGACTGAGGTCCTGACCACAGTATCAGCAGGTCATCTATGTATCTAGTGTATAGAACCAGATGACCGCTGACACTGGGAGCATTGATGAACAGCTCCTGCTCCACCATGAACATGTAGCTGTTGGCTAGCAAAGGGGCCACTGAGGACCCCATCGCACAGCCACATTGTTCATGGTGGAGCAGGAGCTGTTCATCAACGCTCCCAGTGTCAGCGGTCATCTGGTTCTATACACTAGATACATAGATGACCTGCTGATACTGCGGTCAGGACCTCGGTCCCTGCTGGAAAATATACTTGACACACATAACCGGTGGCACAATGTGGCTGTGCGATGGGGTCCTCAGTGGCCCCTTCGCTAGCCAACAGCTACATGTTCATGGTGGAGCAGGAGCTGTTCATCAAGGCTCCCAGTGTCAGCGGTCATCTGGTTCTATACACTAGATACATAGATGACCTGCTGATACTGTGGTCAGGACCTCGGTCCCTGCTGGAAAATGTACTTGACACACATAACCGGTCAACATCGCCTGTAAAATTCACTTACAGCATTAGTACGGAATGCATCCATTTTTTGGATGTCAATATCAAGATCACAGAAGGGGTGATCTATACGTCATTATTTTGTAAGCCCACCGACCAAAACAATTTACTACTGTACTCCAGTCATCATCCAGTCCCTCTAAAGGCAGGACTCCCGTACTCACAAATGTTGCGGGTACGCAGGATTGTGAATGATCCAGAGGAATTGGAATCCTCGTTATCCCAGATGGACAACAAATTTAAGGAACGGGGATACCCGTTACCTGATCTATTAAAATCCAAACATTGGGTATTGTCACTCACTAGGGAACAGTCATTGACTCCCTCCAACAGAGTCAATGAGGAGAAGGTCATCTGGGTGAATGCCTTCCACCCCAAAAGTGGAGCCATTAACAAGATGGCCAAATCCCATTGGCCGATTATCAACACTGATGCCACACTTCGGTCCTTGCTCCATAAAAAACTTATGTGTGCTTATACTAGAGGCAAAAATCTCAAAGATTACTTAGTAAAAAATGACATTGTGGACACGGTGATTCCACCGAGCGCATCAACTTTCTTGGGGAAACCCAAAATGGGGTGCTTCAAGTGCAGTGGTTGCACTACGTGTAATTACATGGTCACCAGTGATACTTTTAACCACCCGTACTCCGGTAAATCATACAAAATCAGACAAAGGGTTACATGTTCTTCATGCTACATAGTGTACCTGATCTGTTGCCCTTGCAGCAGATACTATGTTGGCAAAACTATACGTTCTTTTAAAGAGAGAGCAGCTGCCCACAGATCAGCGATCAAACATGCTCTGATATCAGGATCCAGTGACCAACCTGTGTCACGGCACTTTGCGCTGGCCAAGCACCCCCTATCATCACTTAGATACAGGATTATTGAACAAATCCCCAAACCCAAAAGAGGGGGAGATAGGGGTCTTATGCTTTGCAGATTGGAAAGCCGCTGGATTTTTCGGCTTAATACGTTGGCCCCCAGGGGACTTAACGAGCATGCCGGGTTATCATATTTTTTGTGAATAGTCACCTAAATTATACAATTGTCTTTTTAATGTATTTGCATTGACAAGATTACAGCATTTAACATATGATATCTTACATAAGATGTTGTACTGTATCAGGCATGAATTTTAAGGTGTCCCAACGTGTGCAGTTCCTTCTAGCTAGTGCATTTATAGTCTATTGCATATATAATGTGAGACCAATAGCTGTCAGTTTGAACAGCTCATTAGAATCCCTGCTAGTTCCATGCGTTTTTGCACATTTATTAGTATCACTGTTTTTGCACTTTTTAAGATTTGACTACAATTAGTCATCATATATGGTATTTGTATGCCTCTTTTATGTATTTTTAACATGTTTTTTACAATGTCGTTCACTTCAGGGTAAGGGCAGAATCTGGACGCCCTCTACGGCTTCAACGGCACCCGAGGGGCGGTGACGTCATGAAGCTGCGCCAGAGGGACGCCGGGGAGGCACGTGGACGGCTTAGACCTGCATAAAGATAATTGTTTTTTGTATGATCACTGTCTTCACTCCTTGATAAAGAGACCACCGGGTTTTGAAACGTTGTTTTTATCCAGGTCATCTGTGTCATTTTTCTGAGTGCCGCCGCTCCCACCACGCTTCATATTGAAACCCCTAGGGGATCCATTGCGGGGGGCACCAAGTGTATACCAACTGACCGGAGGAGTGCCGCAGCCATCCAATCGTCATACAGATTGAGTATCCCGTATCCAAAATGCTCGGGACCAGGAGAATTTTGGATAACGGATTATTCCGTATTTCGGAATATTTTAATATTTCAATTATGTATTTTGAAGTATCTTGCATGTATGCTGTATAAACACATAAAATACACACAAATATATTTTATTACCACATAAAATACACACAAATATATTTTATTACCACATAAAATACACACAAATATATTTTATTTGTTCAAAAAACAAGGTTTCAAAACAAGAAACAAAATTTGTGTACTATCTCAGATATTGAATTTGAATGCCAAGCAATCATTTTCTTGCACATATATAGTACCAGTTACATGTCATGTCACCAGTAGTGCTGTTACAAATGTCCCTAGTGAGTTTTTAGCAAAAAAAATATATTTTTTTTCACTTTCTGGAATGTATGGTTTTCGGAATAATTCGGATAACGGATACTCGGATACGGGATACTCAACCTGTATATATATATATATATATATATATATATATATATATATATATATATATATATATATATATATATATATATATATATAGGTATATTCTCACACAAGGTGAAAAAATGGTCAGCACACCAATTTATGAAAATATGAAAAAAAGCTTTTATAAGCAAAGAAGTCAAAAAATAGCACATGGCAACATACTGAGTTAAAACATTTTCTGAAAAGTGGGAAGGTTACTTATCATGGTCCAAATGCATCAATGAAACTGCATATTCTGTAGGACACCCATCACCACCTTGAAGGGTACCAAGGGTACCCTTGAAGAAGGTGGTAGCACCACCGAAACAGGCTGTCGGGTATCCTGTTTGGAAGTGGTGATGGGTGTCCTACAGAATATGCAGTTTCATTGATGCATTTGGACCATGATAAGTAACCTTCCCACTTTTCAGAAAATGTTTTAACTCAGTATGTTGCCATGTGCTATTTTTTGACTTCTTTGCTTATAAAAGCTTTTTTTCATATTTTCATAAATTGGTGTGCTGACCATTTTTTCACCTTGTGTGAGAATATACCTATGATATTTCTTATATGATCAGGCACCCACCATTGGGAACAAAATCCTTTGTGTGCGGCTTCTCTACATGTATATATATATATATATATATATATATATATATATATGTGCTGTTCCTTAAAAAATATAGTATTTAGTATATTGTTAAAAGTGACTGTACTTTAAATGACTTTAAATTCCACTACAGTATTTACATCAATTTACTAAATCTGTTTTAAAGCTTTACTTGTAGAGGAGTGATTTCCCTGACTTCGTACAGATCATGTTTAATTTGTTGTGACTGTTAATCTATTACGCCGCGTTCAGGTTTCTGCTTTTGTTTTCATTGTTATCACAAAATCACAAAATATTTTAGGATCCTCTGGGGGTTATTAAATATGGTCCAAAAATACAATTGCGCCCATATAATCTGAAAACTCGCATTGACTTTAATTGATGTTTGATTGCCTGGTTCAAAGCACATCAAATTACTCTCTTAGTCTACCCATTAAAATAAAAAGGGAACATTTAATTGTAAAGTAATACTGCATAAAAAGGAATGTTTGTCACTCCAGAATCTTTTGCCAAATAGAAGTACTCGCAGGTCCTGTGTGTTCCAGGCAGAATAATGAAAGCTACAGTGGGGACTATTGTGTGTTCTAGAGTTCAAATATTTTAACCTTTTTGTCTTTGCTTGCGTTGCTGAATGTGGCGTGCTAGGCTAAAATGAGAAAACGTATTAAGGGTCATTTACTGGTACCTTGTTTTTTTTGTTTTTTTAAACTGATGCTCATTTATGTGTACAAGAATGTGTTAATGACATGCTTGTAATTTCCATGGCTGGTACCAGCATTACCCCATTGGTAGCATACTGTAGCACAGTGACACTAAAGGCCCCCATACACTACTGCTGTTTGAGCGGATTTCACCTGATTCTGGCGTATCGGGGTGAAAAATCGGATGAATTCCGACTATGTGGATGTGTTTTACATCCAATACGGTCCCGTGCGCATTGGATGGGTTCCGAAGTGCTGACCCCGCCCCCAGGGGCGGGGAATATGTGATGAGATACATCACATATGAAAAGTCCCCGTTTTCCATCAATTTGGGGTAATTTCCAGCGCTGTGTGAGCTGCTGGCCATGACGCCAGGGACAGAGTCAGGAAGGGGGACTCCTCCCAGCTACCAACTACTCTCTCTGCTGACCACACGTGTGCTGGCCATTCCGCAATAACTTGCTGGGGTCCTGTAAGAATTTTTATTGTCTGTCAGGGTCCCAGAGCAAAATTGTTTGAGAACCCCTGCCTTATTGATTGGAGGGGGGCATCATGCTATAGGTGACATTTTGTCCTCCCTCATTCTGTAAATTGCCCTAGACAACCACCCTAGTTTCACCTAATAGTACATCCAACCTGCATAACAATGACAGATCTCCACGTGAACTACTTTCAGTCTCAACTCCACGCGTTTCCTTCTTCAGCTTCCTATTTTCACCTGAACTTTTGAAGATGCCAACTAAGGCTACTACAGTACTTGTTTTCAGACAGCGTTAAATCAATAAATACTTGTTTTAAGCATTATTCAGGCCAACCTTTGCTATAGACCGGGTTGAATAACACTCTTAAGACTGAAAATACTATTTCTCCGCAGGCATTAGAGGTGATTCGTTAAACAAACACGGGGTAAGTGGAAGCTTAGCTGCTGAAAGTTTCTTCTAACCATAAGAATGCTGTGGACAATGCATCCAGCTACAACGGGCCACGTTGTGCTGAAGTAGAATACTGAATATCTACAGTACATGATGTATTTATGTTCAGATTTACTGTGTTGTTGTTTCCATGGTTACGCACTGTAGTTATTTAGGTTGAAACTTTCTTCCTTAGGCGCATACCTTCCCGACTGACCATAAAATGACCAATTATGGTTTGGGTTTATTGGGGAAAAGTTTGCACAGATCACGGGAGGGTCTTGTGGTGGTTTTTTTTTTCAATTTCAAGTGTCTAAAAAATGTTGGTAAGTATGCAGATGTTTATATATATGTAATATGCATACCTGTCAATTATTTCCTGCCATTTTACCAAATATTTATAACTTATTAATCAGTAGGAAACCTTCTATGCAAATATTGTAAGTTTTCTCTTTAAAAACACTTTACATTAGGTCAAGGTCAGTGATTGGGTGTCAAAGGGGACACTCATACCGGGCCCCTACCTTGTAAGTGACCCCAAGGTTCTGAGTGGCTCAAAGGCTGTAAACATGGCTGCATCAGTGCCTAGTAATAGTTTCTAAAGGCACTGGCCAGCCAACCACCCTTCTGTCTGCCTGGATACCTGTAAGGGAACTTAGGACCCCCTCTGGGCTTGGTCACCAATCCGGTTACCCATACTAATGTGACATCACACAACACACTGAACCGCATGATGTACAATGCCCCGCCCTCCCTCTCCGCCCGCATCTAAAAAAATCATGAAAAATGCATGTTGACCTTTTTCCATGTAGAACTTTTGCTTGTGTTTACCTTTTGACCATGCCAACCTAATGCATTTCAAACTTTTTGATGTGTCCACTTCTGCCTGTCGACCAATAGTTGTTGACCTACTGACTGATCCACACCCCTACAGATTATGCATTGCTTTCTAGAGATTTAGTGGTTCACATCTGTACCTGCCCCAGCAGAGCTTGCCAATTACACTAGCCAACAGTGAAAATGCTTTTGAAACAAAAATAGTAATTTCTAGTTCATTCGAGCATGGGAAATAGGAATATGGCATTTAAAATGCGGAGTTAGCTCTATGTTCTGAGATATAACCATATTTCTTTAAATGCTAGAGAATTTGAGGGATTTTTGAAAAATACTAGGGATATTTTTTATTTTAATAAATTGTAGGTTGGCAATCCTTCGCACAGGTATCCTGAGTTATTGTCAGCCATATTTTGTTACTCAATATATATGTTACTCATATATGTCACTCAAAATTCATTTTCTCCATTCTCATCTGGACTTCTTTTCTCCGAATTGTGATGCAGTAAGTGATGAGCATGGTGAGAGAACCACATCACCATCGTCAACTACCTCCTCAGCTCCAGATAAACCAATATCCTCCTCATCCTGGTGTACTTCTACAGTGTCATCCTCAATTTAAATGTCAGCAACTGGACTGGCATTGCTCCTCCTAGCACTTGCAGAGGGCAATTGCAATTGGTGGAAGGAGCCTCCTCTTCCCGTACAGTATTGGGAAGGTCAGGCCTAGATATCGCAACCGCGGCACACTTGGACTCTCCTTGGGGATTTGTGATATCTGTGCTTTTACCAGTTTTATTTTCTAATTTTGAAAGAGGGAGGAGGGCTTCCATCTTCATGAGAAACTGAACACCCAGTCAAGAACATAGCCCAAGGCCTTAGCCTTTCCTTGTCACTTTGTGTCATAAATGGCATATTGACAATTTTAAGTTGCTCTTAGCGTTACATTTTTTTATCCTTTTTTTTCAGGCCCTCTATAACATTGGGCATTGGCCTTAGTAGACTATGTTGGGACGTGCATCGTCAATGCCATGACTGGTGGCAGCAGCTTCAGCACAAGGCAGTGGTTCCTGATCTTTAAATTGTGTGTCTTCCTCCTCCATTTCTATATCAACACTCACCGCCACTGCACTTTGCAGCAGAACCACTGGATCCATATACAGCAGTTTTCAGCAACCACCCCATGCCACCTGCAGACACACTAACACAGCTCCTTCCACTATCCTCTCCAATGCTGGAGTGAACATAACGCTGATTGGCAGGGATTTCTTTAGGATCCAAAACCCACGAGAATCCAACAGCGGTATAATGACGTTTTGACTCGATCTGGGATCTGGGTTTGGCGGTGAAAACCCGTGCCGGAAGTCCCGGCACATATCCTGATTTTGCTGGGATAGTCCCCATGCCACCTTTTCTTTGGTGTGGTGCACCCCATCGTTTGTGCACATGCCTCCCTCTTTAGCAGATCTCTAAAGATTTTTGTACATTAGAAAAGATCAATTTGTCCAAAAGTCTTGCCAGCCCTGGTCTAACAGTTAGATACAAATATATAGTAAGCCTAAATATAAAATATGTAAAATATGTTTCTCAAATGTACAACACACATTATAGACATACCAGTGCAATTAGTTGTTTATTCACTATGAAATGTCCTCTTTAGTTTATTGTACTGGAAACCTATTATACTTTGCAGTCTTTTTGTTAATGTCTTGGGAGACTGAAGTGTTGGATCAACCAAACGGAACCATCATCATTCTACCCACTGGCTAGGTCATTGACTGGGGATCTAAGACTCACCTGTGTAACCTGAGAATCCCCTTCAAACTCCCGTCTTTGATTTTACTTTCACAGACCACTACATTCTATTTCTTCTCATCTGTCTGCTATCATGTTAACAAGCAAAAGAGAATCTCGGCAGTTCATTGACAACATAATAAAATGGGATTTAAATTTCACTCTTCAAAGAGTAGTTTCCTATCGAACCCAGTCTCCTGTATCTCTATAAGCCTCGCTAGTCAGGATATTGAGAAGTACAAGTTCTTTAAAATACGACTGCTGAGCCTATACATTCACTTGAGATTTGAGCCTTTGTCTGAAATTTTAAAGGTATATAACTTAGGAAAATCAAACAGTTGATGTTCTACAACATATTTGTACGACTTATAGTACATTAAAAAACCATTTAAGCTCTTATATCGTTTTCTGTTGTCATTATTTTAAATATAAAATTGAAAATTATATCACTTTATTTTTTTCTTTAAGTTTTTAAAATCTAATAAAATCACAGTTCAAATAAAAAGTATAATAAATAAATAAATCACAATGTCAAAAATGATCTAGAAAATATAAAATAATTATAATTAAATATTTGACATTAATATTTGGATTTAAATACTTAGGTGGCATTTAACATTTTAGTTTTAAATATGAAAATTATTATTTCATTTTGTAATACAAGGTCTTAAATACAAATAAAATACTGAATGTTAAATTTAAGTGAAAAAAAAATGCATGGTATGATTAACATGCTAAATTTGTATATTTATTATTTCACTCAAACTGTACATACACTTCTCAGATCCATCCATAAATATAGGAAGGTATTTTTTTTTAATTATTTAATTTAATTATTTACGTTTTCTATTCCATAAACTATTTGTTATACATGCTTTTAATGTTAATGAAAACACTCAAGTTAATTAGGAAAAAATGTGACTTTTATTTGCGCACTTACACATGTATCTTAAGAGTCAGTTACTTTAATTCTTTCTCACAGATGTATGTGGTTGCATTGATCTGACGGCAATCATCATCAATTCGGAAAGATACGCTTCCTAAACGATTTAACTTCAAGATACGTGTAACTCAAAATCAGACACATTTCTAATAGAGATGTGCAGACTCTGATTTACTCTGATTTCAAAGCAGGATCTTATTGGCTATCAACTTTCGAAAACTGTCATTTAATTTGGGATAGCCAATAAGATCCTGCTTTGAAATCAGAGTAATACCCCTTTTACACCAAAACGCCGGGTCGCACCCGGCTTTTTTAGACCCAGGTTCAAGCCGGGTGCGACCCGGCGTTTAGTGCCATTTACACCGGGCGGACAGCCCGACCCGCGCCCGCGCCCGCCCCCGGAGCTTGGAGATGACAGCGCGATGTCATCTCCAAGCGCCAATCACCGCCGCGTGCCGCCGCCGGACCGGAACGCTGCTGGGGGCAGCCCAGCACTAAGGTAAGCTGCTAGGCTGCCCCCAGTCCCCGCGCACACTCCCCCCGCCGTCGCACAGGAGGTGAATGGATGCCGCACAGGAGGTGAATGGATGCCGCACACAGGCATCCGTTCACCTCCCTCCCCCGCCGCCGCTGCTACTGCTGTCTGCAGGGTATAGCAGACAGCAGCGCCGGCTGTCAGTGACTGTCAGGCTGACAACCCGTCCAACCTGCGGACGCTGCGGTCCGCAGGTTGGACGTTCCCCATTCATGTAAATGGGAGCCGGGTCATCCGACCCGGCGTTCCCATTTACACCACCCTCTACCCAGGTCCTAGCCGTGTTCTACCCAGGTCAGGACCTGGGTAGAAGTCCCGTGTAAAGGGACACGGCGTTAGGGATTTACACCGCCGAAGATCCGGGTCTGACCCGCCGCTGACCCGGATTTTTCGGCGCTGTAAAAGGGGTATAAATCAGAACCTGCACATCTCAAATTTCTAAGTGGATTGATCGATTTGACTCACAGCACACTTACTATAGGGAACTTACAGATGGAGCGCCTTCCAGCCTGCCTGCAGGAATGCCAAACGTCCTGAGCTGGCATAGGCTGGCAGACAGACGCTCCATCTGACAGGTACGCGCAAGCGTCTCACACAATTGTCTGTCCCGTCAGCATGGCGGCAGGGAGCAGCTCCCCTGCCCGTCTCCGCTTCTGGGAGATGGGCAGGGGATCAGGGGGAGCTGAGTGCAGCTGGGGGGCTGTAGGGGAGCTGCTGAGACCAGAGGGCTCCGATGGAACGGCCACACGAGCATCTCATGCACCCCCTTCTGTCAGCTGGCGGGGTGTAGCGGCGGCTGGCGAATGGCGATAGAATTGCCAGGAGCAGCTCCAGTGTGAGCTGCTCCATCTGTATCCTCAAACGCATATGGTACAAGACTCCCGGCGCAACACGATACCAATATAAAGCTCACTTAGATATACATTTTGGCTTCACCCTTGAGTGGCAAGTGAATTTGTCAAAATAGGTGTGAAAATTGCCAAGCAAACCTTTTTATACCTCATAATGACCTGTTATGTTTACCTTATATAAGAAACATAATCCTTTTTTTACACAACATTTTATATTTGAACTTACATAATGCGACGCCGGCATTTTCGGCGGACATTTTGAACATCTCTCACAGAGATGTTGGCACGCAAAGGGTTAAGCTATACATTTGCACAGAAAGATAAATCTTTCGTTAAATCTTTATGCGGCACAAATGGGCTCATTTCAAAATCTCTCTTAATGCTCATTTCCCTCCTTTTAACACAAAATGTCCTTCATCGCGACTCATTGCCACAACTTTAAGAGACCGTTTTACAGTGCTTCCTCCACTCTTTTAATAATTCCATGAGTGTGAGGTACATGGACTCAGGGAATACGTGTCTGTGAGATTTTTCACAGTTTCATTTACCTTTAATTGGCAAATTAATAGCAGAGCTAAATAGGGAAGGAACAGTGTTCCTCCTATTTACCGGTCAGGGAGACCTCATTGTGGAGTGCTGGTGGTTCTCATTAATTTTACGAGAAGCTTCGTAAAGCTGCAGTTTCTTTCTGATCTTCCATTTAATAGTGCGGAAGTGTTACAATGTGCAACACCGCTGCCCCTTTTCCCCTTGAGCAAAATATGAAAGTAATTAATTGCAGAAGTATTAAGATTTATTATAGAGTCTTACTACCAATTAATTATGTACACTACATGGGGAAGAATGTCTGCTTACGAGCAGGGTTAACGACCGTCCACCTACAGCAATAACATTTTGTGCAATATCACCACCTTGATAATTAGCTTCCTCTGTCTGTCTTCCACACATAACCCACCATCGTCAGGATTCTTATAGTCTGAAATCGAATGGTGAGCCTAGCCATGCTTCTGCCCCAGGCATTAGCAGAAGAGATGTCTCTCTCCTACCTTACACAAGGTATAAACATTTTTATTAGTGTAATGTGCACTATAAAATAGTGTAACTAATTAGATCCACAAACAAGACAAAGGTAAAACACCTCACACCAATTTAGATAGCTATAGCATGAACACTGCTGATATGAATTCATTTCCAAGGAATTGCCAACATTAAAACCAATTTAAAGTTGATATATTTTGATACATTTTGTTAACATGTCCAATGTCAACAATTTAGGGGGGAATTTACTAAGATTGAAATGGTACGAATGTACGTATTCGCACCCATTTAATGTCAAAGACGGCTAATTTACTATCAGCCAAATACGGCTGATTTGCTGTATTTATATACGGCAGGGTCAGGCGACTTCTGGTGTATGAATGAATACACCATCGATAGAATGGCCATGGGTTCTATGGTGGTTTGCTCATTGACTATCATTCGTAATGCTGAATTCGGCTGGTACTGTAATTCAGCAGAAAATTCCCCTCGTTTTCCAGGCGTATTCGGCTGAAGCCTGCTCGGATCAGTCAGATATTGGCAGGATTCTCTGTGTAAAAAAATAGGAAATAATTAAATAATTTAAAAAATGCCCCCCCCCCCCCCCGGATGCAGAAATACAAGGGGGGGGATTAAATGGGGTCTTCTAGTATTTCTATAACCAGGACCAGGCTCTTAGCCTGGTCCTTGTTCCCAAAATACAGGGGACAAAAGGAGTAGGTGTACCTCATATTTAAGAAAATAGCACCGGGCTACAACAGCAAGCGGGATACACTTTTTGCATAAGGTCCCCCAGCCAAAGCATGAGCAATGTGGTTTGTCAGCCCTGGGGAAGGCCCCCCCCCCAATAAGGGGTCCCCCCTCCAGGGGAACCCTGGCCCAGACTGAACCCTGGGAGTGGTACTGCCACCCCTGGGCTGTGGGTGCTGGGCTGGTTTGAAAAATTGTAAAACTAAAATTGTTATAAATAAATATTGGGTTCTGTAGTAGAACTACAGAACCAATACCCCAAGAACATACACACACACCTGTAAAAATAAAACTTTAATACATACTACATTTATTCATACATACTTACCTATAGGGTCCAACGTAGGCCTGTCCTCCTGTCCAGTAGAATCCACAACAGTACCTGTGAATAGAAATCATACTTATCATACCATTCGGCAAAGATGACGTCTTATTGGGTCCAAGAAGCATGCATGGATAAGAAAAAAAAAACTAATACCATATCCAGCACTGTGGGAGCTGCAAGTGTGTTGACACTTGCAGCCCCTCCCTGAGAATGAGGGTATCCCCAGTCACCAGATCTTCCCTCAGCCAATCAGGAGCAGGCTCCATGGGAGCACCACACCTGATAGGCTCTGCGCGTCTCCATAAAAGCCCATGTTATGAATTTAACATGGGATTCTATGGTGGGAACCAGCAACTCAGCCTGACCGCAAGGTTTTGTACATTTTGAGAACAAATTTGTCATCCGATCAAATCTGAATTAGGTCTAAAGTTCCAACCAATCAGCAGATGTCATTTTTCAAACACAGCCTGCAACATGGCAGTTAAGAGCTGATTGGCTGGTACTTTATCCCTCTCCACTTTATCTTTCTCCAGGGCCCCTATTATGGAGTAAAGTGAATAGCAGAAACTTCCATGTCTTCTAAAGTACCAGTAGTTACATTTTATGTGAATTGATTCAGAAATCATTTATTAACGGTAAAAAACGAAAACTTTAGTTTAAAAATAAAATAAAATTGAAATTATAAAAACACATATATTATGTACTTCAAGAACTTGCTAAAATTACATTTTTGGATTTGACCGATAAAAACAAAGAAATTCTATATAACACAGAAAAATCTGTCAAAAACGTTGTTTTGTGGAGCATTCTTGACGGTCTGTTTCCAGTGGGATTTTTAAATACCAGGTAACATGGATATTTGTAGGAACGAAGTTTTCCCAGTTCTTTATTTTCTAAATCCTTTATGCAAGAACAGCTGTCTGGATTTATACCTGTATGTGTTCATACAGTAGCTATTGCAAATCATACACACAAAAATCTTCATTGTACGCCTGAAATTGATAAGTATCACGTTCGTTCCAAATGTCTCTGCCCATATTCAAGGCCAAAGAGAGAACATTTTCTGTTCTTTATGAAGTTGTGTCCTATTGACCTTACAATTTAAGACACAAGGAGATAAATGAACTTGCCCAAGGTCACGCGGTGCTAGGTCTCTAATGGGTTCACAACACTTTGTAGACCTTTTGTCTTCACAGCTAGGCCCCCCTAACTCCCTTAGCATACCAACCTCAATAACAATGTAAATATTTATCTTCCTAATAATCTTAAATCCAAATATCTAGCTTCTGATAAGCAACATCTGCACTGTTTCACATCGTGAACATACTAAACAAAGTTGTCAGCTTCTAATCGGCTTATCTAGAAAACATGTATGTGAGCCAACAGTGTCCTAATAATCGCATAGAACGTGACGAGCTGCAAAATTACTTTGGTGAAAGTAACGTTGTAGTTTTGTAAATTTAGTCATCTTGAAAAACTATTGCTTAAAAAAAGAAATGCAAATGGAACCTTCTGTAGAAGATGCATTTTATTTTTTACATTTACCATAATTTGCATTGTGCCCTATGTATTGATTAAATATACCATCTGACTCCTGGCATCACATTTTCCGGAGAGATACAGTGGAAGCCAGACTGGGGGTGGGCATACTGCAGACTGAATGAAAACGAGATACATACGGGAGACTGGCGTTGGGGACACCGGCAGTCAGAATATTGTCATTGGAATCCCAATGGAGGGAATCCTGTTGGGTCAGGTAAGTATACTTACTTCCCCCTGCCACCCTAACTGTCCTTCCCTGCAGCATAATGCTAACCCCCCCTGCAACCTAACACTAACCATCCATGCCAGTGCATATCCCTAACCCACAAACAACGCCACCTAACCTAAACCGCTTTACCATGCAGCCTAACCCTAAACCCCCTTCTAAGTGCATAAACTTCCCGCCAGCAGCCTAACCCTAATCTTCCCCCATCCCCACACAGCCTACACTCTCTCCAGGGCCTCTTGGGATTTCGTTCTCCTGCCAGTAGTCGGAATGCTGGCATTGGTATTGTGACTGGCGTCATCCCATCCGCTGCCACCGAAGGTGTTCTCTTGATAAATAGCTCACTCATAGGCTAGCTAACTCTAAAACTCACCGGTCTATGGTACCCAAACAGTGTTTTTAATAAAATTATTTCTCCAGACCAAATGTTTTTCAATCGAGGAAGCTCTTTGTTTTATATCTTCATCATAAGTTTGACGTAAATAAAAATATAACATTGGATGCCCTTGAGATTTTAAAGCCTCACAAGCAGTGACTAACCAATGGGCTGATTAGGCTGCAGCCTAGGGTGCCAAGAATGGGGAGGGGGGGCGCCTTGCAGGTGACAGCTGAGGAATAAAATGAAGGTCTTGTTTATTCCATCCTTGTTAGCTATCACCCGCCCCTGTACTGTGGGGTGTAACGTTGTTAAGGTGCCTGCCAGATGGGTGTGCCAATGTAACTTACTGATGGAACCATTACTTTATGTACATTGTGTTACAGCTCCAGCTGGGCAGCCTAAAGATAAAGGGCCTTATTTTGGTTCATTCTTTCTGACAAAATCCTTCTTAGATGGGCAAAACCATGTGCACTGCAGGTGGGGCAGGTGTTAATTGTGCAGAGAGAATTAGATTTGGGTGGGGTTTTACTTCAAAGTGCGATCTATATTGCAGTGTAAAAATAAAGCAGTCAGTATTTACCCTGCACAGAAACAAAATTACTTACCCAAATCTAATTCTCTCTGCACATGTTACATCTGCCCCCCCTGCAGTGCACATGGTTTTGTCCATCTAAGAAGGATTTTGTCAGAAAGAATGAACCAAAATAAGGCCCAAAGTCTCTTTCCCTCGCCACAAGCATTAGATCCTACATGCCAGTTGTATAACCTTCGTTACATGCGCATGGGCAGTATGAATGGTGCAGTGGCGGAACTTGTGAGTGATTGGTGCAGGTGCAATATTATAATTTGGGCCCCCTCCTCCATCCAACCCAAGTTCACAGTATACCACACAGCAGTTGGTGGTAGCAGTGGACCCCCAAGTCCTCAAGGGCCCCAGTGCACTGCACCAATGGTAGTTCTGTCTCTGGAATGCTGAGTCCCTGAGCGCCCATACATGTGTGTTTAGCAGCATTAAAACGGAAGCTACATTTGTATTAGCTTAGGGCACCTAGAACCTTTAAATCAGGGCCCGCTCACAAGCAGGACCCTCCTCTCATATGCTGTACTTGTACCATTATCTTCTTCCCTCTTCCAACAATGGAACTGGACCTCTGGGTTCAGCTAACCCTGCTTGTGATATTATACAGTAGTTGCATATGCAGCAGTATTTATGTACAGTAGCTTGTGGATATCCCATCTTCTACAATGTTTATATATTTTTTATATATTTAATTTTTAATGAGCCATCGTAAAGCAATTGTACAACAATACTTAGCAGGGCCGTCTTAACATAAGAGTGGGCCCCGGGGGAAAATAATTTGGGCCCCCACCCAACCACACCCCACATCCTCACACACACACAATCCCAACCACACCCCCCCACACACACACACCTACACACCTATGTGCAACAGCAGCAGTGTTGTCAAGCCAGTGGCATTGATGGGCGATCCGGGCAGCTGGGGGCTGGGAGCTTATAGCGCTATTTGCGGGGCAGAAAGTGCTGTTGATTTTGAAAAGACTGGCCAGACGCTGATTAGCTAGATGCTCAGCCAATCAGCATCTGGCCAGTCTTTTCAAAATCAGCAGCGCTTCCTTCCCACCCCGCCGTTAAATAGCGCTACAAGCTCCCAGCCCCCGCTGCAGCTCCCTGGGGCAGTGCCGTCTTCCCCATTGGGGTGGGCCCCTACAATCCTTGGGCCCCCTGGGCAACTGCCCATTTAGTCCAATGGGAAAGACGGCACTGATACCTAGGAAGCATTGGCATCACAGCGAAATATTGATATCAGTTGTTCATCAGAGTATAATAAACATTATTATAAGTTTTATAAACTAGTGTATCCATCACAACTGTATCGTTGAATCAGAAAGAAGCAGACGTAGCTTACACGGGATTTTGCTTTAACCAAAAACTAAAGCGGTGGTAAAAAAAATGCCCAAACGGAAAAATATGCCCATGTGTACGTACAGGAGAAATTACTCACCGAGCATGAAAACTATTATTTTAGTTGCAGCTCTAATTTATATTATTGGGGCCATGGAGGGAGACGCCATCTATTTCTATATCAGTTAATTTTAGAGATGGGTGGATCTTGTACCGCCAGTCTTGTGCGATATCAGGTACTATTTCCAAGACTGTGATGGATCCATTACCAATAAGTAAGGGCAAATGTGTCAGTATAGGATTCCCATAGCATAAAAAGTGTGCCACCTGTTTCTCTTTATTCAGAATAGTTTCCACTCAATCCATCCTAAAGATAAAGTAAAGATTGTTGAAAAAAGAAATTATTTATTTATTTATTTATTACCAGTTTCTTATATAGCGCACACATATTCCGCAGCGCTTTACAGAGAATATTTGAACATTCACATCAGTCCCTGCCCCAGTGGAGCTTACAATCATTGGGGCAGATGTATTAAGCCTGGTGAAGAGATAAACTGGAGATAAAGTGGAAGGAGATAACTCACCAGCCAATCAGATCCCAACTGTCATATTTCAAACACAGCTAATTGGCTGGTGCGTGAACTCTTCCAAGTTATCTCCACTTTATCTCCAGTTTATCTCCAGTTTATCTCTTCTCCAGGCTTAATACATCTGCCCCATTATTCCCTACCACATGTACATGCACACACAGACATTCTAGGGTTAATTTTGTTGGAAGCCAATTGACCTACCAGTATATTTTTGGATTGTGGGAGGAAACCGGAGTACCCGGAGTAAACCCACGCAAACACGGGGAGAATATACAAACTCCGCACAGTTAGGACCATGGTGGGTATTGAACCCATGACCTCAGCGCTGTAAATGCATCTCCGGGGGCGTACTATCTAGTCATCCCTGTAATATTGTCTTCTTGCCTGCAGCACTTAGGAATAGCAATAACTCCTTGCTCTCAAAGGTCATTTGCAGGTTTAGTTCAAGGTACAAAATGTATCTTAGGCTTTTCGGTGGCCAGAAATATTAAACAATGGGACACGTCCAATGCCTTTGTTTTTTAGGCATTGGACGTTGTTTGTTGTTAGGCATTGCCTTTGTGTAGCCACCTCCTCTTGATGGCATCTTGGACAGGAGGGAGCCCCTTATTCTGGTTCACTCTCAGAGGCAAATTCCTTCTTAGATGGACAAAACCATGTGCACTGCAGGGGGGGCAATGTAACCTGTGCAGAGATAATTAGATTTGGGTGAGTTATTTTGTTTCTGTGCAGGGAAAATACTGACTGCTTTATTTTAACACCCAGAGCCGGCCGTAGCATAAATGATGCCCTAGGCAAGATTTTGGCTGAAGCCCCCTAGCACCGCCACTAGTTCCGCCTCTGACCCTGCTCCCCTTTCCCAGCACCATCAACCCTCATCATAGCAGTCATCATTTTGGTGCTCCTACCCGCAAAATTTTATATAGAAACAGTGCACACATTCGATGCGCAGCCCAAACAGGGGTGTGTTCTTGCTGGGAAGGGGCATGGCCACACAATAGTACCCCCAATTCAAATTATGCCACACAGTAGTGTAACTTTATTCACATTATATCCTGCGATGGTGTCCCTTATTCACGTTACATCACACAGTGGTACCACTTTACCTTATATACATTACTCCTCACATTATTCACATTATACCCTTAGAAAAAAATCCTGAGAAAATATTGTATTTTAACCACCTCCATGGCCACACTGCAACCCAACACAAAGCAGTGTGTGCTGGGCAGAGGAGAGGAGCTGCAGCTGCTGCTGTCACTGAAGGGGAGGGGGCCCGGGGCCCCCACTGGGCCCTCCCATCAGACTTTGGCCACACATAATGCCCATTACACATATGTTGCACATTATTAATGCATTTATACATGACACACATAATGCCCCTTACACATATGCCGAACACTATTGCACAACCAACCCACCCGCAGACAGCACTCGCACAGCCGCTAACACTGTGACCTCTGCCTCTGCTTGGATACAGATGTTTCCTCATACATCTTGTCTCAATAGGCCATGCAGCTATTTCATATGCAGATACAGCCTCACTCACACACAGAATATAGGCATGCTGCATATCATTTTAATCAGCAGACGCTGCTGTTGCCCCTAGGCATTCCAAATGCCCTAGGCAATTGCCTAGTTTGCCTATGCCTAAGGCCGGCCCTGTTAACACCCAAACCCCACCCAAATCTAACTCTCTCTGTACAAGTTATATTTGCCCCACCTGCAGTGCACATGGTTTTGTCCATTTGACAAGGAATTTGCCTCTGAGAGTGAACCAGAATAAGGCCCTGAGTCTCTGAGGTTCCTGTATGGAAGTAGCTGAGTTGAGAAAGGTAAGTATTGTAAGTAGGTACTTATATGTTATGTTAGCCGGGCTGATAGGTACGGCCAGGCGGAGGGGGGAGATGATGGCCGCCCTGCTGTTACTTACGGAGTCATCGACGATGGTGTGGGGTGAAGGGCTGCACGGCGGGGGATGGCGTCGGTGCGGGGAAGGGCATAATGGCGGCGGAAGGGGAGATCCAGGCAGCCACTGGGGGAGCATCACATAGTTTCCCTGCTCCCTCAGCGGCACTACGCTAATAGCGTAGTAAACAGCAACTTTCATGGCGGCCGTGATGTCCCGGAGGCGGCAGGGACAGCTGGATGGTAAGTATAATGACACACACACATTACACACACACATACACACTACACACACCCTAACAGGATCATATGCCCACTATCCACGTCATACCCCCAGTGTCCACGTGGGCGTGGAGTTAAGTTTAGAAAGTGTGGCGAGTGCAGCGAGCCACAAAGCCCGATGCCACCAAGCCCGATGCGTCCCCTCGTGGGGCTCGCTGTGCTCGCCACGCTTCGGGCTCGGTGGCTCGCTGCGCTTGCCACACTTTCTAAAATTAACTCCACGCCCACATGGACACTGGGGGTATGACGTGGATAGTGGGCATATGTATTAGCAGGGCTCCAGTTACGTAATTTGAGTAACTTACGTCATTTGAGTAAGTTATGTAGTTTACGTAGCCAGCATAGTGGTGTATTGGTATTCTCAATACACCACTACGCAAACTACGTTTAGAGGGCGCCCAACTAACATATAAGTACCTATATGTTTAAGAAAAGTTCAGTGTACACACCAACGGGCAATGTTTTCTGGGAAAACAAGAGGGCCTTTTCCGAAATAGGTATCTATAGGGTAAGGAAATGGACTAACCATTTGGACATGCCGCCAGTAATCTCAGTATGGTTTGGAATATTCCTTAAAACTGGATAATGAACAGATATGACTTTATAATAAAGGGGCATACACACGTTGAGATGTGTGCTAAGCATTTTTGCTAAGCTATTTAAGGTAGGTGATTTCCCTGTGTCTGGATCGCCCGTGGAGAGCACATACACATGCAGAGATTTATGCTAAGCGATTTTGCTAAGCGACTTTCCTTAAGCAAAATAAAGGCAGGGTAGTGGTACAGGATGATGTAGATCACAATCGCTATCACTCATTCTGTACACACAGAGAGATTTGCAGTCACTTGCTAAGCAATTTGTCTAGATTTTGACTGCATGCACTGACTTAATTAGTAGGCGATACCACACATCACAATCGCTCGGGGGCATACACACGTAGCTATCTGTGCTTTCTTGTCAGATCGCTTAGAAAAGAGCACAATATCGCTCCGTGTGTATGCTCCTTTACGCACTGCGTGTGTCAAAAAGCAGCCCAGTGAGCTATCCCCGACATATTGTATAGGGCGGTATTCAATTGCTTTTCACCAGCATTTCGGCTCAGTATCCCCAGGGGTGATGAACTGAAATACGCAAATGCGTGGCCTAATCTGACCATAATGAGTGCAATATGCGCAATAAAATAGATCAATTGGACATCACCCCACGACCTCCAATTACTGTAGATGAGAGATTGGGCACAATATAACAACTGAATACCACCCATAGACTGCCAGGCAACAATGTACAACTTTTTTCTCCCAATGGACAGTTTCCTAGGATGATCTTTTATAGAACCACTCGGTGATTCATCGCACCCTACGGGCGCTCTTCACACCGTCGTAAGGGGCTGCGCCGCCTTAATTTGTGAACTTTTGTATTGTGAGAAATATGGTTAAAATTGTATGAAAGATGGCCTGTATTGCAGCATCAGTTATAGGTGAAATGTGTTAAATAGAGAGCATATGATTTGGAAGGGGGTGTGTATTGTTTTGTTTACTGTAAAAGCACTTATTTTCGCGCGGCTTTAATTTTCGCGAGCCCTCCGTAATCGCGAAAATTTAAGCGGCGCAAAATATTTCCCCCCTTCTCATTTAATACGGGGGGTTCTATTTACAGAAGGTACAGTAGCAGGTACAGTAGTTATTCGCGGGGAGGGGGGGCGGGGGCCGCAAATCGCACGGGGGGTGTGTGTTACCTGGTGGCTGTGGAGTAATGGTGGATGGTGGGCGTGTACTGTAGCCCTGGCTGGGCGGGGGGAGGTGATGTCAAGGGGGTGGTGGGGTGTATCACACTGGTCTTTTCCCTGGGGGGGCGGGTTTGTGTATCCCGCTGGGCGGGAACGTTACACACACAGGGGATGAGTGACAGTTCTGGCTAAATATATAAGAGATTCAGGTGTCATATGAAAGGAATATTAAACCCTACAGTGCTTCCCTGTCTGAGCATTTAGTTGAAGATGGTAGCAAAGATTTCAAACAAAACCTTATTAAGAAAAGTTTATTTAGAACAGCTTTAGATAAGTCTAGATAATTTATTGCGCTATGGAGAAACTACAATTAGAATACAATAGATATTAAGCCAAATTTAACAAAGTATTTTAATGTCACAAGCTGGTTTAATGAAAACCCATTGCATTTTAAACAGTAGGGCTTCATCAGCCGTCAATTGCACAACATATTTTATGGATATTTATAAAATGTTGTTTTTTTGGGGTGCCGCACTCTGCACCTAGATATAGTGCTAGGGACCCCAATATACAATGAAGCCGTGACAACGGCTCTGGGGCTTAAATCATACATTTGTGCAAATATATGTAACCAATATCTCTGAATTCTATTATCATGTAGTGTTCTAGAGTGGGTACTAATACCATTCAGTGAGCTGAGGGCAGGGCCGGACTGGCCATCTGGCACTTCTGGCAAATGCCAGAAGGGCCGATGGCCTTGTGGGCCGCTTTGTGCAGAAAGTTCTGAGAACTTTCTGCAGTAGCGATGAGCCCGCCCTGCTGCTTCGAGTCCCCTATTTGGCCACACAGGTTGTCTGGAGCGGGACTCACCACACCTCCTTATAGATGTAGGTCAGAGGGCTCCCCCAGTCTCTGCCTGAAGCCTCTCATCAGCCTCTGTCTCTGGTCCGCCTCTCAGCTGCTGCGTCACCGCGGCTCAGCCCTCCACCTCCTGCTGTCAGCCTGTCTCCTCCGGACCTCCCGTGAGAATTACCGCCGACTACCACCGGAAGCCTCGGCTTGGGAACAGATCTCTGTAGGGGTAAGCCCTGTTAATGGTGTTGCGCTGTCTCCCACACACGCGCGCACCGCTGCTCTCCTCTGTCTTCCTCAACTCTCCTCAGGCACATTTTACCACTCAGTCGGAGCTTGTCTTTTATAACCTCAGTATGAGCGGGCAAAAAACAGGGCTCCTGCTGAGCGCGAGCACCCCGGCTTTATTGGTCAATTACACTTCAACCCCACAATGTCGGGAAAAAGGTCCTCCCTCAAGTGCAGGGAGAATAGCACAGTCCACCATATTCTGCCATAGGGCAAACTGTCTAGAACAGTCCACTGCCCCTGCTTTGAGGGGTGTTCCCCTATAATAGGTATTTTCTCATTTAAGAAGATAAAGCCCGTGTGTCCCTTTTCTGTAGAAAAGCATTCTCCCATTCATTTGAATTACATTAATTCTCTACCATATGTCCTCTGTGAGGAGTAGTAGTCCATATATAGTCTGCACGCAGAAAGATATTACCAATAACTCCACAATTGACACCCTATTTAGACAGAGGAAGCAGATGGGCATTACGGTGTGTTCCATAATGTGTAATGCCTCCTTTTTGTGAAGCCACACCTCCTTTTCATGAGGCCACGCCCCCTTTTCGATGCGCGCCTCCGCCGTGCAAGGGTCCCTCCTACTGCGCGTGGGCCTGTATGCTCGAAATGCCAGGGCCGATTTCTGGTCCCAGTCCGGCCCTGGCTGAGGGAATATACAATGAAGCCGTGACAACGGCTCTGGGGCTTAAATCATACATTTGCGCAAATATATGTAACCAATATCTCTGAATTCTATTATCATGTAGTGTTCTAGAGTGGGTACTAATACCATTCAGTGAGCTGAGGGAAACCATGTACTTCTTACTTACCCAGTGTTAGCCCCTCCCTCTCATGCACCTTAATGGTATTACTAAGCTAATTGAGCACCTGCCACTATCCATATGTCTGTTGTGAGAGGCAGAAAGGAGCCTGCATTAGGAGGAGGTGCAGGTCCTGATATGCCACACGGAGTATTATGGGGTTGCTCCAAGGTAAGTAGCTCTTAGTTTGGATATATTTTAGGAAGGAACCATTACCTATTCCTTGCTGGTTAATCATAGACCCAATGTATCGTAACGGTGGGGTGGGGTGTTGTGCCCCTGGACTGGTTGGGCTGGATGGCTCTAGTGTGGCACACCTTTACATTCTATTAACACTTAGCACTATATATAATATATATTTTTTCTCACTAACACAATTTCTATAATATTGTAATTACATTTCATTTTTTTTTTTTCCTCTCTCTCTCTCACTTTCTATATACATATAGCTTCGGCTTCCTATCACTAATATTTATTATCACTATAGTATATACACTGGTGTGCTGCTAAACTAACTGAGCATCTGCCACTATATATAGGTCTATTTAACAAATATGAAATCTAACGTACGTGATAAAGGAGATATACAAATTTTCTCGAATTAGACAGAATCTATCATTTTATTTTCTAAACTTATAGTAAAAGTGTAACAGAACCTGAATAACTGTTATGGCTGTTTTCCTATGCATTCATTTTGCATTTCTTTATTCATCTAAATCAGCAGCTCCCAACCTGGGGTACTTGTACTCCTGGGGGTATACTGCAGACCAGTTGGGGGTACTTGAATATAATATTGGAAAGAAGAAGAAAAAGTCATTCGATTGTGGAAAAAAGTCTTCCATTGTCATGAAGATGAACCACGTCACATCACTTCTTGTTCCGCCTGCAGCGTTATCAGCTTTTGCTTTTGGCCGATCAGCAATCCACTGGGAGCTACCAGTGCTGCCCTCAGACATCACCGATCATCTGCCCCTCGCGGACATGGGTGGAGGAAGCAGAAGCATTAATCCTACAGGCGTTAGCGTGAACCCTGGAGCCAGTACACAGCCAGCGGCCAGACACAGAGGGACCCGATTCCTGACCGCATGCTACTCCTCCGCTACCGGAGCCAGTACACAGCCGGCGGCTAGACACAGAGGGACACGATTCCTGACCGCACGCTACTCCTCCGCTACCGGAGCCAATACACAGCCAGCGGCCAGACACAGAGGGACCCGATTCCAGACCGCACTCTACTCCTCCGCTACCGGAGCCAGTACACAGCCAGCGGCCAGACACAGAGGGACCTGATTCCTGACCGCACACTGCTCCTCCGCTACCGGAGACAGTACACAGCCAGTGGCCAGACACAGGGACCCGATTCCTGACCGCACACTACTACTCCACTACTGGAGACAGTACACAGCCAGCGGCCAGACACAGAGGGACCCTATTCCTGACCGCACCCTACTCCTCCGCTACCGGAGCCAGTACACAGCCAGCGGCCAGACACAGAGGGACCCGATTCCAGACCGCACTCTACTCCTCCGCTACCGGAGCCAGTACACAGCCAGCGGCCAGACACAGAGGGACCCGATTCCAGACCGCACTCTACTCCTCCGCTACCGGAGCCAGTACACAGTCAGCGGCCAGACACAGAGGGACCCGATTCCTGACCGCACACCACTATTCCGCTACCGGAGACAGTACACAGTCAGCAGCCAGACACAGAGGGACCCGATTCCTGACCGCACACTACTCCTCCGCTACCGGAGCCAGTACACAGCCAGCGGTCAGACACAGAGGGACCCGATTCCAGACCGCACTCTACTCCTCCGCTACCGGAGCCAGTACACAGTCAGCAGCCAGACACAGAGGGATCCAATTCCTGACCGCACACTACTCCTCCGCTACCGGAGCCAGTACACAGCCAGCGGTCAGACACAGAGGGACCCGATTCCAGACCGCACTCTACTCCTCCGCTACCGGAGCCAGTACACAGTAAGCAGCCAGACACAGAGGGACCCGATTCCTGACCGCACACTACTCCTCCGCTACCGGAGCCAGTACACAGCCAGCGGTCAGACACAGAGGGACCCGATTCCAGACCGCACTCTACTCCTCCACTACCGGAGCCAGTACACAGTCAGCGGCCAGACACAGAGGGACCCGATTCCAGACCGCACACCACTATTCCGCTACCGGAGACAGTACACAGTCAGCAGCCAGACACAGAGGGACCCGATTCCTGACCGCACACTACTCCTCCGCTACCGGAGCCAGTACACAGCCAGCGGTCAGACACAGAGGGACCCGATTCCTGACCGCACACTACTACTCCACTACTGGAGACAGTACACAGCCAGCGGCCAGACACAGAGGGACCCGATTCCTGACCGCACACTACTCCTCCGCTACCGGAGACAGTACACAGCCAGCGGCCAGACACAGAGGGACCCGATTCCTGACCGCACACTACTACTCCACTACCGGTGCCAGTACACAGCCAGCGGCCAGACACAGAGGGACCCGATTCCAGACCGCACTCTACTCCTCCGCTACCGGAGCCAGTACACAGCCAGCGGCCAGACACAGAGGGACCCGATTCCTGACCGCACACTACTCCTCCGCTACCGGAGCCAGTACACAGCCAGCGGTCAGACACAGAGGGACCCGATTCCTGACCGCACACTACTACTCCACTACTGGAGACAGTACACAGCCAGCGGCCAGACACAGAGGGACCCGATTCCTGACCGCACACTACTCCTCCACTACCGGAGCCAGTACACAGCCAGCGGCCAGACACAGAGGGACCCGATTCCTGACCGCACCCTACTCCTCCCCTACTCCTTAATATAAGGACACGCATACTGCTTCTACTCGTAAGTACTGTACTGTGGATATTTCAAACTGGGGGTACTTCTAAATGAAAAGCCTAATCAAGGGGTATGGGAGAGAAAAAGGTTGGGAACCATTGCACTAAATGACCAACCTACACATTTTATATACTTTCTTAGATGATTTACAGTCCAATAAAGACTCTCTAGGCAGCAATGCTTATAGAATTCCTTAAGTGGAGTTCACATTGTCAGGAACGGTTGGTGTCCCAGGAAGTTGACCTTTATTGACCTTCATCTTTGAGCTAAGTGTTTAGTTATTGGTTAAATATATAATTTCCCCTGTAAAATATTTTGTATTAGTATTGCATAATACCATGGGGTAATTCAGACCTATCTGCTAGGCTGCGTACATTTTTTGTTTAGCGAGCAGGTAAACACAGCCCCCCCCCAGCCGACCAAATCCCTGTGATACGAATCGAGTGGCCACACGGAGGAAAAAACATTTGATGATCGCTCAATAATTTTTTTCTCTCACTTCGCAGATAAACGTAAGTCTATACTTACTTTTATCCTGCACGGTAATGGCCAAAATGGGGGCGGGCTGACGTCAACCACCCACCCCCAAAATGCTGGGCAGACGACAGCGACCACCCCCTGCCTCCCCATCATTTAGCAAATGCCCCGGCGAGTATAAAAGGTGTTCGTTTCGGGGGTTTGCTCTTGAGCAACTATGCGCACAGACCCCCCACCATCGACAAATTTGGACCTGTGCGAAAAGGTGTGAATCGGCCCCCACTTATCACAAATAAAAGATTAACAATATACAAACAGATAAATGTCCTTTTTCTGGGAGAGCTTGATGCAAGTTGTTCATCTTTTCATCCACTTAAATTGCGGGACATCGATCTGTTTGGAGACATTTTTCCAGCTAGAATACAGTAAGTTGCAAGGTCCTTTTCAGAACCTATTCAGTAACTATTCAGTAACTTCACCTGTTTAAGCATGCTTTGAAAAAAATAGCTGAGATGAAAGGTATGCACAACTACAATGGTAACCTGGAATGAAAAGAATAGCAGGCCGTCTGATGTGGTTTTGACTACTATAATTTAAAGTTTAGAGCAAATAGGGCACAGAATAAGGACTCTCACGACTGCGACCAGCATCCCCCTGGTAGAGAATGTCAGCTGTGTAAGAAATATGAGACCAGACAGCTTGCATCTAAGATGCATTTAAGAAATGATCACACGTGAGCTTGTATACAGTAAGTGGGAAGATAATGGCAAATGCAAAAGCAGGGCCGCCGACAGGGGGGGTCTGGGGGTACTTGGGTCCCGGGCCCCACCGCTGGTCACAGTCACTCATCCCCTTCACTGTCCGGCTGCTTGAGGCCACACGCCGCCCGGCTCCGTGTTCACTACGAGCACGGTGGACGTGGCGGCACATTGTGACTGCGCACTCACTGCACAGTCACATCCTCCTCCAGTGACAAGCCGGCCGCCGGGACTCGGCAAAGGAAGCCCCAACCGCGGCGTGATGTAATGACGTCACGCCGATCGTGACAACCGAAGCGCAGCGGCATCACAGTCAGGAGACTTGCTGAATGCTGCATCATATGAAGGGGGGGGGGGGGTTGTGGGCGGGCGGGGGGAGGGAATGCATACCCACTGCCCACCAATGTGGGTTGTTTTTTTCTTTTGGGGGGGGAGCCCGGGCTGTCCTGGGCTCCACAATATCTAGAGGCAGCCCTGCGCAAAAGCATTTTACATCTCACACACACAGTTACTGTTTAAATAGAAGCAGATCTGAAACACGTGAAGGGACGTACAGTTAGTGGCATGGGAGGTTGTAATAATTATTGTGTCTTTAAAACAGCACATGATTAGTCCAGAGGTAGAAGTTCATACTAGGAGCTCAGAGGGGATAGTTGTTGATGGAAACCCCCCCCCCCCCCCCCCTCTGTTCTCATTCACAATCAATACCCTTTTTTAGCAGCATCCTGACACACAGGGCCAGATGTACGAAGCCTTGAAAAGTGATCAAGTGGAGAGAAAGGGCCTAATTCAGACCTGATTGCAATGGGAGTTGGCAGGCCTGTAGCATGCGTCCACGAGGCCATCCTGTGATAAACGCTTGCTACTGTTTTGATCACTGGCCTTTCGCGAGGTAATTGACTGAAAGCCGGCATTCACGGGTGCTCACCGGATGTTTTCTGGTGGTGTCTGGATAAAAGCAGGCGTGCCCAGGCGTTTGGAGAGAGGGTGCGTGATGTAATTTCTGTCCTTCAGCCTGTTTCTATCGCAGCTGCCGGGTAAGTCGTAGGCGGAACGCACACTGCGCACAGAGGAAAAATAATAATTTAATGGTGAGCCATTTGCATGGGGTGGGATTTCATTTTGGTGGGGTGGCGTATATTTGATCACCGCCCCTGGTCATTGGGTTTCAAAAATTAGCAACCCCGCAATCAGGTCTCAATCAGGCTCAGAGTACCAACCATTCAGCTCCCAACTGTCAAAAAACAGCCTTTAAGATGGCAGTTAGGGGTTGATTGGCTGGTACTTTATCTTCTCTCTCCACTTTAGCACTTTCCATCCACATTCACTTTCACCACCCCCATAAGCACCCAGATAGCGAGAGGGCGGAAGGCAGCACATGCCATCTGGGCTCCATGGTTTTTTCCTTCTGTGGGGCACATAAAGCAGAACCTGAAACAATGGAGGAGGTCAGTGTGCCCTCTTCAGGACTGAAGCCCAATGGCGACCACCTTCCATCGTCTCCTGTATTTCAGGCTCTGGATGAGCCTTAAAATAAAATGTAAGTTCAAAAGCTAGTGAGACTGCAGCAGTTACTGTAACATTTATACCGTTCCCCAAAGTTCATTGACAGGGGCTGTTTTTTATTTGAGGCAGAGGGTATGACTTATCAAGGTGCAGTTTTACAACTGTTTTGTAGTTTTAGGGCCAGATGTATCAAGCTTCAAAAAGTGATAAATTGGAGAGTGATAAACAACCAGCCAATCAGCTCCCACCTGTCATTTTTTAAAAGCCAGCCTGTAATCTGACAGGTAGGAGCTGATTGGCTGACTCTCCGTTTTATCACTTTTTGAAGCTTAGTGCATTTGGCCCTTAAAGAGAAAATTTTGAAAAATCACCAATTCAAAAATAAATAAATAAAACAACCTTTGTAAACACCACCCAGAATGTAGCTGAATATCTTTAGATTGTATTAAAGGGGTTTAAAGATAGGCCTTACACTAAATCTACAATCTTTGTATATTTTGATGCACATCACCATTTTCTTTAATTATTAAATGTCAGTATTGCACTTAATCTAAAGAAGTGGGTACCAGAAAAACATTCACTAGGACATCTATGTCACATGTAAAATATTGTATGTGGATAACAGCGAACTGGTATTACACATGGGTTAAAGAAAATGAGAGCTTAAAAAAAAAATACACCTGCTGCACTTAGTCTACTGGCCAACAGGGGGCGATATACACAGGAAGCCCTTTCTTCTGGGAACTGTAAATTTACAGTACAGTTTATACTCTATAAGATATTGTGTATATGGATGATATACATGTATCCATATACACTCAGTGCCCAATGTATTAGGAGAACCTGTACACCTGCTCGTTAGTGTAAATATTTAATCTGACCAGCCATGATGCCTGGTCTTGTAAATCTCAATGTCTGCTGGGACATGTAGATGGTAGGGTCAGACTTTGGCATAAACAACATAAATCACAGAAAACATATGTACCCTGCTGTACCCTGATCTTGTTCCCTATTCTCATTTCACCATAGAGATACTGTACGTAGAGGCAAAAAAAAAAAACATTTGTATCAACTGCATCTATACTTTTGAATTAAGAGGCATAACTGGGTTGTGAATGGGTGTTCTTACAGGGTGTGGTATGGCAGCCCAACAATCGGACCGCCATACCGGTGCCATGCCGGTGCTCCGACAGGGGGCCGAGCGCAAGAAGACCCTTGAGGGCTTGTTGCGCTAGCCACTCTGTGGGCTTGGTGGCTTGCTTTGCTCGCCACAGGATCTATTCTCCCTCTATGGGGGTTGTGGACCCCCACAATGGAGAATAGCCCCTGTCAGTCAGGCATTTAAACAGTCGGGATTCCGATGTCGGAGTACTGACCGACGGAATCCCGACTATCGGGCAGTCATCCGGCACCCGTTTTTATATGGGGCAAACTTAAATGTCAATTCAATTATGGGCTTGGTGGAGTTGGACGCTTGTTTACAGGCGTATCTTTTGGACTTAGATATGGTAAGGTTCAGTTGCATGGGGCCTGATTTCATCAGCCGCCCGCTCCCGAAAGCCAGGTGCACGCCCGCATTTGTATGGGGACTATGCCCAGGAAACAGAGGGTGTTCACCTCCTCCCTGACCCCAGTGTGAGCGACACGGAGACTATGCAAGTCTCCGAAGGTAGTTATAGATGCAACTGCAAATGTGCCAGCGCTAAAGTACAGTGGTACAGCCAAACCCGGAAGTGACGGCGGCCCAAGGTGCAGCAGTGCGGAACTACTGCCGGCAGACCTGCCAGCAACATGGGTGCCGGTGAAGATACCAGGACCAAGCGGCGAGGGACACCCCCACAGACTGTTCATCAAGGTATCGGGTAAGTGCGCCATGCACCACCGGACAGGTTAGGGACGCCAGCCCCCGGTGACATCACGCATTCACTCTGACCCCACGGAGTTTCTCTCTCAGAGACTTGCTCCCCATCCCACTCCCAGGCATCTGTGCTTTGCCCACACACAGATAGCCAACTTGATATCCCACACCCACTCTCCATCCCTGTCCCATCACCAGCGGTCAGCAGACACATTTAGTTAGAGCTGATCCACTGTGAGTGTTGGGATAATAACAACCCCATCCACCATCCGGTGTGTCAAACACACAGGTTATTTTATACCTTGCCTGTATCTTGCACGTTTACATTGCACCACTGAGTGATCATCCTTTACCATTTTAGTACATAACACTACGTACACACCTAGAGGGTGAGCGCAGAACCATTAACCCCTTTTGCAAGTCTCCGGAGGTGACTGCATAGAAAACCTTCACCATCGGTCCCAGTTGCGAATTCACAACAGAACGATTCAACCAGAATCACCCCCTTTATATACTACCTAAGGGCGAATATACACTTTTTTTTTCTGTGCACACAATTTCGGAGCAACATACCCCCCCTTAATATACTTCCAACCCTTGGAGTCTATTTAGGGTGTGGAAATAATAAACTCACCCAAATACGGTGTTTTCAAGGGTTATACGCAATCTCAATACTTACCACTGTGTGGAGGCGACGTGAATTGTATAATGCATATGTAAAAAAAAGTAAAAAAAAAAACAATAGTACTGTATTTTTCCCATTGAATAAACTGTTTTAAGGCTGCTTTTTGGTATTCTCTCCTTGTCTACAGATTTGAATGTGCAAAATTGTATTTGCTTTATACTGCAATTAATCCAGAGGTGAAATGATGTATTTTCAGCAGTGTAGTTATTTAATTATGCATATAAAGTATGCACGTTGTGTCCTTGTTCTGTGTTAACTCAATGGAACTGAGGAACATATTTTACAAATAAAAGCTGGTGACATTTTTATAAAAGACTACACCAGTGGTTCCCAAACTGTGTGCCGTGGCTCCCTGGGGTGCCTCGGGACACATGCAGGGGTGCCGCGGGTTGGTGGTCTAGGACCAACTCAAATTATTAATGGTTAATTATTTATGAGCAAAACCAGTGCTGGTGGCTGCCAATCATAGAATGTGTACAAACAGAAGCAAATACTGCCCTTTACCACATAACTGCCACTAAGAATCACATATAAACCCAATCTAATACATATTTTTGGAACCTAGGGGTGCCGTGAAAAAAATTCTGATTCTCTAGGGTGCCGTGAATCAAAAAAGATTGGGAACCCCTGGACTACACATTTCACACAATACCTCTTTTTCTTCGCTAAAGTTCTGCTATGATCTTATTTTTATTAAGCTTCAATTAGTGTAAATTGCAAAAAATACACATTTTACTTAATATGCACAGACAGACGCAGATACCTTAAAATAAATATGGATGCCATTAAATGAACAGTGGAGTATAACACAGTACATATCATAAGCTCTGCTCCCGTAAAACTGCACAATTTAATTATAATTTATGTTTTTATGACAAGATAGTGCTAGTTGTGAGCAGATCAAGTTTTGTATTTTTTTTTTTAACTAGGGGTTTTATTTTAAGTAACTAAATATATTTATAATATTATGAATATCCATTTAATTATATTGGAATAATTATATTTCCATTTTACTTTTATAAAGGTTATATGGCATAATTTATTTCTTTTTTTTCCCCTACAGTTCTTCCTCTTTTATCAGGGTGAACCTCAAGTTCCTGCCTAATTTTCTGACTTAAGGAACAAAAAAAAAAGTAAAACACTAAAGCCAATCAGATAATTGATAATGACCAACTGACACAAAATAGGTTAATGTGTGATATAACCAAACAGGTGTGTATTTCCATTTCTAAGAGATATATATATTCTAATAAACAAAGGGGCTCTATTAGTCTTTAAAATAAGGAGACACTACTAGTTATAGGGGGATATTCACTCTCCCGCCGCCATTCCCGATGGGGGAAATGGCCGCAGAGCCCTATTCAATTTTGTCTTCCTCGACAGCATTGAACAGGGGATCTCAGCAGAACGAGCCCGACTTCATAAGCAGTCGGGGTCATTCTGCCGAGAACGGCCAGGAATTGACGAGCTCCTAGCCACAGCTCGCCAATTTCCGACTTCTTCTCGTTGCCACGCCCCCTTCTCGGTGCTCGGTAGGTGGGACATTGAATCCCACCTGCGAAATGAGCATCGAGCCGGCTGAGAATGGGACAGGGTCACCCAACATTGAATACCCCCCATAGTATTATATATTAATATCATTAATCAAGGTATAATATTAATGTATTATAATCATGGCTCTAACTATACAGAATTTGTCTATTCTCCCCGTGCTTGCGTGGGTTTCCTCTGGGTACTCCGGTTTCCTCCCACAATCCAACAACATACTGGTAGGTTAATTATCTCTTAACAAAAATTAACCCTAGAATGTCTGTGTGTGTGTACATGTGGTAGGAAATATAGAATGTAAGCTCCTCTGGGGCAGGGACTGATGTGAATATCAAATATTCTCTGTAAAGCGTTGCGGAATATGTATGCGCTATATAAATAACTGGTAATAAATAAATAACTAATAAGTAGGGGTATCACTATCTATCTTTAACTATAATACAGGGAGGGATGGACAGACAAGATAGCTGAATCTTCTTACAGTTTGAGCTCTCTCCCCTGCCCCAACCATTTTTTTCCTGTGGGTTATCGGATGAAATTTCAAGAGATTCTGATTTACTTTTACATATAAAAGATAAGAACAGTGGTTTTGGATTATAGGGGGACAGAGATTATGGGCCTTATTCTAGTTCACTCTTAGAGGCAAATTCCTTCTCAGATGGACAAAACCATGTGCACTGTAGGGGGGCAGATGTAATAGGTGCAGATATAATTAGATTTGGGTGAGTTATTTTGTTTCTGTGCAGGGAAAATAATGACTGCTTTATTTTTACACTGCAATATAGATCTCACTTAAGAAAAACCCCACCCAAATCTAACTCTCTCTGCACATGTTATATCTGCACCACCTGCAGTGCACATGGTTTTGTCCATTAGAGAACGAATTTGCCTCAAAGAGTGAACTAGAATAAGACCCAAAGTACCAACTAATCAGCTCCTAACTGGCATATTTCGAACACAGCCTGCAAAATGACAACAGGAGCTGATTGGTTGATACTGTGGGGGGAATTTACTAAGATGGGAGTTCTATTTTACATGGGATGTTGCTACGGGCAACCAATCAGAATCTACTTATTTATTTAGCACATTTTAGTAGATAATTGATAGTATTTAAGTGGTTGCCATAGCAACATCCCATCTGAAGTAGGACTGCCATCTTAGTAAATGTCCCCCTTTATCTCTCACCATTTTATCTCACTCCAAGTTTTCGATAATTCTCCCCTGTGGTGTCAATTGCAAATTCATTTTCCGTCAGTTTTAAATTGAATTAAATAAAAAAAATAAAAAAACATTCTCTGGCAATTGTTTTGATTTGTTGTATTTTGCCGGGTACATTTTTGAGTGTATGACATACATACTTTTATACAACCTTGTGCTGTCTCGTTATCTGTGTACCTAAAGATGTCTGAAGGAACGAGAAACAGTATACAATAGAAGCCGAACAATAACCTTTTCTGAACTCACTGCAAAGGACGACCACAGCTGCATAGGCCTTAGCCTTGGATCTTATTAATGTTGTTTATTATGAAATACTGGTGTTAATTTGGATTGTCCTTGATACAGACAAAACCTGAACTGGGAGAACAGGGATGCAGTTAAGATCCCGGCGGTCGGGATCCCGGCGTTCAGAATCCCGACGCCGGAATCCCGACCGCCGAAATGCCGACACTTTCTCCCTCCTGGGGTGTCCACGACACCCCTGGAGGTAGAATAAAATAGCATGCCGAGCGTAGTGAGGCACCGGGCCCGCTGCGTGGCGAGCGCAGCGAGCCCGCAAGGGGGGGCGATCCACGTCCCCCCCTTGTCGGCATTTCGGCTGTCGGGATTCCGGCGTCGGGATTCTGAACGCCGGGATCCCGACCGCCGGGATTCAATACTGAATCCGGAGAACATTACCTTAAAAATTTAACTGTCAGATGTGTCAGGCTGAGGAGCGTTAATACCACATTTACGTATAATTTTGACCCTTAGTAAAACAATACCTTATTGGACACGGCCCCTACAAAAGGATTTATGGTACTTGTGTAGTTTCACGGCACCACCGCGCGCACAGTCTGTGTTTGAAACTTGGCAGCTTGCCAGACTCTGTGTTTAACTGTGCGCGTGCCGCTCTAGCTGTTCTCAGCGCAGCGTGTGGCTGCTTTCCATATGTAATGTACGTTATCAGCGTAGCGCGCGCTGCCCAGCGCTGACAGGTCATTGTGGTACTTGTAGTTCCACAGTGAAATAGACAGTCCTGCACACCGCTGACAACGGGGGCATGTAAATTGGACACCCCGGCACACCGCTAACGTACGGGGCTTCTAAACTAGACACCCCGGCACACGCTAAAATTTAGACGCTTTAGCAAACTGCTAAGAAGGGGCATCTAAATTTAGACGCTAAAGCATCTGAATTTAGTTGGATCTAGGGGTGCATAGGGCTGCACTGTGCAAAACACTGTTAAACCTGTTCACAATAACACTAGTCGACGTAACAGCTGTCGACCTTGTTAATTCCACTATCCACACCAACCCGAAGCGTGGCGAGCGCAGCGAGCCCTGCGAGGGGACGCGGTACGCGTCCGACCGACCTTTTCATACCCCCACTATCCACGTCGGCGTGGAGTTGATTTTATATAGTGTGACGAGCGCAGCGAGCCACCGAGCCCGAAGCGTGGCTGCGCTCGCCACGCTTCGGGTTGGCGTGGATAGTGGAATTAACAAGGTCGACAGCTGTTACGTCGACTAGTGTCATTGTGAACAGGTTTAACAGTGTTTTGTACAGTGCACTCCTATGTACCCCTATACCCCCTTCTTAGCGGTTTCCAGGGAGTCTGGATTTAGACGCTTTAGCGTCTAAATTTTTGCATGTGCCGGGGTGCAGGGAGTCTGGATTTAGCTTGTGCCGGGCTGTCTACTTTAGAAGCCCCGTACGTTAGCGGTGTGCCGGGGTGTCCAGTTTACATGCCCCCGTTGTCAGCGGTGTGCAGGACTGTCTATTTCACTGTGGAACTACAAGTACCACAGTGACCTGCAGCGCTGGGCAGCGCGCGCTACGCTGATAACGTAGATTACATATGTAAAGCAGGCACGCGCTGCGCTGAGAACATCTAGAGCGGCACGCATACAGTTAAACAGAGTCTGGCAAGCTGCCAAGTTTCAAACACAGACTGTGCGCGCGGTGGCGCCGTGAAACTACACAAGTACCGGATTTATATTACTCAATGAAAGCATTGTTGGCGCACTTTTGTGCTATAATCTTTGCTGCTACCTGAAACATGTGGATCTGTTTTTCCAGTGGTTACATTATTTAGAAGATATTGTACTGGATGGAAAATAAATCATATTCTTTTTATACTAAATATGCAAGATACTGATAAAGTCAGTGGCGTAGCTACGTTTTGGGCGCCCCCCCACCGTTAGCCCCGCCGCCCATGCTAACCCCCTCCCCCGCAGTCTTACCTATCGCGCTGGCCCCGCGGCTCCGTTCTTCTGCTGAGGACCACCAAAAAATGGCCGCCCCCATACAGCAGACAGTTTCAGAGAACAGTGTGCTATATGGGGGCGGCCATTTTGTGGTGGTCCTCATCAGAAGAACCGAGCCGCCGGGACCAGCGAGTTATGTAAGTCTGAGGGGGATTGGGGGGGAGGGTAACTATAGCACCGCAGCCCCCGGCGCCCCCACATGCACAGCGCCCCCCCCCCCCCCCCCCGCGGTGGCGGGGGCTGCGGTGCTATAGTTACGCCCCTGGATAAAGTTAGGCAGTAGAGAGAATTGCCAGGGCTAGGTACTTTTCAGGGGCGTGGCCTAATTGTAGAAAGCGTGGCCATACTCCTTTTAGGTACCTCCCTGGCCATACTGCTGCCCAGCACACAGCAGCATGTACTGGGGTGAGAAGAGGTGCCACCAGGTAATGGGGCCCACCATTATAGTACCCCCTCCCTCTCTCGGCACCACTGTGTCATGGATGGGAAGTACTAAAATGTGGTCAAACCTCTATAAACTGCTGTCTATAGATGGCATTGCCTGAAACACAAATAAAATAAGGGTAGCACCTTAGTAAATATTGCACATGAATTAACATGTAGATAGCATATGGCGGGAGACCGGCTACCTGCACTGATACTTACTAGCACACATCTTGTGGAGCTCTCTTCACACTCAGAGACCCTCCATTATTCAACATCTGTGCCCCCTGGAAGTGTTTCTCCACATCAGCACCTATTGTGGAGATCATCACCAAAAGTCATCTCCAGTGATCATTGGGCATTTACGCACCCCCCCCCCCCCCCCCCCCCATTGGTAACATTACGAGTGAGGATTCATCCATTCTACCGGATGCAAATACCGCCAAATGGTGTTTTGGGACCTGCAGTGTACCCTAAATCCATCTGCCCCAAATCAGGAGGACCTATCCCAGTATGGCCAGGGAGGTGCCTAAAAGGAGTGTGGCCACACCTCCAACAATTAGGCCACACCCCAGGAAAGTACCTAGGCGGCACAGTGGGCGGCTGGGGGTGGCTCAGTGGGCTCTGTCCGGGTTTGGGACAGTGACTGTGCTGAGTCTGACAGGCATAGCGATGGCCAGGGGTAACGCTGCGCAGCCTGGGTGCCGCCATGCTTGTCAGACTCAGCACAGCACAGCTGAGCACTCTGTCCCGACTCCCAAAACAGCATTGGGGTAAGGAGCATTCAGCCAGGCAGCGTCTGAGCCATATTCTAAAGCGCTTAGCGCTGCCCGGCTTTAAACAAAAAGTTGATTTTTGTATGGGGGTCATCCTCCGCCATGGCTCCAGCAGGTGCACCCTCCTCCTACCACTCTCCAGTAGCAGTGTGAGTGTGTGTAACTACAAGTCCCAGTATGCATGGACCCCGCTGCCTGGATCCCCGCGTGCTGGCAAGTACCAGGGGGGAGAGCTGGCAAGGGGGGACACCGGTGTATCATCCAATATACTGGTTCACACCCATTCACACTGCACAAATAACGGGTCTGAACCATGTAGGATCCTTCTTTTTACCCATTTTGAATTACCGGTTTTCTTGAACCGGTAATTTAAAACTGGTACTTTCACACTGCACTGGTAATCGGCAAATTACCGGGTTATAGCTGCAGTGTGAAAGGGGTATAATGCTTCTCTGTGCAGTATCCCCCCTCCTTCCCCCAGAGCACTATCCATTTGCCACCCTCCCTCCCTCCCTCCTGTTCGATTCCAGCAACCCGCCAGGTCCCAGCGAATCAGTATCGCCAGTTGCCGGGATCAAAGAGTCTATACGCCCCAGTAGAAGGATAAAAAACTGACAACTAGCCATTATTTCCCGATACACTATTAAATCATAAATTGCTGATTTATGTTACGATCACTATGATTACTGGCCAGGCCAAAAGTGAAGACATGCACTATTAATTATCAGAGAACAACAGAGATTTTATGACTGTAATAAAATATAGACCATCTTCATAGACACTGCGATGGGCTACATAACGTGCTGTTTTTTCCTGTTTTACTACAAGTTTCTTTTCTCATCAAATTGTTCACATCCACCTGTTTAACGAACCATAAAATGGAATTGTGAATGCCGAAAAATCCTATATTTCCATCCATGAGAAGTTAATATTATTATTATTATTATGTTATTTTTCTTTATTGCATAAATAAAGGGAAATCGATGAATCATCCGAATTCTGGAATGCAGTCCACAGTAAATGGGAAACAGGCTGGAGGCAGCGGTGCCAAGTACATCCATACATAATGAGTAATGTGCTTCTTTCCGAAGACATTGCTCAAACATTCATTTGTGCGTGAAATAATATGATAAGGATTGAGCTTAATAAGCCCTTAAGCTGGTCGGTTCCCCGAGCAATCGTTCTAGCAATGAACATTGTGGAACTGAATTTTATTATCATTGCCTAATAGATCACCGTGCATATTCATTGTGCCGTAGATTTGGGAAACACTTACAAACTGTCTTTCACTTGAAAACTGACACAGATTGGCGCAGAACTGGGCAATTGCTACATCTTTGTTCAATCAGGCCAAATTGTTAATATGGTTAATCCATTCATATTATCGAAATGTACTCTAATAGCAACCAATACAGGACAGAGCTGACCTGGTGCTTATCTAGATGTATTATCTATTAAAAAGATCATGGCAAGGCATGACGAATGACGGTGCCTTCGACAAAGACTTCACAGCCGAAACGTGCCAAAAATATTATGTAGTAGAATCTAGCAATTTGCAAGAATGGCTTGTGCAAACAGTTTTTTTTCAAACATCTACCTGCTTTATTCAAAATATCCGCTAAAAATTCCAGCGTTCACATTTGTTATATAAATTCAAATTAATAATGTAGTTTAAAAAATATTAAGCGGGGGTATTCAATGCAGGGTCACGACTGACGGGCTGGCCCGACAGCTATGACCCTGTCCCGTTCATGGACGGCTGAACACTGATTTTGCAGATGGGACTGAATGTCCTACCTGCCGAGCGCCGAGTAGGGGGCGTGGCCACGAGAAGCGGATATAAATCGCCGAGCTGGACAATTCCCGGCCGTTCTCTGTTCAATATAAGGTAAACATTACAGGACTTTGGCCCTTATTCTGATCGGTGCGGATATTCCCGAATTCTTACGGTGCGGTCCGCACGCCACGGTGTGCTGCCGCGTGCGGCCATCGTCCGTAGAAACGCCCACGTGTCCTCCGCATTCGGACGGACTCACTCTTTAAGAACAGGGCGTGTTTACGGACGATATACAAACCATACGTGTGCGGGGGAAACACTCCGATTCTGCACGGTATTACAGAGTATGCACGGGAATCCCGCATCCAAACGGGTGGCAAGCGGTGCTTCCGCACGGAAGCGGTGTATTTACGCCAAACTACCAACTATTATGTCTATTCTGCAATACATCACATGACCCACTTATTCAATTACCTATCCTCATACAAAAATGCTTATTTGGAATTGGAATCAATTAGATGCCAATATATCCTTACAACCATGCCTAACACATGCATTGCACACATTAACCCTTACAGCAATTGAAGTGCAATGGTTTCAATTAAAGCACTGACAAGCGTCCTATTAGTTAGTAATGAGTAAAGGAGTCGATTGTATTGGGTTCAGGTGTTAATGCTTGTAGTCATTAGGCGGCCCGTTCGCCTACCGCAGGAACGAGTGGTGTCCGCTAAGCAATACTAGCCTTTTGGACACCGCACATTTCTTCCCTTTTTGTTCGCGTGCATTCGGAGTGGTATCCGAATGCACGCCCCCCAACATAAGTGTACTCCCCCGTGTCCGCCCATGTTTCCTCCCAGTTTTGCCCACTTTGAAACTACGCCCATGTGTCATTCCGCATGACGCCCATAATACGCCCATATTTGCCGACTGATTGCGGTGAACAGTTTTGTACGGGATTTGCCCGAACAGGTACGGAGTCAAGGCGTGGCACATGCGCGTTGCGTTCTCCACGCATGCGCAGACGCCGTAAAGACGCGGTCCGAAAGTATTCGGAAAAGTACGCGTCAATCAGAATAAGGGCCATTATGATGACTAAAAATGTTTGCTTGGCAATTTTCACACCTATTTTGACAAATTCACTCAAAGGGTTAAGTTACCACATTCCGATCAGTTAACTTAATTTTTTTTTTAATGTGATACGCTGACCTATGGTTTGTCTGAAATGTAAGTTTTATATTTTTTTGTCTATTGCAGCGTTAATACACAAGGATTGCCGGCTTTTTTGTTCATTTCTCATATCCTTGCAGAGAGCATCACAATACGATACTCAGGAAATTGAATCTACAGTAGTTCCAGAGGCTGATTTCTTTTAAACAGAAAAGAGGTCAATAGAAGCAAAAGGAAACATTGACGTTTTATATAAAATAGGTTTAAAGCCCGTCAAAATGATGGCTGTGACACTCTCCACCCCACCCCCAATCCCTATCTACTCCTACCTCCAATCTCTGTCTTCACCGCTCCCTCTTTCCATATCCAGGAAGTTCGAAAAAGATAATTTTGGTTTCACTTTCTGTTAAGCAGTAATTTGGTCCATTGAGTGGCCTCTAGTGGTCATTCGCGGTACCTCACTTTAGAGGTGAGTATTTAGCCTTTATATACTCTATATACAACTATTTACAACTACAAAATAACAGCAGTTGTTGAAAGCTTTCACTTACTTTTGTTCCTATTATTTGATACACTTTATACATTTTTAGCATAGTATCAGGCATACTATGTGCCATTAAATATATGTTTTTGCTACTGAAATTATAGCAACTAGTGCTTCATAAATATTAGTTATCATGGAACGCCTAATTGATTGGCTGCAATTTATTTTCCGTAACCACACAGCACATGTTATCAATTTATTAGATCTACGTCGACAGTCAAAATGGTCGACATGGTCAAAAGGTCAACAGTTAAAAAGGTCAACATGACATGGCAGAACTTACAAGTGGTGGGCCTAGATGCAAAAATATGCTCTGAAACCCCTTATCTTGGCCCCACAGGGAAGGAAACGGGAGAGACTGTGGGTGACGGAGAGGCAGGTTATGGCTGGGGAGTCAGAGGATGATGGAGATTTAGAGGATGGCAGTGAGAGCCAGTGGGTGACTGAGATCTAGAGTGAGATGTGGAAGCTGGCACAGAGAGACAGTAAATGACAGGAGAGAGGCAGACAGTGAGAGGCAGTGGGTGACAAGAAGATGTAGAGGGTGACAGCAGAAGACAGAGGGTGACAGGGAAAGGCAGTGAGTGACAACAGAAGGTAGTCGGTGACAAGGAAAGGCAGTGGGTGACCGGGAGAGGGTGATAACGACATAGTGGGTTATAAGGAGAGGATGTGTGTGACAGGTTCAGGCACAGCATGACAAGAGGAGAGTGGGTGATGGGGAGAGGCAGTGGCTGACAATGGAAGGCAATGGGTGACAACAGAAGGCAGTGGGTAACAAGGAGAGGCAGTGGGTGACAGGGAGAGGGTGTATGCCCATAGGCGAATCTAGAATTATGGTAATGGATGGTCCCAGATCTAGACATAATAGCAGGGGGACCTTTCGCTGCAAAAAGGGGGCGTGACCTCATGGGAAGGAGGCGTGGCATCACAAAAAGGGGTGTGGTATTACACTTTAGACCATAATAGTAATGCCCATTACACATTTTAGCAAACTCCGTAATACCCATTACACATTGTGCCACACGCCGTAATGCCAATTACACATAAGGCCACACACCATAATGCCCATTACACATTGTGCCACACATCATGATGCCCATTACATACTATATAACAAGCCGTAATGCCCATTACATATTTGCCATATAAATGCTGCTTACCTACGTGCTCATTGCTAGGGGGTTCTTGCTGGATGGCACCATAGTACCCATTACACATGATGCCGCACACCATAGTACCTATTACTCATGATGCCGCACACCATAGTACCCATTACACATGATGCCGCACACCATAGTACCCATTACATATGATGCCGCACACCATAGTACCCATTACACATGATGCCGCGCACCATAGTACCCATTACACATGATGCTGCACACATAATGCCCCTTACACATGATGCTGCACACATAATGCCCCTTACACATGATGCTGCACACATAAGGCCCCTTACACATGATGCTGCACACCCTTACACATTAAGCAACAGATTATGCGTAATTCCCCCACATACCGCCACTTGTAGCGTCCCTTAAGCAATGCCCCCAAAAGTGCCACTTACTGTAAATTTTTATATGAGCCTTCGCTGCTGCTGCAGGGAGAGATGGAGAGCGGTGCAGCTGCTTCTATGGGGAGAGGAGCAGAGCGCAGCGCAGAGCACGCTCCCACTCCCCTCCTAGTGTCCCCTCTAGCCGAGTGGACATTTAAAATATTGTGCGCGCTGTTGTTGTGCGTGACGTCGGGGGAGCACCCCGGGCGCCGGCACCACATGATTAAAGGGGGGGGGGGCGGGCTGAGGTGAAAGCAGGAAGAAGAATTGGAGCAGAAGCTGCAGGGGTGACAGTCATTGACAGCTAGGCAGAGAGCAGGGGGCTGCCCGACTGTATTCAGAGCACTGCAGGTCACGGCTGTTTGAAATAATACCCCTTTCACAACAGAAAATGCAGGGATTTACCCGGGAATATGGTCCCAGGATCATGCAGGGACATTCCCAGGCTGACCCCTTACACACCAGCCTAGTCCCTGCATTTTCTGGTGTGAGGGGGAGAGACAACCACTCCCCTCTCCCTACCCCCCTTTAACCAACCAGCTATATCTTCGGAACCAACTGACCCATTTACATGAGACCAGTATCATATTGAAGAACTTTTGAGTTGGCTTCGAATAATTTTGGTCCCGTGAAACTGGGCTGTTAGGTTCCAGAGAATTCTGCCCTCAAAGTACATTAACAGTCATGAAATTACATTTAAGAAATTTAAAAAAAAAAACGGTTTAACCTCAATATCCCTGGAACCAATTAACCCATATGGATCCAGCCTGGTATCAGATTGAAGGCCCAGCGATTTGGGTTCGACTGAGATCAACCTCGAGCTTCAGTGATGCTGAAGGAGGGAACTGGCAGCCGTTGAACTGGGTGGGGGTCGGAATTAGCGGGTCCCATGTTATCCTATAGGGAAAATGTTCCAGCTTTGACTGGCAGTATCTCCGGTTCCCAGGGGGCTAGAGACACAGGGCTGGGCTTGTTGGAAAGCCCCATCCCTCAGCTACAATGGGCTACATGGGCTAATGGGTGGTCCGTTGCACCCCCAGACCACCCCCTAGATTCGCCTATGTGTATGCCTCTGTTAGGGAATTAACTGGACCAAAAAGTTGAGAAGTATGCTGTCTACATGGCTATAATATGACACACAGAGCCATGGTGGGAGTTGATCAGACAATAATGCTAACTATTACAGTTATTTGTACCACTACAGTATGTCAGCTTCCAAAAAAACTTATGCAAACTGGTGCAAACAAACACACAAAAAAAGTTTTTTTTATCGTTTTTAAACTTCTATGTACGGTACCTACTGTTTGTTTAAAATAGTGCATGCATTTCCCCTTAAAAGCTAATGAGTGTTAGGGCCTAATACAGCACAGATGAGAGATGTGGTAATTAATCATTACTTCTTGTAGAGTGGAATATTACAGTGTATTATGAAACACAGATTTTCTTGTGCCATGTGACTTGTGTGATGACATCAATGAATGTTCTCCAAACACCCATGGTTCAAAAGCCGAATTGGCAGTAACGAGGTATGAAGCAAATATATATGAGAGCTCTCACCACCCATCAGTAATTGTAATCTATTGTCTGTGTTTTGCGCCACATGTGATATTTCACAATACAAGGGAACTCTCGTTGCCTGGTTTATGATGCGTTCTCCTGCAGACAATTTCTGAGTCTACATCAAGATTATTTGGCATATTTCCGACAAAGGATTATTGGATATTATTATTAGAAGAAAGTTGGGTAATTCGTTGAGTTGAACTTTTCTAAAGAGTGTTTGGTGATTTGAATGTTTATCTCTGATCAGAAGAGATGCACACAGTCTATGAAGGTAGACCGCAAACCTGTTATTCCAAGGGGTCTGGCTGTTCTCACTATCGCTCCTAAATGGGTGGCCTGTGCAGGTTTGTAAACCTAGAACCTAAGGACTGCATCGGCTGCAGCCCACCTAGAAGCCAGATAGGGCTGCCGTTATAGCAGTTTCCCATTGGAAGAGCCCCCTCTGCTAATTGCAGTCTGGATAGTCTAGGGCAGAAAAACACCCCCTACTCGGACAGCCTATCCAGCAAGCAGTGCATCCAAGATCCAACGAGGGGGGGATACAATCAAGCCTAAATATTTCTAAAAATAAACTCCTTTAATTATTGTCTGTATAAGATGTGAGTTCTGATGTCCTTGCTTATAACTGGTAAATCCCTAGGTCATTGTTTTAGGAAAACATATGTATTTTATAAGGTATATAACAACACTCACTGCTATAAATGGCCATGGAAGTTAGTCTCCCTGGAGATCACTGGTGTATAAAAATATTAAGTCAGGAGTGATGTATAATAATTGCCTAATGTACAATATATATATATATATATATATATATATATATTTATATATTATATATATATGCTATGTTATGCCATATATGTTCTACAGTGCAATTAACAGATAGGCCCTTATTCTGATCGAGTCGGACCGCTGCGTGTTCGGTTGGACGGGGCTCATTACCATATGCGTACGCCCCGCGTTTCATGGGCGTTTCCATGAAAACGCTGGGCGTTCATATGGTAATACGGCCGTGACGAACGTGTGGGGGGAAGACAGCTGACATAGCCGGATGCCAGCTGCCCGCCCATATCCCTGCTTTCATATGGAGAAATGTCCGAGTGGTCAGGAGCACTCGGTGCTGCCTGACCGCTCGGTCCATCATTCGATGGTCGGTGACCATCGGAGGATGGGTGAGGTTCCCACAGATGAAGGAGGTGTTCACATGAAACATCCACTCGCGGTCCGTCCGCTCGGCGTCTTACCACATTCGGATGGTGTGAGCGATCCGTACGGTAGGCGGGGTTAAGAACACTCGGTTCCTGTCCGAAATACGCATCCGAATGAGTGAACTAGAATAAGGGCCATAGTTTGTTTTGTTGAATGCACAATATACACTTGTACTTTTACTTTTTAAAGACATTGGGCCAAATGTAATTGGCCAAGTACCCTTAAAATAAAGGTTGACATGAGTATTTTAGCTTTATTAGTGTCAATGTCGACACCCGACCCCCAATTAGTGCATCACATCCCCTTGCGGCTTCAGGCCTGGTGTCTCCCTGCACCCGGCACTTGTTACCATTCCCAGTCGTAGTGCATGGTAAAATATTAAAAAGTAAAACATTTTTTAAAAAATTCTAAAAAAAACCTTGGGCCTTATTCTGGTCGATACGTAAATTTCCGAATTCTTTCGGATGGCGTTTTTTAGCCGTCTGCGCATGCGTAGGCAACGCTATGCGCATGTGCCACGCACGGTCTCCGTACTCGTTCTCACTAATATCGTACAGAAATGTGCACCGCATTCACTCGGGAAATATGGGCGTAATATGGGCGTCATTCGGAAGTACACAGGGGCGTAGTTTCAAAGTGGGCTAAACTGGGCGTAAACATAGGCGTACACGAGGGAGTGCACTAATTCTGGTAGGCGTGCATTCGGACAGAACACCGACTGAAACGAACCAACAGGCAGGAAATATGCGGTCTTCATAAGCAAGTTTCACTTTGCGGACACCACTCGGTCATGCGCTAGGCATTCGAATCGCCCAATTAGTACGGCCGCACCTGAACCACTGTCAGCTGAACACAATACAATCCATTTTGGGGATCAAATGAAAAATTTATTACAGTTAGGGAAAGCATAACATTTTAAAAGCATGTTATTTGGCACATGCCAAAAAATAAAGGTACCATAACAGGAATGTACAAAACAAACAAAAATTAACAAAAATTTATTCTTTTCATACATAGCCTCAGCAGAATCATTAGGAACACATCAGGTGGCTTCACAAGAAAAGTATAGCACCAACACTTCAAGTACAGTAGACAGTAATGGTAGCAGAAAGAGGGCAACAGGGGAACCAAACAAAACATTTGAAACGAGGGCAAATGTGGGTACCTTGTGCACGGGATTGGGTTAAACACATGAAGCTGACACACACATCAAAATGAAAGATTTGGGAAGACATAAGGTTGGAGATTAATGCGGAGCCAAGTTCACTTTCGGGACCGTTTGGCCCTGGTAGGGTCCTTGCCACGTGCAGCAGCTCCTCGGCCATGGCCACGTTGGGATGGTAGGGCAGGTGGAGCAGATGATGTGGAAGGGGGGGATGGTATTCCCCTTCTGCCAGCAGGGAGTGCTGGTGTAGGGAATGCACCAGAAACGACTGACAATAGGGCCCTATTGGTGTTAAGTAGCTCCGCAACAAGCTCATTATGGCGAAGGAGGAGGTAATTTTGGCGCAGGGCTTGCTCTGCCAACACCTGTAGGCTGCCAGCTATGGACTGCTGGGTGGCAGCCATGGCCTGCTGGGTGGCAGCGATTGTCTGCTGGGTGCTGACAATACCCTGCATGACCTCCTCGGTCCTACGCAGCCGCTCTGATGCTAAGTCTCCCTGCTGGCGAATCTGCCCAAGCATCTGCACCCACCTGTCCAAATCCTGTGTGGCCGTTGGCTGCTGCTGCTGCACATGGCTGCCACTGGTGGCAGGTGGCACTGTCTCCTTCGCCTCCTCAAGAGTATCACTCTTGGGGATGATGCTGAAAGAGAAACTTACAATTACAACACATTCCTATAAAATTAGTACAAACTACTTATGGCATGCAAACAAATTACCTTCTAAGTCAGTAGCAAAAACTTCCACTGGGGCCTCACTATCCATGTTGCTCACCCCCCGGACCTCCTCAATTGCAATGCAGGGCAGAGCCAACTCCTCCAGGGGGGTGAGCTGCAGTCGACCTGGCATGGGGCCAGCCCCAGAGGTGTGGCTGTGGTTCCAACATGCGGTCATTTTCCTCTTGAGGTTGGTTTTGAAGTCATGCCACCTGCAAACAAAGTTTAAATATTATTACATGTTACCCCTGATGTTTGATTTAGAAGCCATTGCAATCTGCTACAGATTTCAACATGTGCTTCATTCAACATAACTTACATTATGTTAAACTATAAAACCAACACTTTGAAGAAACATTCACACTCACCCTACAATAAATATAGAATAAGTGACATGGCAATCATGTCTGTTGCTCCTAGCAACGTGACCGACCATTTACCAACTCCATCTAACATCTAATAAAAACATTACTGGTCTTGTTCTGCTCAAATGTAACACACTTGAACTTGCCTTTTTTTTCACGTGCTCCGTCTCATGAACTTGTGGAGCTACCGCATTAATCTCCACAGTTATGTCCTCCCAAATCTTCCATCTCCTTGTGTGTGTGTCAACCTCTCCTGTGTCAACTCTATCCAATCCCGTGCATGGGGTACCAGTATGGCAAGCTCCTGCGCTTCAAATGCCATGTTCCTGATGCTTGGTTCCTCTGTTGGCCTCTTTCGGCCACGGCCACGGCTACCAGTCGCTGTACTTGAAGTGCTGGCCACTCTCTTGTGAAGCCACCTGCTGTGTTCCCAATGATTCTGCTGAGGCAGAAGATGGCCCAGCTGTAGATTGGGCAGCTGTAGATTGGGCAGCTGTAGATGGCCCAGCTGCCTGCTCACCTCCCAATGGCTGGTCTCTGGTGAGGTGCTCATTGGAGGTGATAGAGTCCAGCCGAGCTAGGAGGCGCTGATGCTCCTGTTCTCCCTCTGATTGTGAACCAGACATGTTTGCAGCACAAAGTTGTATTTCGTTCACACCTATATATACACATTGATGTAATTGGCGTATGTCAGCCCCACTCTGCGTTCTGTGCGGCAGCGTACTGTACGGCGATGTACACCGTGGTGTTTGTGCGGCGCATAGGCCATGCCCATACCAGTGGAAAATCAAATGTACAAAACCAGGCGTACATTCTAAGTCTGATTTTGTACTCATTGCCAGATTTTAATCACAATGAACAACTGCACCTTTAGCCAGACATAAATAATATCTGTGAATGTTCTTTTGTACTGTGCACTTGTTTGGTATGTACAACAATAGAGCTGAGGGCCCTGGTCTCTGTAATGGAGACCAGGCTAGGGGGTGCGGGGCCCTTTATTACTAACGGCCAAAAGCGGCGGGCGTATCTTGCTGCCCGCCGACAAATTTTCGCACGCACACAGGTGCGGAGGTCCGTGGCCCAATTGGAGTGCAGGTGGTCCGATCTGCAGCGAAGGCAGCCTGAGCTTCTGCAGCGCTTAAGGCTGTAGATCTCAAGATGTGAGTTTTTATGCAAATATTACATATTTACCAGTGAATGATTTAAGTCGATTATTTATGTAAATGTGGGTAAATGGCTGTTAATGATTTGAAAATGCCTTCACTATATATGTGTTACTTCCTCTTTGACATGCTGTAATGTGGGTATAATATGTCATTGTTTTTGGTGAATGATGATTCAAAAAATAATGTGCCTTAATTGACACTCTGCATTTTTATTTTTTTAACAGCACGTGAACGCGTAAGACAGGCCCGGGAGGAGGCCGAGGAGGAGCAGGGCCGGGAGGAGGTGGCAGAGGAAGAGGTTGCGGAGGAGGAGGTGGCAGAGGTGGAGGTGCCAGAGGAGGTTGCGGAGGAGGAGGTGGCAGAGGTGGAGGTGCCAGAGGAGGTTGCGGAGGAGGAGGTGGCAGAGGTGGAGGTGCCAGAGGAGGTTGTGGAGGAGGAGGAGGTTGCAGAGGTGGAGGTGCCAGAGGAGGTTGTGGAGGAGGAGGAGGTTGCAGAGGTGGAGGTGCCAGAGGAGGTTGCGGAGGAGGAGGTGGCAGAGGTGGAGGTGCCAGAGGAAGTTGCAGAGGAGGAAGTGGCAGAGGAAGTGGTGTCGGAGGAGGAGGCCTGTGAGGTGCAGGTGGCAGAAAGTGGTAGGTATACATAATGCATCACTAATAATTTTTGGGCCTACTATTTGTTATGTAGCACTGCAGAATCAATTGTGTTTTACTATAGTATTAAGTAAAAAACCAAAGTGGGTAACAACAGACACACTTAGGGGTTAGATAGGGTGACCAAGTCATCCCTTTCATCCGGGACACATCTTAATGACACAGGTTCTGGGGATGGCTTTCAGCTCGATTTTAACTGCCACAGAACCTGTGTAGTTAATCTGTATCCTGGATTAAAGGGATGACTTGGTCACCTTAGGGTTACAGGCCCCTGCTGCAAGCGTACAATCTGTAGCCTCATATAGGTGAATAGAGTTTATAGTTGATTTTTATTCCTAAACTAGATTAAGTATGGCATTAATGGAGTATGGACAGGCGTGGCTTATAATGGAGTCACAAGTGGTCAGTGCCCCTGGGCCCTCCTCTAGCTAGGCACCCCCTGTGGTTGGCATGTATTTTTGCCAACATAATTTTTGGTTGATTTTGACTTAATAATGATTTTGTGCATGGGAGTGGATTAGTGCTGCAGCTTCACCTAACTGGCAACATGACAATGATTTATGGAGCAGAACATCAGCAGCCAAGCCATCCGTGATTGCACAAGTGTACTGTGCATTCCTGAGAGTTGACTAAGTCCCATGCCACGTTGCATCAGAGAACAGAGACTGAGAGGTTTTTGATGAGTTGTGATTGGTGGAGCTCATTACATGCTTCTCAAGGACAACAGCAGCAGCAGCTTAGTCATGGGTGGGTTGGTATTCAGAGGGAGCACTATGACTGTGAGGTCTTCTACAGAGTAAAGGGTAGAGGGACAAAAACAGGCTTTTCATTTAGTATGTATGCATGTATGTATGTATGTATGTATGTATGTATGTATGTATGTATGTGTCATATATATATCTATATATGTCTCTATATACCTATATCTCTTATATATTTGGCTACATCTGTCACTCAAAGAGTGTCTGACTCTCTAACGCTGGGTGGAGCCTCTGACTCACATGACTGACTCACATGACAGAGAACCAGCTCAGTGAGCCACAGTGCCAGACACCCTCTGCCTCCCCATGTTACCCAGCAAAGACACAGCTACTCACCAGACACACCAGGTGAGCGCCCCCCGCCCCCCCCCCTCCCGTGATTCGCGGCACACACCCCCCGCGACCCCCCTCCCGCGATTCGCGGCACCCCGCGACCCCCCTCCCACGATTCGCGACCCCCGCGATTCGCGGCACTCCCCCCGGAATTCCCCCCCGCGCGGGGGTGCCCCTCCTCCTGTGATTCGCGGACATCCCTCACATCCTCTTCCCCCCCGCACGCGATTCTCGGCAACCCCCAGGATTAAATAGCACATGCAAAACACTGACACGGCTATGGTCGACAATAAAAAAGGTTGACATGAGTTTTTGAAGATTTATTTTTCTTTTTTTGAATGTTTTTATATTCATTCTCATGTGTCGACATGGACACCAATGAAGTTCCACACTTATGTCAACATTTACATGTGTTGACCTTTCTGTGTTGATTTTTTCTTGTAGCAATTTTTTTCCAGTGACAACTATGTGCACGTCAACCTAGACATCATCAACCAATTCTTTGTATAATATATAACACCTGTTCTGTTTTACTGTAGGTGTTTTAGTACTATTACTGTTTATGTAAATTTATTCTGAATGATAGCAACATCCTACCATCCTTCTACAAGAATATATAACCAACTAGGTGATTCATCGCACCCCGTGCCCCCCCCTCCCGCAATGCCCCCTTCAACGATTCACGTCACCCCGCGCACCCCCCCTCACGCAATTCGCAACCCCCCTCGCGCAATTCACGCCCCCTCCCACGCTTTGCGGACACCTGCGCCTCCTCCCTCCCTTGATTCACGGTGCCCCTCCCGCAACTCACGGCACCCCTAAGCCCCTCTTTAGTCCCCCGTATACTCACACACCCCTATCACTACCCAGCTTCCTGCTCTCCTGAACCGTAACTTCCACCACTGGGGAGTCGCTGACGCTGTTTTGCCCACATGCCCACATGCCCCTATCATGCCTCATAGCCCAGCCTCCTGCTCTCATGCACCCTAACTCCCACCCAGTAGGAGGAGACACTGACTCAGGGCCACCATCCTGTACTCCTGTACTGCCACGCTGGACCCTCACCCACTGGCAGAAGCTGCACAGTATCTCCCACCCTCCTCTTTAGTCCCCCTTATGCCCACATACCCCTATCACTACCCAGCCTCTTGTTTTCCTGTGTCGTGACCTCCGCCAGTGGGGAGCCGCTGACTCAAAAACACCCTACTATACTATTGCACACACACCTAAACAACATGCACACACAGCCCCCCCCACACCCACAAATGTTACTGTACCCTCCACACTATCAATGTACATCTTACTCTGTAACCGCTTTTTAATTAAACAAAACAATACACACCCCCTTCCAAATCATATGCTCTCTATTTAACACATTTCACCTATAACTCAAGTTGCAATACAGGCATCTTTCATACAATTCTAACCATCTTTCTCATATACAAATGTTCACAAATTAAGGGGGCGCAGCTCCTTACGACGGTGTGAAGAGCGCCTGTAGGGCGCAATGAATCACCTAGTATATATATATATATATATATATATATATATATATATATATAAAAAAAAATATATATATATATATATATACTAGGTGATTCATCGCGCCCTACGGGCGCTCTTCACACCGTCGTAAAGGGCCGCGCCCCCTTAATTTGTGAACATTTGCATATGAGAAAGATGGTTAGAATTGTATGAAAGATGCCTGTATTGCAACTTGAGTTATAGGTGAAATGTGTTAAATAGAGAGCATATGATGTGGAAGGGGGTGTGTATTGTTTTGTTTAATTAAAAAGCGGTTACAGAGTAAGATGTACATTGATAGTGTGGATGGTACAGTGACATTTGTGGGTGTGGGGGGGGGGGCTGTGTGTGTGCATGTTGTTTAGGTGTGTGTGTGCAATAGTATAGTAGGGTGTTTCTGAGTCAGCGGCTCCCCACTGGCGGAGGACACGACACAGGAAAACAGGAGGCTGGGTAGTGATAGGGGTGTGTGGGCATAAGGGGGACTAAAGAGGAGGGTGGGAGATACTGTGCAGCTTCTGCCAGTGGGTGAGGGTCCAGCGTGGCAGTACAGGAGTACAGGATGGTGGCCCTTAGTCAGTGTCTCCTCCTACTGGGTGGGAGTTCGGGTGCATGAGAGCAGGAGGCTGGGCTATGAGGCATGATAGGGGCATGTGGGCAAAACAGCGTCAGCGACTCCCCAGTGGTGGAAGTTACGGTTCAGGAGAGCAGGAAGCTGGGTAGTGATAGGGGTGTGTGAGTATACGGGGGACTAAAGAGGGGCTTAGGGGTGCTGCCGTGGGTGGATGCCGTGAATTGCGGGAGGGGGGGGTCGCGGGGGGTGTGGGTACCGCGAATTGTGGGAGGGGGGGGCGCGGGGGGTTGCAGTGAATCGCGGGGGCAGGGGGTTGCCGCAATGACAGGAGGGGGGGGTCAGGGGTGGGGAATCGCGGTAGGGGGGTCGTGGGGGGCACCGTGAACAGCGGGAGGGGGGCCCGGAGGGTTGGCGCGAATCGTGGGAGGGCGGGTCGCTGGGTGCCGCAATCGCAGGAGGGGGGGGGTGTCACGGGGTGGGGCCGCGAATCGTGGGAGTCACCTGGGGTGCCGCGAATTGCGGGGGGTGTGCTGCAAATCGCGGGAGGGGGGTCGCGGGGGGTGCCGCAAATCGCCACAAGAAAAAATCAACACAGAAAGTTCAACACATGTAAATGTTGACATAAGTGTGGCACTTCATCGGTGTCCATGTCGACACATGAGAATGAATATGAAAACATTAAAAAAAAGAAAAATAAATCTTCAAAAACTCATGTCAACCTTTTTCATTGTCGACCATAGCCGTGCCATCGTGCGCGGGGGTGGGGGGGAGGGAGGAGGGTGAGGGGTGTCCTCGAATCACGGGAGGAGGGGTCGTGGGTGGATGCCGTGAATTGCGGGAGGGGGGGTCGCGGGGGGGGGTGCCGCGAATTGTGGTAGGGGGCGCGGGGGGTTGCAGTGAATCGTGGGAGGGTGGGTCGCGGGGGCGGGGGGTTGCCGCAATGACAGGAGGGGGGGGTCAGGGGTGGGGAATCACGGTAGGGGGGGGTCGTGGGGGCACCGTGAACCGCGGGAGGGGGGCCGGAGGGTTGGCGCGAATCGTGGGAGGGGGGGTCGCGGGGTGCTGCGAATCGCAGGAGGGGGGGTGTCACGGGGTGGGGCCGCGAATCGCAGGAGTCACCGGGGGTGTCGCGAATTGCGGGGGGTGTGCTGCAAATCGCGGGAGGGGGGTCGCGGGGGTGCCGCGAATTGCCACAAGAAAAAAATCAACACAGAAAGGTCAACACATGTAAATGTTGACATAAGTGTGGCACTTCATTGGTGTCCATGTCGACACATGAGAATGAATATGAAAACATTGAAAAAGTGAAAAATAAATCTTGTCAACCTTTTTAATTGTCGACCATAGCCATGTCAGTGTTTTGCATGTGCCATTTAATCGTGGGGATGCCGTGAATGGGGGGGGGGGGGGGAGGTGCATACCTTCCAACATGACCCTCTCCAGGAGGGACACATTGCTCTGTTTCTGGACTTTCTTCTTAATTTATGGATTACCATCACCTGTGCTTAAACACCTTTCTTATCAATTACCCTGTTTAAAACAGGTGATGACAATCATAAATTAAGCTGGAAGTCCACAACCCAGCGTTACAGCTCCAGACACACTTTGAGTGACAGATGTAGCCAAATATATAAGAGATATATAGAGAGAGAGAGAGAGAGAGAGAGAGAGAGAAAGGATAGTGGCCCCAATAATGCGCTTAAAAGAGCAGCACCTCTATAATACCTTGCTGTTAATAGAGGTACAGGTGGGAAAAAGATAAGAAAAAAGAATAGGGGTGCGCTAAGTGTACCACTTAGTGGCTGTGCATACAATGAATCAATAAAAATTTGTAAAACAAGTAAACAATTATTGGCGGTTAATCCAGCAATGAGAATTAATTTCACTGTTTCAGATTTTTTCGGACAAGTGCCACAAACAATGTAGATCCGCGGCCCGACGCGTTTCGTCCCTTAGGACTTTATCAGGGACAATGAATCAATACAATATGGAGATGTCTCCTATATAAAATTTATGGGTGAAGTTATGTCCTCTAATCGTTTTATTAGAGTTAACAATTCAGGTGAAAGATCTCTCAAGATTTAGAGAAATGACAATGTTCTTCTGTCCACAATCTCAGATTTACACAGCTTCAGTTTAGATGAACGCGGTCTCTCAGACCAGAATCTAGTAGATAAATTCACACAGGAAGTTGTTACGATCAATATGGAATTCCTCTGTTCCAGTGTTCCCTCTAAGCTGTGCGCGTGTGCGCGCGCACACAACTCGCCGAGCCCGCGCACAGACATTACAACTGAGCACACAAAGGTTAAAATCTTGTTTTAGTGTGCCACGAGTTTAATAAGGTTGAAAATCACTGCTATAGTCTATATGTGTGGTGTGTGAAGTCTGTAAACATTCAAATTGCTTTATTAACTCAACAGAACTCGAATCCTAGGCCTGTATACGTTATGTGACGCACAAAAATGTACATTTCCTTCCAAAGTTGCACAGCCAATATCTTTTTCTGCACAAAGCCTTCGTAAAATTAGAGGGAACATTGCTCTGTTCCCAATGGTGTATTTATACAGCCTCATCGAGGTGAAAAAACAAGCAATGGGCTGATTCACAAAGAAGGGTGGCAATATGCAGTAAGGTATCCCTCTGTCCACAGTTTATACCAGGGTTGCCGACCCTCCCGAAATTTCCGGGAGTCTCCCGAAAATCAGGGCTCCCTCCCGGCCCCCCGGAAGGGTGGGCAACCCTCCCGGATTCAGGGGGGACCCCCCCTGTCCCCCCGGATCGCGGCATTAAAGTGCCGCAATCCTCGGGTCTCAGAGGAGGGGGCGGAGCTAAAATGACACAATCGCGTCATTTTAGCCCCGCCCCCTCCACGGAGATCACTGAATTTGCTGGTTTAACAGCATGGGGGCGGGGCTTAGTGATGTTACGCTTAAGCCCCGCCCCCTGAGTGGCTACTGAATCTCTCCTCTCCGGGCTTCTCCCGGAGAGGAGAAAAAGAAAGTCGGCAACCCTGGTTTATACAGTCTCTCATTGAAGCCTGAACCAGGAATCACAGGGTCTCCTGTATACAGACAACTGCACATAATTAAGGGGCAGAAATTTGTCTTATATCACAAAAGTGTTTTATCTCCAGATATACTGTAATAAGAATATTCCATCTGCATAGAGGAGCCATGATTTGCCCTTATTGTTTGGAAACTGTGATACGTAAACAGGTACAGGTGTGTAAGTGGTTACCTACCTTTGGACAAATACGTATGTATGTTGTTTCCATACACTATGGACCTTATTCTTGTCCATTCGGTCAGACCCCTCAGTCGCAAGGGGTCCAATGGTGTACATTTCTGCACATGTGCAGATGCAGGGTGCCCACAGCCACGGCGAACAGACTATTGGCCAGGTGCACGCACCCAAGATTGCGGGTGGGAGGCGGCGGGACAGGGGACCCGCCCATGGGAACGCCCAGCAATTCATCCAGTGAGTCACTTTTGATGTGTGTCACTTTTGATGTGTGGACACTCACCACATCTTTCGATAGTTGGCGACCATCGAAAGATGTGGGAGTTTCCCCCCTGGCCTGTGAATGGATGTTTATGTAAAACATCCATTCGCTTAACGGGCGAACAAGCACAGAGTGCGAAGGGGGAGTGGGCATCCCGGCATTCGCAGGGCGGCATCTGGTGGACTCGAAAGGCTGTGAATATGCAGCCTTGCAAGTCAACCAGAATAAGGTCCAATGAGCAAATATCCCCTCCACTGCCCTCTCTAGCCAGGAGCTGCTGGCCAAAAAGCCTGGATCCACTCATGCAACAGCAGGACCAAAATACCCAGACTCATGGGTCCCATCAGTGGTTAATATGGCAGCAGTGTATGAAGCCATCTGCACAGGATTATTATAAATATTGTAAAGTGACTGCACAGATCAATAACTTCTTATTGGTAAACACAGCCAGGCCATTCCTAACCTATATGCAACTAAGGATGTATGGCCAAAAAGTGGAGACATCTGGACCTTACATTATTTTTTATCAGCCCTGCCCACAGTAGTGTAACTATATTACTTATATTATTACGCCCCCCCCCCCCCTGTATCTGTTCCTTATAAGGAATCCCCCCCTTCCTCCCATACGGTCACCACTCACCAGGGCCCGGCAGAGGATTCTCCCCTCCGCTTTGTCTTCGCCACCTCTGCTGCTGGGGTACCATCGCGCCAATAAAAATGTCACTCCCAAAATATCCGCCGCCTCATAGAAGACAGTTATTATAGATGCTACAGAAGTCGGCGGCCATTTTCAACATATTCATTGCCTGCAGGTGCAACGGTGATAAAGCGGAGGAGAGAAAGAGGAGTTGGCAGTGTTAACAATAGCCCCATAGACCCACAGTACCCACAAGCCACCCGGGCCTCCAAGCCGATGTAGGGTCTGCAGTGGATTACTCAACTGTCTGCCCATAGTAACATTGGGTAATAGCAGAAGGATGAAGATGCCCAAATGTGGTGTGCCCCTTCTGAACACTAGCATATCATACAGTGCTGGTAACAGTTCATTCACAGATCTAAGCATACCTCCCAACTGTCCCAGCTACAGCGGGACAGTCCCGCTATTTGGAGACTGTTCAGTTGTCCCTTCCGCGGGTGGAAATGCTGAAGAGATACGGTGTGCATGCCCATGGCATCTCCTCAGTGAAGTTAGTGCTGTCCAGCTGCTAGGGTAGTGCTAGGAATGCTCCTGAAAATGATGGAAACGGGGATCTGCCGGAGGCCACGCCCATGCCCGGTAGCTCTGGCCATGCGCCACAGGTCCTGATTTAGAATGACAGAAGTTGGAAGGTATGACCCAGAGGTTTTGATTCCTAATCTGCGTTTTGCTAATCTGTGCAAGCCGGAGCAAGCATGCGGGAGTCCTGAAAATGCAGTTGCTGTGAGATAAAAATGTGCTAAGTTTCTGTGGGGAGGCCCAGACATGCAGATGTGTCTATACCACGTGCGGGGAGGGCCTTGGCTTTTCGTGACATCACGTGCAGCCCCTGCGATCCAAAACATGGCCGATCGGCCAATATAGCAAAGCAATCATACACTGGCAGTTCGATTGCAAAATCTTATGATCACGTTGCAGGTAGGGACCCAGTTTGCAGGGACGCCTTGCCCTGGGCTGGGTGGTCCCCCTTATGCGGCCTCCGAGTAATCGCAAAACTACAACTCAAGCTGAATTAGGCCCAAAGTCAATATCTGGGAATGTAGCCTGGCCTTCCGTAGGCACGTGGTAGCGTGCAGTTAGCAACTTATGAGCTTTTGTTTTAAAGTAATTACAGCTCTTACTGCAATCAAAGAAAATGTACAAAAATACTATACATATTACATTGTTTTCTTAGAACATAGTCCCACTTTTAAAGCCTCTTATCTTGATCGTGAGATCCTTGGGACAAAAATACGTTTGTCATCAGACTATGGTTCTAGATGAAACCCAAGGACAGATTTTTTTGGGGGGGTCAGAAGGGTTACGGACCCAGCTGATAAATTCCAGATGGCTCCAGATTCAGTGATAAGCAACAGAGTTTGGTACAGATTACGGCTGATGTTAGGAGAATGTCACGGGAGAATTTACTGTGAAGAGAAACAGGAGATGGGCTTAAAATAAATCTACAAACAAGGAAATAGGCTCTGAGGGGTACATTTACTTAAACTTCTAAAATTTTTAAATCTGTGATGTTGCCCATAGCAACTAATCCGATTCTGTTTGTTCTTTTTTCTATTGCATCCTAGGAAATGATAGACAGACTCTGATTGGTCTATGGACATCATCTCTTTTCATTTTTAGAAAATGTAACCCTAACCAATAGAATATTTCAAAATAAGAACAAACTCTTTGAGGCAGATTTTTACTACCAGCCAATCAGCTCCTAACTGTCATTTTTTTAACAGAGCAGTAAGGATCTGATTGGCTGGTAACGTATCTCTCTTCACTCTATCACTTTCTAAGGCTTAAGAACAGTACGTCTCCCCCTTTTTTATAAGAAATGTGTTTTTTAGTATAATCTAGACTCCGGGGGGGGGGGGGGGGGGGGGGTATTTACTAACATAGGATGTTGCTATGGGCAACCAACCAGAATCTACTTCTTATTTATTTTGCACCATCTAGAAGATAATAGACAGGATCTGATTGGTCCTAAGTTAAATAGAACTCTCATCTTAGGTATTAAGTATGCAAGTATTTTCTGAGCCATTTTAAGTAGAACTGCAGTAACCTCCATAACTGGTAGAATAAGAACCAAACAGCAGTTTCCAAAGTTTGGGTGTTTTGCTACAAATTAGCTAGTCCGGGACGAGATGTACTAAGCTTAGAAAAAGTGATAAAATGGAAAGTGATAAACCACTAGCCAATCAGCCCCTCTCATTTTTTCTAACACAGCCTATAACATGACAGTTAGGAGCTGATTAGTTGGATTTTCATCACACTACGCTTTATTAATTTTCAAGCTTAGTACATCTGGCCCTTAGTCCCAAATACAGAAAGGCGCATAGAACACAACAAAGCAGCGCTGATATGATCAGGTGTGAAGAACACTAAAATATTTACACATACAGTAAGCGCATAAAATAAAAAGTCATGTTACTTTAAATGTTATAATAATTCATTATTATTATTATAATAATTCTGGCATTTAAAAAAAGGGGGTGTGGCCAAACAGCCCTATAGAAGCCTTTGGGCTTCTCTTTGCAGAACTGTTTGAGGGGTCCCACCCAGCATGCCACGCATCCGGTGCTGTCACTCTGCACATGCGCAGTGGGACTCCCGGGGCTAAGACCCAGAAGTCCAGTGCCGGAGTTGATTCGCAAAGCTCTTCTGACTTCTGACATAATCCCCCCTTCGACTTCAGGGATGGGGCTTTAATGAAGCAAATAGCATCATTTTATCCCCCCCCCCCCCCACCCACCCACCTCCCACAGACTTGCAAATGTCTGTGACTGTATCTCAACCCTGCACACTTCCACTTCACTAGGGTGCAGGCAGGATATGGGAGTCTGCTCTTGCGTGGTGTTGTGGGGGGCTCCACAAAAAATCGGGAGCCTCCCGCACTTTCCGGGAGAGTTGGCAAGTATGTCCTCTTCCCCAAATGCTTTGTGGGTTACAAAGCATTTGGGGAAGAGGACATACTTGCCAACTCTCCCGGAAAGTGCGGGAGGCTCCCGATTTTTTGTGGAGCCCCCCACAACACCACGCAAGAGCAGACTCCCATATCCTGCCTGCACCCTAGTGAAGTGGAAGTGTGCAGGGTTGAGATACAGTCACAGACATTTGCAAGTCTGTGGGAGGTGGGTGGGGGGGGGGGATAAAATGAAATATCCCTTAAGTCCCTGTGCAGATGTGCAATATACCCAAAGTCTCCCATGTGTCCCACTTTTTACATGGGCACCTAGTTTATAGAAATGTTTGGCCATCAGCTCGGCTGTTCAGTCCCTATAGGAACAGCTTGTGCCCACAAACTGAAGGTGGGCCCTTCATAATTACTATTAGAAGAATATACACCCCTGTACCTAAAATACAGGACAATGATAGAGGATTCCTACTAGAAGAAATGCTGTAATATAAACTATTAGCGATACATAAAATACATAATTTTTTAAACTAATGCACAATAAACATTTGACTAAATTTAAGACTGTCAGGATGGTCATTCTTTTTTTGCTGATGTGGCCGGTGAAACTGCAACCAAGGAAGCCCACGTTACACCCTTTTTCCTACCCCCAAACTACAATTGGAGGGCATCTTGTTATTGTGGGTCCTGGCGATTCTATCGCCAGGATCCACCATCAGATGGAAGGAGGAGCGCGCATGAGACACTTGCAGACCCCGTTCCATCTGAGCCCACCGCCACCTCCCGGCACTTTCCCGCCGCTCCTCCATCAGTGCCTGCTGCCCCCCGCAACCCCCCCTAACTATCACCTTCACAGAAACAGATATGGGCATGCACAGTACAGAGTACACAGTCCGATCACCCAACATCGGAGATGTACAAAAGCCATTAGGTTTGTGTGAATTAGGCCCCAAGAACACAATTTGTTTTCGATCCTTGCGTGTAAGCTTCCATTTTTTCCCTTTAATCACCCAGCGACCTTTCTATAATTTTTCATTTCATAATAAATCCACTTGGAAAGAAACAAACTTCAGAACAAAGAAATGTAAAAGCCTAACAGAGTAACAGCCAGATCATGACATGGTCCGGGTTACGTAACTTGCAGAGTTTCACATGGTCACTGCGGCAGAATATCTGCCTTTTTCCCCTTTGGAAATGCACTCCAGCTTGGACGGCAGTGTATCATCAACAGAGAAGATTAGAAATGTGTACACTGTATTTTCTTTTTTGCCAAAAAAATGTATTAGGACTTCAAAAAGTCATCATTTATCTGCAACGTAAACGGATTTGACTTTTATGTCCAAAATTTAAATGCTACTGCTCCCTCTTCCATTATGTTCAAGCTTGTTTATCTTAACACTCTTGAGAAATACTTTTTTCTTCTTCGAGACTTGTAAGTTTGCTTTAGTTAAATTTGACTTTTAACACTGTGTGACCTTTCAGGAGTCAGACTAACATGTTATTTGAATGGTTTGGCTTTCTCTTTAGATTTTGATCTACATTAAGGGGCTTAACCCTATTTGTTTGCCCTCGCACGCAAGAGAGGGGGCGAGTGGCCGTCGCAAAAGTATGTAAATGCTGGCAAGAGCATCAAAACTCACTCCCCTCCCAAGTCTAGCTCGCCACAGGTTTGCTGATTAGTGTTGGCAGCCCTATGCGGCTGCCAACACAAATCCGTGAATCTGGCTGTATATAGCCACACTCACAGTTCTTCACCCACAAGTAAATTGCAGGTAATTGGACTGAGCCCTAATAATTATCTCCTAAATTATTAGACTCTTGATACTGTCAATAACATTCGTTTGTAAAACGAAAGCAGGCACTAGGGAATGGCCGTCAGTGTGTTATCCAGTGATGGGCATCATCAATGGTATCATTGATGGATAACCTTGATGGTGTTAAAGCGTCTCAACGGTTTAACCCACTGATGGTCATCCTTAAGTTGTCAACGAGCTGTAGGCCAATCAAGGCCAAGGGTGGAGCTTCACAGGGGTCTGTGAGTGGAGCTAGGCTCAGTGTCCCGACACTTGGAAAAATATATAAAAATTTGGTTAGAACATCTGGTTCTCCCTCATCTATGGTAAAAGTAGTCACCATTGGTCATAGTCCAATGATGATTTGAAATCATCGATGGTCAAGGGCCATTCCTTGCTAACACTGATTTCAAAATCTGTATTGATAAGGATTAGAAACAACCAGTGCTATTTTTCAGTAGGAACCAGCCGGAACTCAGTTCCTGAACCTATAATTAAATATGTTATCATCAGGAACTGGGTCCCGGAACCTGTTCTGGGCCAAAATGTACTTTCCATAAGATACGTTTTATTTTTAAATTCCCCTGTGATTGCCTTCTTTCTAAATACAATATATACCTCTCTCTCTCTCACACACACAGAGTTACTGGACCTATTTTTCCAGTACTGGAAACAACGGTCATATATCTGTGTCTATTTGTTAGAGATAACACATTCAAGATGACAACACAATGGCAGAACAGCACTGGTTTGTAATATCACTGGTATATCAATATTGGATGTATTTTGTGTGTTGCACACAGTTCATGGGTCCAAGGTGCACACACCGCACACCCTGCTCCCAGTGGCGAATCTATAATGGGTACAATGAGTCCAAGGAGGTCCACACCACACCTATTTTTAATACTTACCCCTACATAGTCCTGCCGGATCCCTGAACCCTCTAGTGCTCAAACTCTATTGCCCTGTGCACAAGAGCGGCGCCGGCCAGGATAGAGGAGGGGGCCTGAATGGAGGAGGCTACACACGGGTCTCTTAATGTGCCTCTGCCTGCACCCATTTAATTATACTCACCTTGTCGATGGTCCGGCGCTGGTTGAGCAGTGGCCATTTAATTATACTCACCTCATTGTCGGTTCAGCGCTGGTTGAGCAGTTGCCCATTTTTCAGTGACTCGTGCATGTACAATAGAGGGGTCCCGGGAACACAGTATGGATGCCATGTTCCTGGAGACCTGTGCAAGTACAGTAGAATAAGGGGCAGATTAGATGGGCCAAGTGGTTCTTATCTGCTGTCAAATTCTATGTTTCTAGAATACTGCACTTCTGGAGAGGAGGGGGCAATCAGAGTCTGTATATGGGCCCCTCCTCCCTTAAAGAGCCTCTATTTTATATCCAGTCATGTGATCAAATGTGTTGTCCGGAACACGCCCTCCAAAACCGGCAACCGCGGGAAATCCACGACACTCAAAATGCAATTGCATCCATCTTTGATGCCACCGCAGTTTGAACTTTGCGCATGCGCACTGCTGATAGATGGGATAGAGTGGGTGCTGGGCTAGCCCCATCATTTCTACTTGTTTGAACCGGTGACATTAAAGACATTCATGCTTTTCCGTTTGTATCGAAAAAAAGTGAAATCTCACATTGACCTTTTTATTTGTTGGCCACTGCCATGTCATACCTCCCAGCATGACCCATTCCAGGAGGGACAAAAAGCTCTGCTCCTGGACTTCCTAGTTGCCAGTGGCGATTGCAGAGGTGGGACAGCACCACTGTCCAACATTCAAGTAGGCGAGACCCACCTGCCAGTGAGTCCTGGACTATGGTGTTTGAGGTGGCAGTTGGTGTGGCTCCCCTATCTGAATTTTGTACTGTGCTGCAGCCCTGCATCTGCAACTGCCACTAGCATAGAAGTCCAGAAACAGAGCATCTTGTCCCTCGTGGAATGGGTCATGTTGGGAGGTATGCCGTGTTGACCTTGTGTCGATAGGTCATCCGGATCCCTTGTCTAGTTAAACAGTACAAAAATGTTCATTGAAACGTGCTAAGACCTACAGTGAGCAGTGCTTATTTGATTTGCGAGACCCTTGAATGCCACCTACCCCCCACCAATTTTGGGGGCAATTACAAACATTTACAGCATGAGTGCTTTATTGACTGTTTAAGTAGGCAAGTTACCCCTAGCAACCAATTAGCGTCGACCTATCAGTTAATAATAATATCAGTGCGTTATAAATGATCTTTAGAAGCCATGGGCTACATTCCCCTTTTGCTAAACTCTGTAGAAGGTTAGATACATTTCCCCCATAATCATCAATATCTTACGAACAGGTATTAGTGATTGTTGCGGTCTCCCTTTTGAGCGTCAGCACACATTTGTACACTTTCGGCTAATCGGGTTGCGTTGCCTTCTCGGTGCTAGATGACAATATCACATTTCGGCTCTTGGATGGAAATTCCTCCATCCGCTCCCTGTTCCTGGCAGGAGCCGTTCTCTGTCACTGCCAGCAGTAAATCTTAGCTCGGTTATCATTTTTCAACTTGATGACAGGAATGAGGAATGAATTTATTTATCAGCCTCAGATAACAAAAGAACAAAGGTAGCGTAGTATCAGTCAGGAAAGCGGAATAAATTGAAAAAGTCATTTCCAATGTTTTTAATAGTTCTATATTCCCAAATGTGCTTTTCCGTAAGTCAACAAATATGTCAGGTTTTCTATGCGGAATCTGTGATACATTGTTTCGGTTATGGTATTTATCAAGCTGTATGTAGCTAAAATGATTGGGAGGAGATGTACTGCATCAAACTTTCCGAAGAGGGTAGACGTAGACAAGTTGCCCATAGCAAACAATCAGCTTTATTTTGTAGAATGTGTTAGTTAAATGATTGGTTGCTAAGGGGAATTTCTCAACTTTTCCACTCCAAAGTTTTGATACATACCTTCCTGTAAAAGTTAGACGTCCTGTATAGAGTTTGGTACTAATGGCCTGAAGTAGACATCACATGACCTTTCCATATCACATGACCCTTCCACAACTCCTCAACAGAGACAGGCTGACTGAGGCCGGAGCTGACATCACAGACCCTCCCTGAAAACGCCTGGACACACCCACATTTTTCCTGACACTCCCAGAAAATTGGCAGTTACCTCCCCCAAACAGCAACTGTCCGTCAATTTCTTGAAGGGATTGGGATGAAATATTTTCCCTATTTCTTTCACTATTTTGTCTTGTGCATGCACGCACTGATACGTATGCATAAGCAGTCGTGCAAATTCGCAATCCGATTTTCAAACAACAGCGATCAGCTCTGAATACCCGGTACTTGTTTCCTAGCACGGCGCCCCTGATTTCCATCGTACAGCATCGCATCGCATGTAATATAGCGGCATGCGATGCATGCAATGCGATACGATTTTTAATTGTACAAGCACCGTGATGGGTGCTTACAATGTGAAATGCACCCCCATTCTCAACGCCACCCCCACTATCAACGCCAACCCGAAGCGTGGCGAGTGCAGCGAGCCCGCGAGGGGTGGCGGTACGCGTCCTCCGACCTTTTCATACCCCCACTATCCACGTTGGCGTGGAGTTGATTTTAGATAGTGTGGCGAGGGGATGCGGAATACATGTTAAGTAATTTGCGTGCGCTCGCCACACTTCGGGCTCGGTGGCTCGCTGTGTTCACCACACTAGCTAAAATCAATTCCACGCCGACGTGGATAGTGGGGGTATGAAAAGGTCGGAGGATGCGTACCGCCGCCCCTCACGGGCTCGCTGCACTCGCCACGCTTCGGGTTGGCGTTGATAGTGGGGGTGCATTTACCATTGTAAGCACCCATCAGGGTTGTACAATTAAAAATCGCATCGCATCGCATGCCTTTTGCTGGCATGCTATGCTATGCGATATTTAATTGTACAATCAGGGTCATTTTCCCAAATATCGCATTGCATCACATACCTTATGGCATGTTATGCGATGGGCGCCGTGCTAGGAAACAAGTACCGAATACCCCCCATCATGCATTATCCAGATAGCTGACAGGCAATGTCTACGTTGACAGTCAATATGTTGACATCATTGGATTTTTTCATACAGATTTAAAGTTTTATCAGAAGACATAGCTTCCTCCGGACCAGATCTGGGGCCAGATGCACTAAGCTTCAAAAGTGATAAAATGGAAAGTGATAAACAACCAACCAATCACCTCCTGACATGTCACGGACTGTGTTTGAAATATGTCAGAAAGGGGCTGATTGGTTCATCGTCTATCACTCTCCATTTTATCACTTTTGAAGCTTAGTGCATCTGGCCCACAGCCTGCAACATGATAGTTAGGAGCTGATTGATTGGTTGTTTATCACTCTCCATTTTATCACTTTTGAACTTTAGTGCATCTGGCCCTAAGGATTGTGGGGGCCCCAGGTCAACTAAATTGTGGGGGGCTCCACCAAAAAAATTGAGTACCTCTATGTTTTTAGCCCTGCTCACTTCACATCTGCCCCCAACTTTCCTGCCACCACCATGCCATGTGATATCTCTCTGCACTCCTCTGTCTCCAGACAGCTTGGCTAATGGAGCCTCATTCAGTACTGAAAGCAACGCAACGTAATTATATCATCTCTAAAACATTGCCAGGTGTTATCCCAGAACCCAGTAGCGCCAGCGGACTAGGGGCTGCTATTTAGGGCTGTGCCAGGACCCAGTAGTGCCATAGACTTGGAAGGTCTGCTATTGAGGCACCATGGAGGAATGTTTGCAATTGTGCGTGGTGACGAGGGCCCTTGGTAACTACCCCTACCTCCCTACCTGTAATCTGGCCTGAAGCATACCCACCAATACGTTGTGCTCCCCAAAGAATCAAACAATTCAGCAATGCCTATCTTAGTACTTTCCTGTATGAAACTGGCAACATCATTGCTCTACATACAGATGTAATGTTCACCAAACTGTTTACATGAACACAGCACACTGGGCATGAATCCGTATCGGACACATCTGCAAGCACTTGTATGTACATCCCCAGTAGGGTGTTTCTTCCTTAGGCTAATGTGAGAATCAATCTGTACAGTATATGCCAAAGATCCCTCACTTGCATGCGAAAACCAATCGTGCCCGATGACTTTACCACCTCAGCAGCTGTGATCGTCTGAGTTGCTGGCAGATAGGTCAATCCACACGCACTAGCGCTCTCTAAACCTACCCTGGCCTGTGCACAATTGCTGATTTCTTCATTCCGCACATTTTCCTACAGCTCACGTTCTTTGGGAATTTTAACTTAATGATTTTCCTTCACAGAAAAGCCGGAATAATCCGCAAAATGTCAAGCAGCCGAAGAAGCAACTAAAAAATGAAATTCAATTGGTAGCGTGGGGGTACTCTGTTTTTTTTTTTTTTAACTTGTAAAGTCTGTCGGCCGCCCCCACCTTTTTTATATGTTCCTGTGACCAATCTCTCAACGATTCCTGAAGTCATTATGAATTTACATTAGTAAGCACGCAACGCTCCGCTGCGCTGTTTCCTGTATGAATTGAGGAAAATGTAAATTCGATAGGGTCGATATCCGAGGATTCCAAAATCATGACTAGTGACTTCCCCATAAATAGACTACCATTCTGTAATCACGTCCATAACTCGTACCTGCAGATTTCTTTTACAAATCGGATTGATGGGTCAATTATTTAAAACATAACGTATAAAATACACATGCTGGCTAACGGCACAGCAATTAGATGATATGGTGTGCATGCTGTAACAGGTGCAGTCATGTCAGCATGAACTGCGCATGTAGGAACCTGCTTTAGACCTGTTCGCTAGGCTGCGTACGAATGTCTACCACCCACCCCACCACGTGAATCCCCTCTCTAACATTCGAGGGGATGTCTACGCTTACACATCCTGTAGCATGTGGCTTTGATGGTTGCTCACCATCCAATGGTTTTTTACCCGTTGCGAGTCCACCAAACCCCACCTTGCGAATGGTGACCTGGCCGCTACCCACTGGCAAGGGAGATTCCCTCGCAGGGGGATCCACCCACATCATTCGATGGTTGTGACCATCGAATGATGGCGAAGGTGCACACATACCAAGACGACTCTCAAGTCACTGATATATGCTTGGACGCTCAGGCGGAAGGGGGCGGGCAGTTGACATCCGGTGATGTCAGCTGGCCGTCCCCCGTACCCGTGGTGCGTGCGCCCTGCGAGCACCCAACGTATTCACATGCGGAGAAATTATCCTGCGCATATTCTGGACAGTGCGAACAGACCAGAATAAGGCCCTAAGACTGAACCGGATCCCGACTAGAAGGAGCCTCGGAGCCCCTTACCGTAAATACTGGACTAATAGTATCTAATTGCAGAAGGTATCCACAAACCTAAAGTTTATATTATGCACATGCCATCCGTCATAAAGCTACTGATCACTGATAAACCCCTATATGCAAACATACGTATTGGGGAGCAATGTAATACGGAACTGGCGTGATTTTTGCTTTGGTTTTGCCTTATAACTGACTGTAGTGAAACCAGGCATATGTATAGGTAGGGATATAGTTAGCTTATCAACGTTCGGAATGTCGACAAGCATAAGAGAGAACAGCGGTATGGCGAAGAACCCGATAGGCCGACATTCTAGAACAGAGATGTAAAGCATTGTTACAACTTCATTCATGATACTTTACATCTCAGTTGAAGCTGAGCCGCTCTATTTACAATGTCGACATTCATGTTGGTATTGTTAAAATGGCAAGATTGAACGTGTCAGGCGGTAAGAATTAGGTACTAGGGGGAGGATCTAGCAGGGATTGACCGGGACAGATTTTTGCTGTGTCGGGATTGTAGTTAATACATAGCAAACGGGGTCCTTTCACTCGGCACAGCCACGACCGGCTGCCGTGTAGAAGCCGGATCTATCCTCTGAGCATTCCTGGCCTGGCAAAAAGCCATCCATGAGTTTCCTGTTGCGGTCAATCATGGCTAGTGTGAAACTAGCCTTTGGGTTTAGGTTGCAGTGAGGGATGTAGGGTTAGGCTGCAGGATGGAATAATTAGGGTTAGGTTGTAGAAAGGCAACAGTTAGAGTTATACTTCCCTTGAACGTTGCAGTGGCTAGATCGCCCATACAAATGTAGCGATGTGTGTATGGGCAATCTGTGTTAACCAGTGTGACAGCCAATCAGATTGCAGCTTCTTCTACCTCATATTGATTGGAAGGCATGTGGCCATGACTGCCTCATGCAATAGGACCTAATGCCACCTCATGTACTTGTAGCCATACTAATGGACACTGTGATATGGATATTGGAGGCGTCAACCACCAAGACCCATATAGTATAGCAAGGTAGTACACGGAATCTCCAAGAGCAGTGTCCAGTGGTAGCTCTGCTCCTCAGTGATGGATTAAGGATGCTAAAGTGCCCACACACTGTAAGATTTTCTAAACTATACAGCCGTTTCCGAATGATTTGAATGACCAATTGTTTCAAATCTTACAGTGTTTTTGCTTGATGACAATCCGATGCAGGTACCCGCAGGTTGTTCATCGAGCCTACTGATCCTGTCAGCAGGCAGAAAGATGAACGGCCCATTGTGCAGGATCAAGGCCACGTCATTCCATGTGTAGGCATGACGAACAATGTGGCCATGACCCGGCTTCAGCATCTCCATCCCCCTTGCACCTCCGCAGGCCACCACACATCTGTCTGCCCACCTCCGCACCACCACCGCCCCCCACCCCCCGGCTGCTGGAAAAAAGAGAGAGAAGCCAGCTGCGGCCAGGAGATTTAAATAAATATTGTGGCAACACACAGTACGATTGAGTTTGGCCATGATGGGGGTGTTCAGGGTCTGCCAATCCACGCGCCGCTGCAGGCATACAGAGAGAGATGACGGCGGCAGGCAGGAGATTTCCAATGAATAGGGTGCAGCTGAGAGAGCCAGAAACCTCCTGCCTGCCTCCATACTTTTCTATCTGTTATGCCAGCAGTTATGTGCAGAGCGGCAGACCCCCAAACACCCCTGATCATAGCCAAACTAAATCATTCTCTGTGTGGCCATAATCAAGGGTGTTGTGGATCTCAAAGGAAATTGGATAGATATCAGATTGGATCCGATATCTATCCATGTATGGGCACCTTTAGGCTTTAGTCTCTGCATCTGCCGTACTCCCCAGTCTGAGTGGCAGTGGCAGCATGAGAGGAGACCTGCGAGTGAAGTAGGTGGTGGGAATTAGAGATGGGTCGCTCGCGAATGAAGTGGGTCTTTTGAAGGGATCCCATAAAAGACTGAGTGAGCCGCCGATCCCAAAAAGGTGATCCATCGTTCTTTTACTTTCAGTTTCGTTTTTTCATTTCGTTTTTAGTGCAAGTGGGTTCTGGAGGAATATGGGTCTATTTAAGCACAAGTGGGGCATTATTGGGTACATTTATGTGCCAATAGCAGCCAATCAAATTCTGCCTATCATTTCTATATTTCAGCCTAGAAAATGATAGACGGAATTAGATTGGTTGCCATAGGCAACTTTACCTCTTTTCATGTTTAGAACATTTAGTTAATTTATGAGGTGAGTGATCTGGGGATGCTATGGTCATTTTGGGGTTGATTTTGAAAATTACCAAGCAAACATTTGTATTCATCACAATGACATGTAGGGTGAAAATTTAATAGGGTGAGAGATTTGGTAAGAAATCTCCCGTTTTTTTTTAAAACCGGCAATCATTTACACTTTAATATTAAACTGGTTTTGCAGTGTAAATGATTGCCGCTTTAAAAAAACCTGGAGATTTCTTACCAAATCTTTCACTTTCTGATTCTCTCCTCCTATTACATTTCCCCCGTAAAGTTTACCTTATATAGGAAATGTTATCTTTTTTTACACAACAATTTTTATTTGAATTTATATAACAAATCTGAGCGACGTCGGCATTTTTAGTGGATATTTTGCATATCTCTCACAGAGATGTCGTCACTCAAACGGTTAATTAAAGGTAATCTGCAGCAATGTGATAATGAGCCTGCAACATATTCTGGAAACCATGAATTAGGGATGAAATACAAACTGTCCGCACCCGATAATGACCATATAATCAGCCTTATCGGAGCCATTAACACGCTATCATCATATTGGAAGGACAATTGGACAGATAAGGCCGGAAACAATCACTCTTCTGGTATTAAGCTGAAAGAGGAAGAATGGGAAATGCTTATTTCCTTCATTACGGGAGAGAGACATCTGTGAGGTTTCCTTTCCATTTACAGTAACACGAATCTGTAACAAAAACAGTAATGTGATATTTTTAATGAGGGTATAAACGGGATATCTGCGAAAGTTACAAGAGCATATCGGCCAGTTAATAGTGGTTAATAGCCATTTGGAACCCTGTGACAATTGTAAAAGTCCAGACTTGGTTAAATAAACTACGGTGACATCATGTCTATCACCATGTAATCAGCGAGAAGGCCTGATGTGTAACATCAGCCTGGGGTAACCGAAACTCACTATTTTTAAAGGAAACAGTAGCATTCAACACCCGCTGTGTTATGGGAAGCAGCCGAGAGCCCTTTGCTAATTCAGTAAACATATGCCAGTGCCACATGACTGTAGAAGCAGAGACAGAGACAACCTCAAAGATCAAACTGATGGAAAACATTTCTTTAAATAAAATTACACCCCAAAAAAAAGTCATAAATTAGCAACTCGCCAAAGTGTATACAAATCGCACAGTGTAACTGCAATACCATTGTGATGTCACTTCAAGCCTGTTTGTAAACAAAATACCTATTTATACTGAACCGCTATTAGATGGCATGTAGTATCGGATCTGGGCCTTTTATTTTTGCATGATAAGAGGCCCAGATCCGATTCTACACGATTGAGTATAAATGGGTATTTTGTTTACAAACAGGCTTGAATTGACATCACAATGGTATTGTGACATAGATGAGATGTGTTCCTGATTTAGGAATAGATGAGATGTGTTCCTGATTTATTGGCATCACTGGGTTTTGGGGTAACATAAAAGTTGGATAAACTGGCACCAGACAGGCGGAGATGTACACAGCTTCAAAAAGTGATAAAATACCAGCCATCGGTACTCTTTACTTAGATGGGCGCCCGCGATTTCAATCGGGGGTAAAAATCGCGGTCATCGCGGGCATCGCGGCCATCGCGGGTAAATCGCGGGTACATAAAAATCTGCTACCCGCGATGACCGCGATTTTCCCATAGGGAACAATGTTAAAAACGGTGATTGACCGCGATTTTAATGTTAAATGCCTCAATGCCCGCGATTTGGCCATAGGAATCAATGTTAAATGGGCCACAGAGCCCAAATAGGCACAATTAACCCTTAAAATGACCCCCCAAATTTTTAACGCCACCCCACGATCCACGCCAACCCGAAGCGTGGCGAGCGCAGCGAGCCCGCGAGGGGCGGCGGTACGCGTCCTCCGACCTTTTCATGCCCTACTATCCACTAGGGCGTGGAGTGAGAATAGAATAGTGTGGCGAGCGCAGCGAGCCACCGAGCCCGAAGCGTGGCGAGCGCAGTGAGCCCCGCGAGGGGACGCGGATACCTTCACAGGCAGACGCGTCCCCTCGCAGGCTTCACAGGTGTCCGCGTCGCCACGGACACCTGTGAAGCCCGCGAGGGGACGCGTATAACTGTGAAGGTATCCGCGTCCCCTCGCGGGGCTCGCTGCGCTCGCCACGCTTCGGGCGCGGTGGCTCGCTGCGCTCGCCATACTATTCTATTCTCACGCCACGCCCTAGTGGATAGTAGGGCATGAAAAGGTCGGAGGACGCGTACCGCCGCCCCTCGCCACGCTTCGGGTTCACGTTGATCGTGTGGTGGCGTTAAAAATTTGGGGGGACATTTAAGGGCTAATTGTGGTTATTTGGGCTCTGTGGCCCATTTAACATTGATTCCTATGGCCAAATCGGGTCCATTGAGGCATTTAACAGTAAAATCGTGTCCATCGGGCCTGTGGCCCATTTATCATTGATTCCTATGGCCAAATCGGGTCCATTGAGGAATTTAACAGTAAAATCGTGTCCATCGGGCCTTTTAACATTGATTCCTATGGCAAATCGGGAGCATCGCGTCGCGGGCATCGCGGGTACATTTATGGCCGGCCGCGACGCGACCGACAAGATTTCCATGTTTAACATGGGTTTCAATGGGAAATCGCGGGCATCGCGTCGGTCGCGTCGCGGCCACACATAAATGTACCCGCGATGCCCGCGACGGGCGCCCATCTAGGTAAAGAGTACCCTAATATTTTTAGGAAAGGGATTTTTCATGTTAGTTAGACTTTTTCATGTCAGTAAAATGTGGTGAATCATTTTATGTGTTTGGTAAAAGGACTTTTCCTATAGCAGTACAAAAATAAACCAATGAAATAATAAATGGAATAAAGCAATAAGAATGGTCTTTGGACCTTCGCAGAGTGAATCTGAACAAATGTTTGTGCTAATTGTTTCTCATTCAGTCCTTTGAGTTGGAATCCGCTAGTGGTTTCCAGTTGGGATCATAGTCGGCGTAATGTACAGATGCAGCCCCTCTCATTCACACACGTAAAGGGGTGTAGTCATAGCAAGGGCTGGCAACAGAAATCTTGGGGCCCTGTATGCTGATATCTCTGGCGGGCCCCCCTAACCCCGCCCCCTTGAGCAAAACATTTTTCGTATACTACATATTGAATGTTTTTTTTTTATTTTTTTATTCACTAATACCGGAGGAGGGTCCGAGTAAGTACCCTTACAGGAACCAGGGGGGTGCCTTTATAAACCATTGCTGGTCACTGCACTGCCGCAGCTATGCTAACAGCCCCTGAGCACCTCAGAACCTTGGGGCCCCTAACAAGCTTGAGGCCTAGTACAGGTGTCTTTTAAGGAGGACAGAAAAGAGTGCCTTTTCTTGGTGCACCTAGAGAAATAATACTTAGTAAAACATCACTTTTATTGAGTTCATTTAAAATAGTTGCGAAGATATAAAAAGGACTGGACAACACATAAGACAACAAATAGTGATTTTTAAAAAGGATAAGAATCCTCACCTAGCGGGACCCCACTACCCGTTATCACCGTTATTATTTATAATAGATATAGTGTGGCACGGAAGACTTGTTTATATTACCAAAGTCATGTAATGTGGATAAGTCAGGTTTGTAACTTTATCATATACAATGTATCACAATAGTCCTGAGGCTCACTTAGTGCAGCCACCAGCACGCGCTTGAACACGGATGTGATGCCGTTTCAGCGCTGCTGTTAGGCTTGCTGGAGCCAGTAGTTCCACAACCTGCGTTCCAACCGCAGAGCTGAGTCTGAGGTGTGCCTGTGTGCACTCCCTCGCTCATGTGGATCTAGAACAGGCAGGGACACACACGGCTCTGGCGCCAGAGACCGTGTCAGTGTACTGATCAGGGCCGGATTAACAATGGGCCTGATGGAGCTCCAGCTCCAGGCCCACTCTCCAAATAGGTTCGTAGCTGAGGGACATGGCTTTCCAATAAGCCCAGCCCCGTGTCACTAGCCCCCTGGGAACCGGAGATACCGTCAGGCAAACCTAGAACATTTTCCCCATAGGATAACATGGGACCCGCTAATTCCAACCTCCACCCGGTTCCAACGGCTCTTGTATCACAGAAGCTGGAGGTTGATCTCAGTCGAACCCAAATCGCTGGGCCTTCAGTCTGATACCTGGTCCATATGGATTCATTGGTTCTAGAGATATTGTGGGTAAACCAATTTTTTTTCTTTTCTGAAATGTAATTTCATGGCAGTTCATGTTGTTTGAGGACAGATTTCTCTGGAACCAAAAGGCCCAGTTTCACGAGACCAAAATCATTCGAAGCCTACATTTAAATGGGTCAGTTGGTTCCGAAGATATAGCTGGTTGTTTAAAGGGGGGCGGGGGTGGTTTTCTCTCCCCCTCACACCAGAAAATGCAGGGATTAGGCTGGTGTAAAAGGAGCCAGTCCGGGAATTTCCCTGCATGATCCTGGGATATTCCCTGCATTTTCTGGTGTGAAAGGGGTATTATTTCAAATAGCTGGGACATGCAGTGCTCTGAATACAGCTGGACAGCCCCTGCTCTCTGTCCGGCTGTCATTTATGCCCGGCGGCGGCTGTCCCGCAGCTACCGCGAGCGTGTAATCCCACATGGCAACGAGCATGGAACCCCTGGCAATGAGCATGGAACCCCTGGCAATGAGCATGGAACCCCTGGCAATGAACATGAAACCCCTGGCAATGAACATGTAGGTAGCAACACTTATGTAGCATAATTTTTAATCGGCATTATGGTGTTTGGCATAATACGTAAGGGAGATTATGGTGTGTGGCTAAAAATGTAATGAGCATTATGGTGTAAATTTTTAATGCGCACCTTTGGCACGCAATGCCCCTATTTGTGTAGCATATTGTGCATTATTGCTCAATCTGTTTGGTATAGTGCAGGCATGTCCAAACTATGGCCCTCCAACTGTTGTGAAACTACAAGTCCCATCATGCATTGCCACAGTTTTGCTATTAGGGAATGCTAAAACTATGCTGGGATGTGTAGTTTCACAACACCTGGAGGGCCACTGTTTGGACATGCCTGGTATAGTGTGTATTTTGGCCCAATTCATGTGGCAAAATGTGAATTTTGCCTTAATCTGTGTGGCATAACGTGAATTTTGACTCAATCTGTGTGCCATAGTGTGAATTTTGGCTCAGTCGGTGTGAATTTTGGCTCATTCCATGTGGCATAATGTGTAAGAGGCAAGTACAGTATAAGGGGGTTACTATTGTGTTGCATGATTTGTATAAGGGGTATATGGTGTGGTAAATTTAGGTGACCACATAAAAGATGCTGAAATGTTGTCTACCAAGTTTCGGCTTTCAGTATTTTTTTATGACTGGAGTGCCGCCTCACCCGGCAAGTATCTTAGGACATCGGCATCCTGTGGGTGCACCTTTGGAGGGCACCCGCCAATATATCTCCCTGCATTTTTCCTATGCCAGCCCCCTGCCTTTTCCAGGCATATATAATTAGTTGAAAGTATTTACACAAATAGAGACACACCCACAAGCAGACCACCCAACCAGAACACTGGTCATGCCCCCACATTATTAGGTGCTGGCCACAACCCCTATTATTGCGCATAATAGGCCCTTGATCATTTTCAGCTCCAGGCCCATTTAGACCTTAATCTGGCTCTGGTACTGATTGGGGACCGTGTCCAACGGAAACCCCAATGTAGCCAACAACAAATATATATACAGTTTGTAAGTGGGGAGGGGAAAGTGGGGTATTAGACACACTAGGTGTGTAGTTAGTCGAGCGTACTCTTTCGCAAAAAAGCTTCCTCAGGACCCTGTTTGCGAAAGCGTACGCTCGACTAACTACACACCTAGTGTGTCTAATACCCCACTTTCCCCTCCCCACTTACAAACTGTATATATATATTTGTTGTTGGCTACATTGGGGTTTCCGTTGGACACGGTCCCCAATCAGTACACTGACACGGTCTCTGGCGCCAGAGCCGTGTGTGTCCCTGCCTGTTCTAGATCCACATGAGCGAGGGAGTGCACACAGGCACACCTCAGACTCAGCTCTGCGGTTGGAACGCAGGTTGTGGAACTACTGGCTCCAGCAAGCCTAACAGCAGCGCTGAAACGGCATCACATCCGTGTTCAAGCGCGTGCTGGTGGCTGCACTAAGTGAGCCTCAGGACTATTGTGATACATTGTATATGATAAAGTTACAAACCTGACTTATCCACATTACATGACTTTGGTAATATAAACAAGTCTTCCGTGCCACACTATATCTATTATAAATAATAACGGTGATAACGGGTAGTGGGGTCCCGCTAGGTGAGGATTCTTATCCTTTTTAAAAATCACTATTTGTTGTCTTATGTGTTGTCCAGTCCTTTTTATATCTTCGCAACTATTTTAAATGAACTCAATAAAAGTGATGTTTTACTAAGTATTATTTCTCTAGGTGCACCAAGAAAAGGCACTCTTTTCTGTCCTCCTTAAAATATCCTGTCTGTGCCTCTGGTAGCACACCCTCGCATTTACATATATTCAATTAATCAATTATGCTATGAGGGTCCACCCGTTTGTTACAATAAATCTACCTCTGTGCGACTGACAAACCTTTCTCTAAACCTAGTACAGGTGTCCCCTTTGACCCCCCCTGTCGCCTGCCCTGGTCATAGCTCACTGGGGTTTACCACGAGTCAAAGGGGCATGGCCACACTGCACACTACCCTCTCTCTTTTGGCCTTATTCTGATCGGTGCGGCCCGATCAGAATATGCGGCCGCGACCGTGCAGGCGAATCCCCGCCTTCCATACGGATCGCCACCTGCCGTCCGTACGCGGATATGTGGCGATCCGCATGAAATTGGACGGGGATACGCCTCCTCCGTCTTGGGAGCAGCCCCTGCATTCGATGGTCGCCGAACATCGAATGCAGGGCCGCACGCTCCACCAGGTCCCGCCACACAAGACCACACAGACACTTGTCCGTGTGAAATCATGTATGGGGGCGGGCAGCTGACATCCGGCGATGTCAGATGCTCGCCCCGTACCCACGCGTCACGGCCTCATTACCATGCATACGCCCCGCGTTTGCATGGGAACGCCCATGAAACGCGGGGCGTATGCATAGGGTAATGAGGCTAAGTAGCCCCTCACGCCCCTCTACGCCCCCTGTGCGGCGTATAAAGAATCCGTGCGGCAAAATCGCCTGCACATGCGCAGAGTGACCTCTGCACATGCGCAGACGATCAACATCGGCGGTCCGTCCGCATGCGGGAATATCCGCACCGATCAGAATAAGGCCCTTTGTCAGGCTGCCAAGCAGAGTGCCATGAGATGGAACTTCTCAACTAACCCGTCTATGTGAGCCGGGCATAGTGCCAGATGGGCAGAGTCTAGTCCAGCTCCAACCTGTCTTACGTGTCCTTACCCATATTGTTCTAAAACAACTGCCATCCAGTCTTCAGACAGTGGCTAATATCTTTGCCAATTGGAAGTAAATGTTACCATTGCACATAGTACTAAATACATTATATACGCATAGTACATCATGTAGTTATTATCAGTGTATTGAACACATTCCAGTGGATAAAATTTAATTCTAGATGTGTTGTGGCATCAGAACCATGCTTAGCTATTTGGAGTCGGTGGCCTTCTCAATATGATGGTGTAGCTGGAGAGATACAGGAAACCTTCTAAAGAGTGGATAAATGAACAAATGGAGATTTTTCCCATAGCAACCAATCAGTTTCTACCGATCTTTTCATAGAATATACTGCTCTTTATAAATGCTGGCTAACTGGTTCTCCACTCCAGTTAGCGCATGTCTGGATGGCTGCTGGTTGAGAACAAAATGTGTTTTAATATCTTAGTATTGGGAGATAACACAATTCTAGTATCCCATTAAGTAAGAGTCACCCGACATAGTGCAGGTCCAGTTTGTAATGTGTAGCAGTTTTTATGCAGTATAATAGGTTATTTAGAAACTATACAAATGCTCTGGTTAGAGATTTCCTTCCATCGGTCAAACAATTGTATATAACCCAAAAATGATATTATCAATATTTTGTCGCTCTCTCTATATATATAAATAGGGGTTAGACAAAAATATGGAAAAAAAATTAGGAAAATAATTATGTTAATTCTTAATAAGGGGTTGAACCTCTGCTGGCATGCAAGACGGCCAGAATTCTCCCTTGGCATGGACAAATATAAGACCTGGATGGTCATCAATGGAATCTTGAACCATTCCTCATGCAAGATGTGTTCAAGTTCTTGGTGTGGTGATGTAGGCGGATCATATGACTGAGCACAGATGCTCTATGATACTAAGGTCTGGTGATTGGTTGTTTAGACACCTTGTCTGTATGCTCACAAGGCCAAGATTGCACATGAGCTGAATGAATTGGTGCCTGACCATCTTGCTACCAGGCGCCACCTGTCAGAAACAATGTCTGAACCACAGGATGGACCTGGTCTTATAAAATGTCTACATAGTCCTTGGCAGTGACTGAACTTTGCATGGTAATAATCAGGCTAGTAGAATACCATGATATGGCTACCCAAATCCTCATCAACCCTCCACCATGCTTCACTCTTGGCACCAGACAGTCCCGATCATACACTTGGCTTGGTATTCTCCACACGTAAACTCATCATGGGGTTGGGAACAGTGTGAAGGACTATTCTTCCAACCAAATGTCTTCCGTTGCTCAGCAGTGCACGGTTTATGATTGTGGCATCACTCTCTCCTCTTCTTGCCATTTGCCGGGCTTACTAGTGATATCACAGCTGCAGCTCACCCATATACTGTATACAGTATTGTACTTGTGGAGTTTCCTCCACTGTTCCTGTAGACACTGGGTGTGGAACATGGGAATTATCTTAGCAGTCACTTTTGAACCAGTTGTCTTCTTATTCTTGGTCACAATCATCCGCAATGACCTTCTGTCTCTGACTCTTAGTTTACTACTTCATCCATGCAATATTTTTCCATAAATGGTATATTTTGTCAATACCTTCGATACCGTTACTTGTGAAATCCAAAATAAATTGGCAACTGTGGTCACAGACGCCCCCACATGGCAGACACCAACAATTCGGTTGCAGAAGATCTTCCTGCGCCGCTGCTCAGCGGATAGCGCTAGTCTGCACGAAAGGGTAGGAGGTACCAGGTGATGAGGCGGTGAGGGCCGCCAAGTCACTCCTCAGGGGGGTGATGCAGCGGTTGCTGCCGAGTTTCTGGTGGGGGGGGGGAGAGTTCACCTCAGCTCACCTCCATCCAGGGGGGGGGGCTGCTCCAAACTGCCACCCTCCAGTGGCGCTGGCGTCCTAGGCAAATGCCTAAAGCTGCCTAGTGGAGGCGCCGGCCCTGCCTGCACCCCCTATCCCTGCCTGTCTCCCTGAAGCGGAGACGGCAGGGATTCCGTTCCCCGGCGCCGAGTGACGGGGACACGCGAACGTGTGAGATGCTTGTGCATCCCCATCAGATGGAGCCCCTCTCCGCTGGCTCTCACCAGAGCAGGGAATCTAGTGATTCCCAGTGGTTCGTTGAGGGCACCAGATCATTCATCTTTTTGAAATTGGGAGTGCCGGAGAGAACCTAATATATATATATATATATATATATATATATATATGTATGTGTGTGTGTGTGTGTGTGTGTGTGTGTTTGTGTTTGCTGTCATTTTGTATCTGCCTAAAAAAAGTAGCAATATGTGGAAATCTTTTTTGTATATCTCTCACACTCCCATTGGGGCCCCGTTCTGAAATGTCACCTTGAATCTCATACAGACTCCCTAACATGCATATGATTAATATCATATTGTGTATTTCTCTCTGATATGAAGTTCCTTTTAACGTATTTTTTTGATCAGCAACAATGCTTCTTTAAAAACATTCACACGCTTGGAACTCGATCAGAATGAAACAACACAACGGATCCAATCGAATCAGTGGAATCTCTCTTTCCTCCTATCAGGACATTGTCATTCGCCAATCTGACAAGGGGTATTCCATAGTAATTCAGAATGTGACGGACCATCGGGAGGAGATACACCGGCACCTCTCTGACACTTCAATTTATATTAAACTACGCGGAGATCCAACGTCAAAATATAAAGAAGAGCTGGATTCAAGCTTAAAGTGAGGTGTTCAGGAGGGTTTCATTTCAGATACATATGTCAATTACCTCAAGGTGGACCATCCGATTAAGCCCATCATGTACATTATACCAAAAATCCACAAACATGCAACCAAACCACCAGGTAGACCAATTATTTCGGCAAGAGGCTCCATCTATCAGCCTATTTCGGTCTACCTGGATGGGTATTTACAGCCCTTGATACAGGCAAAACCCACCTTCTTAAAGGACACCACCTCTCTGTTGACGTCTCTTGACGAGCTAGAGTCGCTGTCTTCTGATTGTCTCTTAATCACCATCGATGTTTGCAACTTGTATACCTGTATCCCACATCAGGCGGGGATACAAGCAGTGAGACGTTTGTTGACAGGCAACATTGATTACAATGGTCCAGATGTGAAATTTTTTTGGGAATTGTCCGAGATGGTTTTGGTCAACAATTACTTTTATTGCAATGGAGCATTCTACTTGCAAACATCGGGGGTGGCGATGGGGTCCAATGTGGCCCCATCGCTGGCCAATATATACATGTTTGAAGTAGAGAATGAAATCTTTTTCAGCGACATTAACATCAGTGCACATATCGGTCGATACTATTGTTATATCGATGATATTTTGATTTTTTTTTGGGCAGGACCTGAGGAAAAGTTTAGAAAACTTATTGATGATCACAATGGTACAGATCACCCTGTCAAGTTTACTTATTTGATTGACAAGCAAAAGGTACATTATCTAGATGTCACTATCTCTAAAACAGCTGAGGGCATTTCAACAACACTGTATTGTAAGCCCACAGATAGAAAATGTTGTTTCACTTATGTTGCATTATCAGCGGGCACACTATAATTACTGTTGGTAATTTGTTTGTTTATATTATGTAGTCAGGGAGCAACTGATTTCAATGGCTCTTTTTTTCTCCCCTTTTTTTGCTAAACTTTACTACTTTGTACACAGTGCACAAAGCATCGTGTTGCCGCGGCTACCGTCTTAGAACCAGTGATGTCACTGATAGGCGCCAGACTCGAGCGCCCCGGAAGTGCCCTGCTGCTCATGCACCTGTTTGTAAACCTGCACGACTTAAAAGGTGAGTGTTTATGCTCACTTACTCATGTATGCCGTTTTGATAAAAGCCTGAATAAAGGCTGAAACGTTAACCCTTGAGGCCAGCGTCAGTCTATTTTTTTTAAAGACCCCAGTGCCGCGGACTATTCATCGTCTGTCTATTGGCCCGGTACTTATATGTTAGTTGGGCGCCCACTCTAGTTAGTACGCTCATACCCCCACTATCCATGTCGGCGTGGAGTTGATTTTATATAGTGTGGCGAGCGCAGCAAGCCACTGAGCCGGAAGCGCGACAAGCGTAGTGAGCCCCACGAGGGGGCGCGGAAAACTAAGCAAATTGCTTAGTGGGCGCCCAACTAACATGTAAGTACCATTGACCCTGTTTGTGCCAGGTCCCTACCGAGGGCACGGGGCACACTGATCCTATTGAGCTGAGTGCCTGCTACCCTGTATATATATATATATTTTTATATATATATATATATATATGTGTGTATGTATGTATGTATGTATGTATGTATGTATGTATTTGCTGTAATTTTGTATCTGCCTAAAAAAAAAAAAGTAGCACTATTTGGAAATCTTTTTTGTATATCTCTCACACTCCCATTGGGGCCCCGTTCTGAAATGTCACCTTGAATCTCATACAGACTCCCTAACACGCATATGATTAATATCATATTGTGTATTTCTCTCTGATATGAAGTTCCTTTTAACGTATTCCAAAAAGAGAAATAGAATCTGTATTTCAGACATGTTACATTCGTAGCTATCTGCCCATAGGCTGCATCCTGATTTGTGAAGATATTTCGTTATCCCAGTATAAATCAAAGATTCCAGCACAAGCCTGGCAATAATTCAGAAAAGAGCATTGCCTATACCTTACATGACCCTTCCCCAAATATCTGCTCGAGTCACACATGTTGCATTAATATTTTGTTACCGTGGTTGCTAGCAGCTGTGATTCTGTGCATTATCACATACGGTACTTGTATTGCGTATAAATAGATCCCATCTTTCACAGAGGAGACATACTGTGTATAAAATCACACTTTTTTTTTTGACTGTTCCGAAGTTAAAATATGTTCCGATATAAATCAGCCAGATAGCAAAGTACATCAAAAACATATATATCTTAATAGCTGCTTCAATGCTAATGTTATCCTTTATATCTTTGTTGTTTTTCTCTTCTCGGTTGTGTCTTCTGCAGAGGAGACAGATTGAGCAGCAACAGATTAAGAAGGAATAAGCCGTGCGCCCTTTAAATTCACACTTTCTAAAAGGCCCCTCTTTAAGGGCCAGATGTATCAAAATTTACAAAGTGCTCCAGTGGAGTCTGGTTCTTTATTCTTTATTTCTGCGGGCACGCGGCCCTTCTTCCTAAGTTATTATTGTCATTGTCCTGGTTCAGCTCTCTGTGGTTCGGAGAGGCCCACAGCTGTGGGTTCACGCCTGTTTTGCGGTACCGTTACTTTAAGTATACTATGTTGTGCTGGCGTGTGTTTAGTTTGGTGGCGCCCCGTTGTTGCTTTGTCCGGTGCCTGTGACTCGGTCACACTCCCCGTCCTTGGCCTGGTGCCGTTAGCCAGGGTGTCCTGTCCAGTTAGCGCCTGTAGTTAGATCCTCCTCTTGGTCCTACAGTATCTCTGGCGGTCGCCGTAGACTTGTAACATCTTAAAACCTGGTTGCATCGGGGTCGGAGCGGGCTTAACTCGCTCCTTCGAACGCGGCGACTACAGGAGAAGCCTAGCCATCCGCAGTCTACGGTCACCTGCCCGAGAAGGCCAAAAGAGTCAGTGTAGGGTGCGCCGTGGCCATCCAAAACAGCGGTCACAGCTGAGGGCTCAGCCCACCACCATCATCCACACGTGCCTGTCACAGTACCCCAACGGTGGGTTCACACCCAGATCCGTAACAGACAGGGGCGCTATTTGCCAGTACTTTATCTCTCTCCAAAGTTTAAACTATCCCCCCCCCCCTCCCCTTGTCCAATGCTCAAACTGTTTAGGGGAAATTTACTAAGATGGGAGTTCTATTTTTCATATGGGATGTTGTTATGGGCAACCAATCAGATGCTATCTATTATATTCTAGAAGGTGCTCAATAAATAAGAAGTAGATTCTGATTGGTTGCCCATAGTCCCGTCTTAGTAATTTCCCCCTATGTGTTTAACATCCTGAATGTTCCTACTTGGGAAAACTGGGGACACCTGCAGATTACCCACCACCATCCTGACTAGACCCATCTGTACCTGGCTGTGTGACATACATATTGCTGCATTGTCCTAATACACACTGGCTGAAGCTCGCCTCCAACTTACCCAGCAAAGGGGAAGATTTACCAAACCTTGCACAGAGGACAGGTGGAGATTTTGTCCAGATCAACCAATCACTTATTATTTATTTAAATAGCCACATTGACCTGCATGTGCAGCAGATGGGAGGGGCGGTTGACGATGTGCGGGTCCACGCATTATTACGATATTAATTGTACACGCTTGAGGATGTTTTAAAAGATATCGCTCTGAAAGCCCTCCTTGTACAAGTCAACGGGTTGCCACGACCGGGGGCGCGGTCAGATATATCTGGCGACGCCCCATAGAATCCTATGGGCTTCTTCCGCGACCCACTGCTGCCCCGCACCGACTCACCACCGCCTCGCACCGACCCCCCCTCACCTATGTCCGGGCAGCACAGAGCTGTGCCGCCCGTACCTGTGACCTCCTCCCTGCACTATGATACTCTTCCGGGTGCAGGGAGGAGGAGAGCCGGCCCCCCCCCTTCCCCGCTGCAGCAGCACAGTGCCGGGTAAGGGAGGGTGGGGGGAGCCGCCGGGTCTTAACGCAAGAGCTGTCCTTTGCCATAATTATCGAATATGTTACTGCATATGTGATAATTATGTATGCAGTAGCCGGCGATAGGGGGCGGTAAGGGGGCGCGGATGTTTGAGCATCCCCCCCCCCCCGGAGTCTGTGAAACATCTGAGACATCACAGCCACACTTTCACTTGAGCGTTGAAAAATGGCTATGGGTGGCAGTATGTGGTGGTGGGGTACAGTAGGTTAACGTTGCGTCTAGGGTGCAGAGAAGGCATATCAGTTGGCTATCAGGATTATAGAGGCAGCAGATACAACTGAAGGGGATTGGGTGGGAGGGTGGTCGGGGTTGTATGTGGCATAGAGAGCCATAAGGTGGGTTTGTGAAGGTGGCAGGGACAGCTGGGGGGGGGGGGGGGGGGGGGGGAGCACTGCCCAGGGCAAAAAAAAAGTTACAGGCTCGTCGTAATGGTTCTGACTACATTACTCCATCTTTTAATCCATCATGCTTAAATAAGCAGAATCAGGGACCATTTCCTGCTGTTTCCCATAACCCCATGTAATACACTACTCCGTATGCTTTGCATATATTACTGTGTGGAAGTTATGCACCTTTGCTGTTTGTTTTTCTGACTGTAATTAAAACATGCCGTCAGTAGCTTGTTCCTCAGTAACGGCAGCTTCGTACCACTACTAATTGGAGGAAAGTTGTTGCGCAACACCGAACATTCCTGGCCCTGCTTAAGTGCTGGCACTGTTACGTCTTAGGAGGTTACTGAGTTACTAACATAATGATATTATATATTTTTGAATAATTGTAGATAATTATATTACATAATATATTATATTATTAGATTATAATGTTTCCAAGGCAGCAAAAGTCTTTCTGTTTGGTAAATATCATGTTTGTCAAGTATGGTGAAAGACAAACCTGAAATGTGCCCACTCTGCAATTCCTGTGCTTGCCACCAGAGGGAGCCCTTGTACAAAGAACTTTAGACTTCTGCCCTACCATATTACCTTGTAAATGTAAGAAGAACTTTAAGATAAAGAATTTGGTGTTTATCTAGGGTGCACCACGCTCCAACAGGGTAACCGGGGTCTTTAGTGACCAAGCATTCCCCCCCCCCCCCCCCCCCCCACTATATATTTCCCATTCACAAACATTTCAACTCATTTGGTATAAAGAAAGTAGGGGTTATACAGCATGGGAAATACATATGATACATACGTTATCCTGGCGGACAGGATGATGGTGGCCAGAAGACCGACCCCAGCATCAGAATATGGGAAATCCCAACAGGTGCTCTGTAAGTACCCAAATCCAGGGCCAGTTTAACATATAGGCTCAATGGGCCGTTGTCCAAGGGCCCACCAATTCTAGGGGCCCTCAAGCTGGGGCAGATTGGGTTGTGGGCATCTGCCTCCTGAGCTTCGTGGGAGACAGTAGAGAATTCTGCCTGGTGGCTCTGATGTGAATCACACACAAAGAGAACAACCAGGCAGCATTCCTGTGTCCAGGGCCGGTGCAAGGCACCGGAGCGCCCCAGGCGAGTCGGGCTGGGGGCGCCCCGGTGCCGGGGGGGGGGCGGGGGGGTACCTTTCGTTCGGCGCTCTCTGTAATCAAACCTGGCGGCGGAGGCAGCGGGGGTCCCTGCAGTCTATTAAAAAGCACGAGCGCTATCCGCCGGGCTATGCGGAAGCGCTTCTAGTGTGAAAACACTGGCAGCACGCTGATTGGCTGCCAGAGTTTTCACAATAGAAGCGCTTCCGCATAGCCCGGCGGATAGCGCTCGTGCTTTTTAATAGACTGCAGGGACCCCCGCTGCCTCCGCCGCCAGGTTTAAATAGACAGGTACAGGTACCCGGGCGGCATTTTCCGCCCTCCAGTGGCCGGCGCCCTAGGCAAATGCCTAGGTTTGCCTAGTGGTGGCGCCGGCCCTGCCTGTGTCCCTGCTTCCCAGCCTGCAGCAGACAGGGAAGGGCTATCTGCATGCTGATTGGTGGATGGTTATCCACCAATCAGAGGGCTGTAAGCCATTCACTGTATGGAATCAAGTGGAAAGATGGCGCATGACCCAGGAGGGGTGTGTTATGATTTCTTTTCCCTGTGGATGGGTGTGGAAGGGCCCTAAATGCATTGCTTTGCCCGGGGCCTACAATCCTCTCACACTACCCCCTAACTCTCCCTTGATGCATCCTAACCCTCCCCTCCCCACAGCCTCACCCTAACTCTCCCCGCTAGTGCTTAACTCTACCCCCCCTCTGTACCCTGTTACCTAGACCTAAAGCCCCACCCCTCTTCTAGGTGCCTAAACCTAACACCCCCCCCCCCCCTCTTCCCAGGTGCCTGCTAGCTATCCCTGTGTCGGCTGATGCACACACTGCAGTGGACAATGAGTGGAATCCGATTAGATCCCTTTCAGGACAGTGTGTTAAAATGGTCATAGGCCTCTATTAGGCAACAGAAACTACAGATGAGTAGAGTTAATCTAGCAAGGAAGGGAAGGAATTATACCACATATTGTGGGATAGATACAGTAGGTACCTGGATGGCTAACAGAAGGATTCATACTACGATATCCTGGGGCCAGCATCCTGATATGTAAAATCCTGACAGAGGCTCGGAAACTGATCTAACCCTCTCTCCCTACCACCGTAACCCTCCCTGCTTGCAGCCTAAATCCCCCCCCTTGCTAGTACCTAACCCAAACCCCCGTACCCTGCCGTCTAACTCTAACCACCCCGAAGACCGTCCCTAACCCTCCTTGCTAGTACCTAACCCATACTTGCCTACTTTTGAAAACTAGTTTCAGGGAGATTATAGTTGGTAGTAGAATTTTGCACAGCGCCCCCATTAAGGGGGTGTTTCATGCTCCACCCAAAGGGCATGGCTAGTTCCATATATGGGCGTATATGTTCTTAAATGCTTGTTGCGAGATATTTCGTGATAACATTAGTAACTATATACTTTGGGAAATGTAGCGAGAATTGATAACATCAGTGCTGCCTGCAATATTGGATTATCTGTTTGAAATTATTTTCTGTGATATTTAGTTTCTTCGCTCTTAGCACAAGATACGTGATCATAAATGTGATCCCTACAGTATGTAATAAATTCCAAGTGCAAATCCCATCTGATTGGATATATCCTCTGCTTTATGTCTTTTTTTCTTCCAAAAAAAAGTTAACAGCTGCATAATGTGGGTTAGGTGAAATCAGGGAGATTTGTAGACTCTTCAGGGAGATAGGGAGATTGCTAGTATTTCAGGGAGTCTCCTGCAGAATGCAGGAGGGTAGGCAACTATGACCGTTAGGGGGGAAGGGTTAGGCTGCAGGATATGTTATGTTCAGGATACTGGCTGTCGGTATTCCAACACTGATAGGAAACAAGAGTTTCTGTGTAAAGCAAAGGATTTTGAGTGTAATAAAAATGAGCTTTTATTTCTAATTGCCATTAAAATAAGTACTAGACAAACATATACAATTTAAACACACAAAAGACACACAAAGAACACAAAACATGGAAAGCACTTTCTATTGGGCCACACTTGATGATGATCAATCTGAATATGATCTGTGCTGAGATTGTCACAAAGCTCGGAAGACCTTTTGACATGTTCTGATTATTGCTGAATAGGAAAAGTACACAGTTTAAACAATGTTTCAATCCAGAGTGTTTGTGCACAGCTTTATAATAATAAAGAAAGGTAATGAAACGTTGTGTCTACTTCAATTTGTGTAATCTGTAGGTTAAAGGTTCAAATCAGACAATCTCAGGGTTTGTATATAAATCTTTCAATACAGGCACCGTCAATTATATCATGTCACGGGATGACAGATTTCCCGTGAATATAACGGTACCAAAAATCACAAGGTGGTAGTATAAAACATGTGTAGCAATACTGATATTGATTAAGCTGGAAGTGCTATAGGCTGGTTTGAAAAATACCAGCTACAGTGAGGATAAGTATCCCCTGGTGAAAATATTTTTCGAACAGGTTATAAATGGTCACTACATATAATATGTGATAATATTAAGATAAGAGTATGATAATATGTGATAAGATTATAGCCCTTTTACACCGCCGAAAAATCCGGGTCAGCGGCGGGTCAGACCCGGATCTTCGGCGGTGTAAATCCCTAACGCTGTGTCCCTTTACACGGGACTTCTACCCAGGTCCTGACTTGGGTAGAACACAGCTAGGACCTGGGTAGAGGGCGGTGTAAATGGGAACGCCGGGTCGGATGACCCGGCTCCCATTTACATGAATGGGGAACGTCCAACCTGCGGACTGCAGCGTCCGCAGGTTGGACGGGTTGTCAGCCTGACACTGACAGCCGGCGCTGCTGTCTGCTATACCCTGCAGACAGCAGCGGCGGCGGGGGAGGGAGGTGAACGGATGCCTGTGTGCGGGGGGAGTGTGCGCAGGGACTGGGGGCAGCCCAGCAGCTTACCTTAGTGCTGGGCTGCCCCCAGCAGCGTTCCGGTCCGGCGGCGGCGGTGATTGGCGCTTGGAGATGACATCATCCTGTCATCTCCAAGCACCGGGAGGGGGGGGGGCGGGTGCGAGCCGGGCTATCCACCCGGTGTAAATTGCACTAAACGCCGGGTCGCACCCGGCTTGAACCTGGGTCTAAAAAAGCTGGGTGCGACCCGGCGTTTTGGTGTAAAAGGGGTATTAATAATACCAGAGTATATACAGCAAGTTCTGAGTGTGAAAGGGTAAGGGTCTCAATAGATGGGAAAGGAGAGAGAAAAAGGGGGTTGGATTGTTTAAGTATTAGTCTCCCTTTAATGCCCTGCTCAGGGATGTTCAGAACATACTTTATATACCTATGGCAGAGGTGGGGAATTCCGTTTGTCTCAGGGGAGTCCCCTCACCCTTTGAATATCGGAAAATACCCACAGAAACTCTTGTTTCCTATCTGTGATACTAGTCTGCTTTGACTGTCACTACTAGGGGCGCCTCTAGGGTACTCCTGTGTGACGTTTCGTCTTCCAAAAATTCTTGTATAATAATTTATCCTTTAATACCGAGATTACATTCACTAATCTCTCCATAAGAGTGCCCCCAAAAAAGAGAGTCTTTCCTTCTTCCTGCTTGAAATACCCCATTACTCTCAAGGGCACCCCTCCACCACAATGAATTCTAGGAGAAAAACTCCTTCTTATATCGAACAGATTGGTGGATCAATACTAACACATTTCATACCTCGCATAGCTTATAACAAATAAGCTTAACCTGTGCACCGGTCAATTTCCCCATTCCCTTTACCCACATATGCTGGTATTCCAACACTGTCATCCTAATCCATGATGAAGTTTCGGTGACAGTGTTCTGGCGGCAGTCAATTTTTCGGTGATGGGATTCCATCAGCCGGCATCCCAACCTCCGGTAATATAACTGCACCCCCCCCCCCCCCCCACAGAGAGTGTCTAGGTATACAGTCAGTAGGTTAACCCCAAAAGGTCAACAAGAGGTCAACATGCACTAGAGCAACATTGACAAAAGGTCGACACAGGTCAAATGTCAACACTGATCTACACATGGAAAGTTTGACATGAGTTTTTTTCACGATTTTTCACATTTTTGGACTTTTTCATGCTTTAGCACAGCGAGTCTCTTGGCCTGAAGCATGGCGAGAGAAGTGAGCTAAGCGGGGGAACGCCCTACACTAATTGGGCATACATGTGCTCCGGTGTTAACACAAAAAAGCCCTATGTCAACCTTTTCATGCATCAACATTTTCCATGTCGACCTCGTGTGAAGGGCAGCTTACACAACCCCATGGGTGCCCAGTGTTGAGCTAATGATCTGCAGCAGGAATAGACGCCTCATGCTGCAGCATTACCATACAGAGCTATAGCAGCGGTCACTACTCCAACCATGAGTTAGGCCTCGTTCTGGTTGTGGTAAACTGAACATCCCCTGTCATGTTACAAGGAATGGCTGATACGATTACTGCAGGGCTTTTCTTTGAACTTTACCTTAAAAGCAACAGTATATATTTATAAAAATGGCAGATAAAAATATAAAAAAAAAAACATTAATGAAAACCAATTGAATAATGTTACAGGATAATAATTATTTCTTTGCACATTCATTTATATGGAGCCTGCAGAAATTAAGTAAAAGGCATTCAACAGAAGTGTTCAACGTTGTCTGAACACACTTCACTCATGTGCTGTACCATTGCGCCACCTAGCAGATAACCTTGAAATTGCATTTGGATAATTTAGGCAGCATGGACACAAATTGACATCATTGCTTGAAATAAAAAGCCAGGCAATCAGCTCTTAACTACCATGTTACAGGCTGGGTTTGAGGAGATGATTGGCTGGTTGTATCACTCTCCACTTTAGCACTTTTTGAAGCGTGATACATCTGACCCTAAGTATGTAAGCAGCACTACAGGGGGTATTATGTGTGTATGCGGTACTAGTGGGGGCATTATGTGTAAGTGGCACTACAGGGGGCATTATGTGTGTAGCGGCACTAGTGGGGCATTATGTGTAAGTGGCACTAGAGGGGGCATTATGTGTGTAAGTGGCACTACAGGGTGGCATTATGTGTGTAAGCAGCCCTACAGAGGGCATTATGTGTGTAAGTGGCACTACAGGGGGTATTATGTGTGTTAGCGGCACTACAAAAGGAAATATGCATGTAAGCCACACTAGTGGGGGCATTATGTGGGTAAGGGGCACTACAGCGGGCATCATGTGTGTATACGGTACTAGTGGGGGCATTATGTGTTAGCGGCACTAGAGAGGGCATTATGTGTGTAAGTGGCACTACATGGGGCATTATGTGTGTAAGCAGCACTAGTGAGGGCATTATGAGTGTAAGCAGCACTAGTGGGGAATTATGTGTGTAAGCATCAGTACAGGGGGCATTATGTGTGTAAGCAGCACTAGTAAGGGCATTATGAGTGTAAGCAACACTACAGGGGGCATTATGTGTCTAAGCAGCACTACAGGAGGCATTATGTGTGTAAGCAGCACTACAGGGGTCGTTATGTGTGTAAGTAGCACTAGTCGGGGCATTATGTGTGTAAGCAGCTCTGCAGGGGGCATTATGTGTGTAAGCAGCACTACAGGGGGCATTATGTGTGTAAGCGGCACTTGTGGGGGCATTATGTGTGTAAACAGCACTTCCGGGGGGCATTATGTGTGTAAGCAGCACTATTGGGGGCATTATGTGTGTAAGCAGCACTTGTGGGGGCATTTTATGTGTAAGCAGCACTACAGGGGGCATTATGTATGTAAGCAGCACTATTGGGGGCATTATGTGTGTAAACGGCACTACAGCAGGCAAGGGAGCTATTCAGACCTGATCGCATGGCTGCGAATTCACAGGCCAGGCAATCAATTCATTAATAAACCGGCCATCCTGCGATAAAATACAATGGACAGAATTTGTGGATGGTAACTGGCAGGGCCACTGGAGGGCGGCACTCGGGAGCAGGTGCCCTGGTAACCGGACATTCTGGGAGTGTCAGGGAAAATGCGTTCATGCTCAGGTGTTTGAAGGGAAGTCGAGTGACATGAGCTCCGGGCCCGATCAGCCTGTTTCTATCGCAACCACCGAGGAACTCCTGAGAGCTCTTTTATGTATTAATGCTTCAGCTACAGGTATCAGTCATTACGCACAGTACTTGGGCATGTGTGAGTTATGGCCCATACACACTAGACGGTATTGGCCACAATATCGTTCAGAAAGGGATTTCTGAACGATATTGTGATCAATATCGTCCAGTGTGTACGCTGTCATTAACGACCCCCCTCCCTCATCCAAGCATGTTCAGACGAGGGAAGACATCGCTGCAGCATGACAGTCTTTCTCCCCGCCGCCCCCCCGTCATTGGCTCCGTCATTTGCGGTGTGTATGTACTTGCCAATGATGGTCTTCTCCGCTGGGTCCCGCTACCGCCAATATCGGAGTCGGCGGGATCAGCATAATGTGTATGGGCCTCTACATGGGCTTAATTATCAAGCACCTTTATATGCATAATTCTAGTTATATTTCTTATTACCTTCCTGATTAGTGCAAAGCCCAGACGTGTCAGTCCCCATATCTCAGCTTAAAATAATATTAACCTAACTTAATGCTTGCATTGATATCTGTCATATTTAATATAGGACGTAGCTAGAACTTCTTATCTAGATTATGCTGTGTTACTGCTACCGTTCAATTTCTATTAAATTATAATTGATTTTTATCCATCTGTCACATCATGTTTTTGTTTTATGTATGACATAAAGCATTAAAGACATGGTATATTAATTGTAGCAGACATTCCTAAAGACAACTAAATTATGTGATCACTTGGAAATCGAACTGTTAGGATATAGGCAGTATAATTCTTCTCTTCTGCCTATGTATCATTATTATTAACCTTTATAAACAGGTATAGATAAAGTAATGCCCATTACACATTATGCCATACACCATAATGCCTGTTACCTACTATGCCACACACCGTAATGCCTGTTACATATTATGCCACACATCGTAATGCCTGTTACATATTATGCCACACATCGTAATGCCTGTTACCTATTATGCCACACACAGTCATGGTGCTGACACCATTTTATGTCCCACACAAAATGCTTGCTGCCAGGGGTTACAGAGCAAAAGATGCAGCTTTCTGCATCTTTCTGCATCTTCTCCTAGCGGCGAAAGCATTTCTGTCACTTCCGGGTAATGTTCTACACATCAAAGGCAGAACTACTTTTGGTGCAGTAGGTGCATTGCACCAGGGCCCCTGAAGACTAAGGGATGAGGGGTGCACACCTTATATTTTTGCACCTGGGCCAACCACTCCCAAGTTCCGCCACTGCTACATGCAATGGCGTAATTATAAATGTTGTGCCCCCATGGCATTTTAGTAGCACTTACATATTATACCCCCTAGTGCTGCTTCCAAACATAATGCCACCACTAGTGCCGTTTCCAAAAATAATGCCCCCGTAGTACCACTTATACACATAATGCCCCCACTGTAGTGCTGCTTCCACACATAATGCCCCCACTAGTGCCACTTCCACACATAATGCCCCCCTGTAGTGCTGCTTACACACATAATGCCCCCCTGTAGTGCCGCTTACACATATAATGCCCCCACTAGTGTCGCTTACACACATAATGCCCCTGAAGTGCTGCCTACACACATAAAGCTTCCTAATGTGCCGCTTACCTACATGGTTGTTTCAGGGGTTACTTGCTCGCTGCCAGGGGTTACATGCTTAATGCCAGGGGGTAGATGCTCACAGCTCACCAGGTCTCTGTCTGCAGATTCCATGGGGACAGAGACTCTGTGACCTTGTGTAAGTATGCCAGGGCAGATTAGGGTTATGGCTAGGGAAGAGGGGGGGGGGTGTTAGGTTTAGGCATTAGGGGGGGACATAAGGTTACGCCGCAGATGGGGGTTATGGTTAGGCACTTAGAAGGGGAGGTAAGATTTAGGTGGCAGCTACGGGAGGTTACGGTTAGGCTGCAAACAGGGAGTGTTAGGGATCCTCTGTATTGGGATGCCGGGGTCGGAAAAATCCCCTTCTGTCATTTATCTAGCACTTTCTTCAACATGAAACACAGGCAAAACCACCATCCAAGAACCCACCTCGTTCTTACTGCAATAATTCAGGTGCTGAAATCGGACACGTGGAACGGGCTATCAGATTGCTATCATTTGTACTATAGTGACCTCTTCCACTTGTATCAATGTCAATGTACAGTAAGATGACACATGTTAAGTGTTCGGTATTTTAGCATCTTTTGGCTTTGTTGGATGTGTACTTTTCTTTCTATAAACACTTGCACAATGCTAGGAATAAAAGTGCATGAAAGCATTATACAGCCATTGCATATATTACTGTACTAGATTGTCTTATCTCTGTGAGAGGTTATTATGTAGCAAAACCTCTAATGTTTATACAAAGTTACATTTGAAGAGTTTAAACTGTCATCCAACTGCTGCAATCGGAGAAGCCAAACCAAGGCCCTTATTCTGATTCGCGCGGTACGGCCCGCGTGCGGCCGTACCGCCGATGTTTTCCGTCTGCACATGCGCAGAGGTCAATCTGCGCATGTGCAGGCGAATTCGCCGCACATAACGTTACTACGCCGCAAAGGGGGCGTATAGGGGAGTGAGGGGCTTCATGCCCTCATTTCCCTATGTATACGCCCCGCGTTTCATGGGCGTTCCCATGCAAACGCGGGGCGTACGCATGCTAATGAGGGCATGACGCAACTCATGGGGGCGGAAAGCTGACGTCGCCGGATGTCAGCTTTCAGCCCCCATACAAGCTACCACACGGACGATTGTCCGTGTGGTCTCAGCTTGCGGGAGCTGCCGCGGCGTGCGGACCTGCCTTCGATGGTCGACGACCATCGAATGCAGGGGGCAGCTCCCACCATGGTGGAGGCGTAGCCTCCACCATTTTTATGCGGATCGCCAGCCGTCCGTGTACGGACGGCCGTGGCGATCCGTAGGGTGGGCGGGGATTCGTCTGGTGCGGTCGGAGCCGCATATGCGGCTCGACCGCACCAACCAGAATAAGGGCCTTGAGTGTGTCAGTCCTTTATCTCATTGCTGCTTGTGGGATATTGCACAAAAAACCTTCCTCCAATCATTCATTACCAGGGAAGTCCAGGAACAGAGCATTTTCTCCCACATGGAGAGGGTCAGGTAGGCAAGTATGTCCTATACTCATTAGGACACCCATTTATCATTGAATACTTGTGGCTTAATCTCCGAAAACATCAGTTTTTGGGAGTTACCAGGAAAAATTTAGTACTGTAGCTCCAAATGCATCACTTACAGTATACCACTTTCACATCGCACACCGGTAAGACTCAGTAAAGTGATCCAAAGTCCAACCCGGCACCAACCCTTTCACATTAAACCCGGGTCACCTATTATACAGAGGGGACCCAGGTTTAACCCTTCTTACAACCTGGGTCGAATTGCTGGATTGTTCGACCCGGGTTATAAGCTGTGGGGCTTTCACACCGCAGGTCCGACTTGCAATGTGAAATGGGTATATGGGACTACAGCAGGTGTATCTGGGCTACACATGGCAGATGTAGCTGGCATGGGTTTCCCCCAGAAACACCCCCCACAGCATTGGCTGGCATGCTGTATATCGGTCAGCAGGACGGCACATGCACAGGACCCCTGGCAACACTCTGCAGGGATGGGTGCTCTGTAAAATAGTCTTGCATATGGCAATGCGAATATGGGGACTAGCCAAGGGGATTGTCTACCACCAATCATAATAACAAACTCTAGTACAACTATAGTGGGTTCCAGGCCCAGTATGGTAATCTGTGATGAAGCAATATGTGGGGTGTACATAGGGGCTGTCGGAAGCCTGATGTCTTAAACCCCCCTCAACCCTTTGTCACCATTCATTATTATTGTAACCATACCTCCAAATACTGGCACTTCATGAATTCAGAAGGGGAGTGGCCTCACTGTAAGACACGGGCGCAAGTCACGGGCCCATTTCCCGGCTATTTTGGGGGCATGGCCAGCGCTGTGTAAGCTGGCTCACTGAATAGACTATGTGGATAGCGACTATTTCCCATTGTTCTGCTGAGTACAGCAGCAAAAGGCTGGGGGGACTCCCAACTGTTTCAACCGGGGGTGGGATGCGGGAGTGTTCCACGTAAAGCGGGACAGTTGGGAGGTATGTATTGCTAAAACATCACCACATGAAAAGTATAAGATAAGAGCCAACATACTGCAGTGAGATTATGAGTAAAAACCGGACCTGGACAATTAACCTGTATGCCGGACCGGACATCTGCATTCCGGAGCTTGTATGGTCCGGTCTAGGGGGTGACCTGTCTGGAGTGTCCTGTCCGGGGGTGCTGCCTGTGACAGCTGTCACCAGGGAGAGGAGGAGGGAGAGTATAAAGTCTCCCTGTATGGTCCGGGCATGTAGCAAAAACCGTAAGGGCGGTTTCACACACTCCGGCTCCTGCCGGACGGCGAAATCCCACACGGCCAGGAAGCTGTGCCATGCAATGTAGTTGTGAATGGACACTATTGTGTCCATTCACACGGGACGGCCCGGCCGTCCGGTTGCAGCCGGGTCCCGCTACTGGAAGGGACGGCTGCCAGGCTGTGGCCATCCCCTCCATTGTAAACTGATGTGTGCAGCACGGCTTCCTGGCCGAGCGGTTTTCGCCACTCCGCAGGAGCCGGAGTGTGTGAAATAGCCCTAACGGTCCAGACCACACGGGGAGGCTGTAATCTCCCCTTCCCCATGTCCATGATGAAAGCTATCACAAGACACCCCCCAGATGGGACACCCCCCGGACTGTACACTACAAGCTCTGGAATGCAGAGTTTGATGTCCGGTCCGGCGTTCCAGGGTCTTGTCCGGGTCAGGTTTTTACTTACCTTTCTAAAGCCTTGAAAAAGACCACGGACGTGGTCGAAACGCGTCGGCCCTTTAAGGAGAACTGGAAGGAACCCACCCCGAGTGCAGGAACAGGGAGAAGGTGATGCTGCCCGGAGGTCCAGGACTAGCGCCAAGTCGCGCACTTTGCCCATTTAAGAATTCAGTGGCCCACTGATTCTCCATACCAACTGGTAATTTGCTATTGACTTGTCTTTTCCTACATGTGATGCATTTGGAGTGGATGCCTTTCCATTAACCTGCTTTTATGAGAACTCTTTAATTATAGTTCTCAATATTTTATGGTAATTGCAATATCCTGTGCATGAGGACTTTTTAGTGTGTATTATTGTGCATTGTATGTGATTAAATCTGTTTACGCTATGATGGTCTTTCTATATCTCTCATTCGCATGATACAAATTGGAGAGACTCGAATAAGGAACAGTGCAAAATCAATTGGAGTTTAAAAGATAAGAATTTCTGTATTTTTATTGGTGTAATATACATGCGGAAGGGTTGAGGCGCAAAGGTGTTGGGAGATAATATTTCTATTTCAGGTTTTTACTTAGTCCCCTGCGGTGATCTTAGTTTCTAGACTTCTTACAGCATATACATCTAGTAGTAGAACATGGCCACTTTCTGTGTCTAGGGTACATACAGCCCCGATATCTCACTGGGGTGGTCACTGTCTATGAATGATGTGCTGTCTGCTTATAGAGTGTATTGGCTATGGTAGGACAGACACAGTACAATACATCAATGCTGCCGGCCGTGTGCAAACATAAGGAGAGGATAAACACTGAGTTCCTGTGGCTGACATAGAGCGCACTCAGCTAAGACAAGTAGTTCCCTTCTACCCTTTAAAACAGTGTCTGTTCCTGTTGTCCCAAAGGCAGAGGTGGCAGATGGAACATGTCCTAGAAGAACAGGTCTCAGCATAAGAGTGATGACAACCTGGACTGGCTTCATACATCTCTCTAATCTGTTCCGCTGCTCTGTGCTCATATACCGTTGGAGACAAAATATGAACCTACAATACACAAAGCGATAGTTCTTGCAATGTAAAATTATTCGCCTGTAATTATAGCAGCTTTAACCTTTTCACTTCCAGGATTATGGCTTAGCTACAGTACATTTTATTTCTTCTGCAAAGTAAACTTACAAATTACAGTGCAAGCATTGAGTAAAAACTGGAACGTTCTGTAACCTGGAGGACCGGACTGGGGGTCAGATTCTCTAAGCGTCAAAAGTGATAAAATGGAGAGTGATAAACAGCCAGCCAATCAGCTCCTGTCTGACATTTTTCAAACACAGTCTGTGACATGACAGGTAGGAGCTGATTGGCTGGCTGTTTATCAATTTTGAAGCTTAGAGAATCTGGCCCTGGGTCCCTGCAGCAAACTCTGCTATTCTCATCCATGTCCGTGGGCAGAGGACCCGCTAATTCCGACCCCCACCCAGTTCAACGGCTGCCAGCTCCCCCTTCGGCATCACTGAAGCTCGAGGTTGATCTCAGTCGAACCCAAATTGCTGGGCCTTCAAACTGATGCCAGGCTGGATCCATATGGGTTAATTGGTTCCAGGGATATTGAGGTTAAACAGTTTTATTTTCATTTCTTAAATGTAATTTCATGACTGTTTATGTTCTTTGAGGGCAGATTTCTCTGGAACCAAACAGCCCAGTTTCACTGGACCAAAATCATTCGAAGCCAACTCAAAAGTTCTTTAATATGATACTGGTCTCATGTAAATGGTTCAGTTGGTTCCGAAGATATAGCTGGTTGGTTAAAGGGGGGTAGGGAGAGGGGAGTGGTTGTCTCTCCCCCTCACACTAGAAAATGCAGGGACTAGGCTGGTGTATAAGGGGTCAGCCTGGGAATGTCCCTGCATGATTCTGGGACCATATTCCCGGGTAAATCCATGCATTTTCTGTTGTGAAAGGGGTATTATTTCAAACAGCCGTGACCTGCAGTGCTCTGAATACAGCCGGGCAGCCCCCTGCTCTCTGCCCAGCTGTCAATGTCTGTCACCCCTGCAGCTTCCGCTCCAATTCTTCTCCCCGCTTTCACCTCAGCCCGCCCCCCCTTTAAATCATGTGGTGCCGGCGCCTGGCGTGCTCCCCCGACGTCACGCACAACAACAGCGCGCACAATATTTCAACTGTCCACTCGGCTAGAGGGGACACCAGGAGGGGAGTGGGAGCATGCTCTGCACTGCGCTCTGCTCCTCTCCCCATAGAAGCAGCTGCACCGCTCTCCATCTCTCCCTGCAGCAGCAGCGAAGGCTCATATAAAAATTTACAGTAAGTGGCACTTTTGTGGGCATTGCTTAAGGGACGCTACAAGTGGTGGTATGTGGGGGCATTACACATAATGTGTGGCTTAATGTGTAAGGGGCATTACGGTGTGCAGCATTATATGTAAGGTGCATTATGTGTGCAGCATCATGTGTAAGGGGCATTATGTGTGCAGCATCATGTGTAATGGGTACTATGGTGCGCGGCATCATGTGTAATGGGTACTATGGTGTGCGGCATCATGTGTAATGGGTACTATGGTGTGCGGCATCATGTGTAATGGGTACTATGGTGCCATCAAGCAAGAACCCCCTAGCAATGAGCACGTAGGTAAGCAGCACTTATGTGGCAAATATGTAATGGGCATTATGGTTTGTTATATAGTATGTAATGGGCATCATGATTTGCTAAAATGTGTAATGGGCATTACTATGTATGGTCTAAAGTGTAATACCACACCCCTTTTTGTGATGCCACGCCCCCTTTTTGGCAAGCGGCTACGCCGCGCAAAGGTCCCCCTACTATTGTGTCTAGATCTGGGACCACTCATTACCATAATTCTAGCTTCACCTATGTCCGTGGGTATTTGTGATCACAGTCTCCCCTGTATGGTCCTGGGGTGGAGTAATAACTGGAACAGTCCAGACCATACAGGTCTCTCACCTCCCCGGTGAGGGCTGTCACAGGTACATGCTCCCCCACCCTGGGATGTGGTTAGCAGCCCACCAGATTGGATGTCAGCAGTCAAAATAGCAATGCCGGCATCCTGAGTAGCAGGTAGGGGATGGACAGAAGACAATGCCAGAATGACAGAAATCCGACTGCCGGCATCCCGAACATAAACATATTGGGATCGTTAGGCAGTGGGAGATAAGAATTAGGCACTAGTAAGGGACTTATGGTTATGGTTAGGCACTTACAAAGGAAGTTAGGGCTAGGCTGCTGGGTGGGTGGGTGGGGATTAGGCAGCAGGATAGGAAGGTTAGGCTTAGGCACTTGGGGATAAGCTGCAGGAAGGGATGGTTAAGGGGGCAGAGGGAAGTTAAGTATACTTACCGGACCACTGTCGGGATTCTCTATATCGGGATGCCGGCAATGGTATTCTGACCACCTCCATCCTGTCTGCTGGTCATCTGTATGTAATACCTCCCCCCCCCCCCCTCACACAGAACACCCCATGGATGGGAATGGATGAAGATGGACATTACAAGCTCCAGAATAGCAGATTTTCCTGCTCGGAGTTGGTCCAATCTGGTGTTCCAGACCAGTCCGGCTTTTACTTAACATAATGACACCAACATGTGCTGGGAAGACTTATGAAGACAACCAATAAGGCCAGAGAAGACAATTAAGGATCCTCTTTGTCTTACAGTTTGGTACACAGCCCGTGTTATACATTTTCTGAATATGTGCCTGACACAACATTCAAGTCTGTTTGGTGTTTACCTGCTTTGTGATATTGTCAGGGCTTGGGTAACTGTTGGCCCCGGCTGTCATTGCAGTAAGCCAGTGGAGGATTCTGGGTACGGGAACACTCGGACTTTGAGCTTTGTAGCTCATACAACACTGGGCACTGTGGACACAGCTAGGTGGAGCGTTGACGCGACTGATCAGGAGCATGGAGTCTAACCTCACTGATGGTTTTCACCAGGAACCCCTGAAAGTGATTATGGACAGGTCACGGCCCTCTGTCAGAGTTCCACACCTAACTGTGCCACTACTGAAGAATGCGTACTGATGGGTCAGTAGAAATCACTAGAAGTCAGCTTGGAAACCGATGGTCTGAGTTCACCTGGGAGAAAATGGTCTGCATCTGCCGGGTAGCCAATGGTCTGTGATGACTTTGGAACCGATAGTCTGTGTTGGCCTGGGGGCCAAGGGTCAAGGTCAGGGTCAGCCTGGAAGTTGAGGGTCCAGGTCATCCTGGAAGCTGAGGGTCCAGGTTGGCTTGGGAGCCAATGGTCAGGGTCAGCCTGGGAGCCGATGGTCAGGGTCAGCCTGGGAGCCAATGGTCCTGTGCTGCTCTCTGGTAGCTGAACATACTCGTAATGCTGGAGACAATATAAGCAGTAACAGTAGCAGGTGAAAATAAACCAGGCAAGGCAGCAGCAGCAACAGGAGGAGGGTCTCTGAAGACAGGTAACATGGAGTCTAGGAATCAGCCTCTGGGATTACCCTCAGGAGGAAGACAAGTTGTTCAAGGCGCTGGACTGAACAAGACTGACCCAGTTAGGACTTGGACCCACTCATACCTGTTCCTGTCTGCAAGTTTCTGACTCAGCTATGGGTATTCCAGGGCCTGATTCCCAGAGTTTACCAGATCCATGTGGGAAACCTGACCCGGAGACCACGACTGGCAAGCCGTGTGCAGCTAAGCCCAAATCCTGCTTGGAGGGATCACTGGCAAAACCCCCCTTGGTGTGGTTAGACTCCGCACCCTTGAGTCAGGTCAAGCCAATTCCCGGTCTGCTTTTCACTGTAACGAGCCTGAGAATGTGACTGTACCATGTACCCATATATCTATAAGTACAATGGAAAACTAATTTAACTTCTCCTACATCTTACACGTTATCATTTAAGTCCTTAATATCTCTCGACTTCTTGTGAATGCCCATTGGCAGCAAAACTCAAAACTGAGACCTGGACAATAAAATACTAGAAAGTAAAGAGACAATGTCGGGGTTGTCAGGGGTCAATCAAGATTTACAAACACTGGAAAGTATTTCTAATAGAAAGTGCTCTAAAAATGTATATATAGAGTCGCAGTTAAATCGATGGCGTATAGCAAACTTGCGACCTGAGTGGGGATGATAGAATGTGTCACCTGTCATCATAAATTGACAGGTGACACAGCCGCAGACGCTACAGCCTAATTTCCCTGTTTGTATAAAAGTAACCTTGATTTGAGGTTTTTGCCCCTCAAATAGAAGGGCATCAATCTAGTATCAGAGATAAATATATCTTACTGCTATCGTCCTACATGGTCAATATCCTATTTCTTGCTATCGCTGATTAGCCCCAATGAGCCGGTGTGTGTCCTGGCTAATCAGGGATTTGTATTGCCTGCCTCAAGCTGACGGAGGGAAATCCCCGAAAATGGATCTGTGCTGCAGCTGGGTGAAAACACATATGTTTCCACCTGGCGTATGAATAATCATCCCAGCTGTACACAATGAGGAAATATTGAAAGGATAATAAATAGATAACTCTCTTGCAGGAAAAACAAGTGTAAGCACCAGAAAGCTCAGGTACTAAGATGTGTCTGCAGGAGAGATGACGCAAAACTCCTTCGTCTTCTGTCAGATCTTCTTTTTCCGCAAACACACCGTGACAGAGGCAAGTTTAGTTTCTTCCCTTTTATAGCACACACAGACTGACACAATGCAAAAGGTACAACTCTATTTTATTGTATTAACAGGTAACTTAAAAGGTTGGTGATAATAAAACACATAAAGCAAGACTGTATGTAATGATGATAGAACAAAGTTAATATAAATCCGCAATTTTGAATAGATAGTACGGAATTGGTATGTAATCCCGGCGGTCAAAATCCCGACGCCGGAATCCCGACCGCCGAAATCCCAACAAGGGGGGACGTGGATAATACCCCCCCCCCCCCCTGCAGGCTCGCTGCACTCATCACACAGCGGGCCCGGTGCCTCGCTACGCTCGGCACACTCATTTATTCTCCCTCTTTGGGTGTCGTGGACACCCACAGAGGGACAAAGTGCCGGGATTTTGACCGTCGGGATTTTGACCGTCGGAATTTTGACCACCGGGATTCCGATCGCTGGGATTATGACTGCATCCCGATAGTACATTAGCATGAGGCTGCCAGGCAATAAAACCAGTAATCAGTTGTGCACCTAACAGGTAGCTGGAGGGGTTGTAGATTCTTACTACACAGTCACAATAACCAACAAGGAATAGCACAAAGCAAGCAAATGTGCTTGTTGCAGATAGGCAGTGTGTTTGCAGGCTTTGTTACACAGTCTGGTTGCAACCAGCAGGTGTAAGCCAATACCGAATTTCAGATTGATTCATAGGTTAATTTTTTTTCCACCACGACAATGCACTAGCTCCCTCATCCGGAATTGTTGCGGCCAAATTGCATGAATTGCATTATGAATTATTGCCACTTCCACTGTACTCGCCCAACTTCTTTCTGTTCCCTAACCTGAAAACGTGGCTTGCAAGATTTTTTTTTTAGCTGAAACGAGGAGGTCATCGTCGAGACGTTGAGACCTTTGAAAAAGCTGCACCCCTGAAGCAGTGGACCAGACCAGCTGATACCCATTGAATCCCCCCCATCTCATCTGGATCACCATTGTCACCTTGTCACCCACGCTCTCTCAACCTGTCACCCCATGACAGTGAAACCTTTATATCTTCATCAACTCCACAATCATCGGTCACCATCCCAGCCAGACATCTTGTGTACAGCGAGTCCAGGAATTGAGGTTGGCCACTTTCATTCCTCATCAAAGTTTACCAGCCTTGAGGACACCTTACCAGCCGCAAAATTGGGACCTCTAGCGAAGTGGGAAAGCTTGGCTATGTACAATCCTAGCCCCCGTCATCATCAGGTCATTGCCCACTGTGGCCCCCCACCACCGCAATTATTTGAGGATACCCTCGCAATCACACCTGATAAAGACCCCAAAAGTCTAAAAATTCTAGGCATAGAATATATAGATGTAACCTCCAGAGGGGGCGATAGATACAGGAGTCTATGTCGCCAGGAAGTATACTGGATGCACCAGTTTGGATCAATACATCCAGAGGGCCTAAATGAGGCGGTTGAGCTTAATGTCCTGATCTAGGAGGCAACACAGTATCTTTATTGTTTCTGTCCAGAACCACCGCTCACCGGCCTTTTGACCCCAGCCCTGCTCTTTACATTTTTGACTTCCCTAATAAATTTAGATCTATTTATCTCTTTATTTGATAACTATCGTATCTTCCATTAATGTTTGAACGAACCCTGCATAACCATGTCTGCTCGGAAGAGAGACTCTGATCAATAGAAATAGTAATGTATACATACATCCAGCCGACCAATAATGAAACTGTTTCCAATTGTAAGCTACTCATTATATATATCTATATTGTGACCTTATTTATTATTTTTTATCTTTTTTCAATTCATCCTAATAATTTTTCCACGTCCATTCTTCCCTCTACTTCATATCTTCATATTTTTATATATATCATTTTTTTATATAGATTTTATTAATATCATTATATATACACCTTTATTTCATTTATACCTTCATTAGTATTTACCTGGTTTACACATTTTGACCCACAACTATATAACTATGAATGACCATAATATCTTAGTGCTAATACAACTTCAATCCCTAAATGTAAACTTCTACAGTAAACCTTTATTCAACTGTTATAAATATTTGCCTATCTTCTGATAACGCTAATATGTTCCTTTGATTGCCATATACTCTCCTACCTGCCTATTCTACATTTTGTATCCTGCAATTACCTTGGCAACCATCTAGTAACGTAACCAAAGGGAAGATTACTCCCTCTGTTCCGACCACGTGACCTGAAGTCAGAGAGACGCCCATCTTTCACATCACTGTATTACCAACACGGAGCCGCATGTTCCCCCTGCCCACTGTTTTAAAATGCTATGGCAACAGCTGAGCAGCGTCACCGACCACGTGACCGCAGTACAGAGGGATGATCACTCCTTCAGTCCCGATCACGTGATCGGACGCCACAGACACGCCCACTCTCGTACGTCAGTGTATCTGTAACACAGAGACATACGCCCGGCAGTATTAAGTATCCACAGCCTCTGCACTATAGGACCGGACGCTAACGACTCCCTACCCGCCCAGCTTCATTATACGAGTGTCACACTTGCTGACTAGAAAGAGGAAGCACAGATATAGTACTTCCGCCCTCAGTGCTTTCTGCATCAATGCCCCATTTCCTCACTCACATCCCAGACCAATACGGGATCATTACAGTCAACTAGTATCAACCCCTAACCAATGAAACCTCATCTCCTTAATGCAATACCCCGCAACATGTGACCACAGTTCACCAATGAACCCTTTCTCCTGATTGTTTCTTTTATCTGTAATTATATGGAAAAACAGTTTTTAACTAATACAAATATACTATTCTTGTTATCTTCTGCCTCCTCTGCATACTTTAATTATATTTTATGAACAAATTGGACTGATTATGTGCTAGATTGTGTATCATGTGACCAACTCACTTCCTGTTTAGTCTGGTATATAAACCCTTCAGATACAATACCACATCACCTTTGATAAAGCCGCTGAGACGGCGAAACGCGTCAGGTGTCTGCCTACAGCCAGTTTTATTGGACTACTCCAGACCAGCCTTGGACCCCTTTTTCCCTTGTGGACCATCATTTGCTGCACTTTGGCGATTTGCCCACCACCTGGAAGGACTCCATCCATGTCAATTGGACAATCCAGCTCTGGGTGACTCCCTCACTCTGGAAGGTGACTCGGCCCTAATTCCAACTCGGGCCTTGAGTCCCAGGGAGATACAAACCACACACCCCAGCATCCGATCTACAGGTAGACGGTAACCCCAAAATCTTTGCACTTGCATTTGCACTTTATGGTCCTAACTCCAGGCATAATAGGAATGGACAGTCCACACACTGCATTTTAAATCCCCCAAACCAGTCTTAATGTATACCTGTTTACATCAATTTTATTGGTCATATTAAACCTACTGTTTTTTAACTTGTACAATCAGTCCAATTATCATTACATACACCCACATAGCCAGCGCTGCTCATCCCTTCTTTTTTTGTATTGCACAGTTCGGGTCCAACTAACCCGACACCCACAGCAGCTGCTAGTGAAGCAGCCCAGGTCACAGCGCCACCTTCCCCTCTCCTTCCTTGTGGAGGAGCACTTTTCCACTTGAGGACACCTTACCAGCCGCAAAATTGGGACCTCTAGCGAAGTGGGAAAGCTTGGCTATGTACAATCCTAGCCCCCGTCATCATCAGGTCATTGCCCACTGTGGCCCCCCCACCACCGCAATTATTTGAGGATACCCTCGCAATCACACCTGAGATTGGACCATCTGAGATATTGTGTGGTAACTATAAGCCCGTTGGGCGTTTTGACTTTCTTCATTCATTGTCACACCCCTTCATTCATTGGGACTGTCTCAATCAATTATTCCACCAATTCAGCCTCCGGTCCAGATATAATAATTTATTATCTGTTTTATATTTTTTTATTTTTCATTTTTACACCTTTTCATCAAACCAGCGCCACTTCATCTTTCTCATCGTCGAGACAGAAGCCTATGTGAGTTTGACAAATGGTATATTTTAGAGGGTTTAAAGAAATGGCAGGGACGTTGGGAACAGTGTTTTACCGTGAAAGGGGATTATGTTGAAAAATAAATACTTTTTGTGAAAAATTTTTGTCTTCATTCTTAACACAGGTACTTATTGATCCACCCTCGTAAGTGTATCATATTTGTATATATTTAAGTAACCACAAAAGTGCATGATGAGGGAGGCCCAAATACGAATATGAAGACTGGAGCTGATGTCACACACCCTCCGCTAACAGGGTTTGGCGCGCCTGCATTTTCTCTGACACTCCCAGCATTTTTTCTATCACGCTTAACGTTTTGCTTAGAACTCCCACTCATCGGCTGGTTACCACCACCAGGCGCCTGCTTCCTGACAATCACCTTGCAAAGGAATAAAGTAGCAGGCCTTCATCACAGCACGGCATCGCGCATACACATGGCAGCCCATATACATGTACAATGTATCGATAATTGGCCACTGTAGCCGCGCGATCCGGTCTGAAGCGGCTCTTTAGTTAGGGGAGGCATAGGACGTTCACTATGGACTAGTGTGCACTCCTTGGGAATGTGGCACTCCACCTTGGGACACCATCATGACAAATATACAACAAAATGAAAAGTTGGGCGGCATGGTTGTTACCGCTTGGGCTTAAGTCTTTCCTCACAGTTTACTCAGTGCTCTGGGCTTTAACTTTCCTGCATGAATTAAAGAAGCCTTTGAAAAGCTATACCCAGGTCATGGTAGTTTGTGTTCTGAGCAACAGATACACTGTTACCGGTGACACCAAACCACAAGAATCCATTGCTCATTCAAACAGAACCTGCAATGAAACTTCCTGGAACTTCTCATTTCACATGGTACGTAATTCTTTGTTGCTGGTTTGGAGAGAGAGTCATCATTGGGTCAGAAAATACAATTAGAAATTATTTCAAAGGAACATAACATTCTGTCAGAATTAGAGAACAACAGGTAGCATTTGTATTCTACGTTGCATGTTATATTATTGCCACCCAATGGCATCAAGAAGGGGGGGGGTATCTTTAACACAGGCCTGGGTCTGATGGAGGAACCCGGATCTCGCTCCCCCACTCCCCGTTGCCGCCATTTGCACAGTAGTGACCTAAGATTTTATCTGATTAGGTTACCGCTGACCAGTAGCGTGTAACCAAAACACTGCCATCTGCTGGCAGAGAGTGAAAATACATCTCTTTCTCTTTCACACATACACACAGAGGCAATCGCACATACAGAAACACAAAGGCAATCACAAGGTAGCTGACTAGCTTTCAAAGCTTTTGCTTCAAGTGGGCTTAGCTAGTTTTATCATATAAAAGGGGAAACTTAATTAATTATATAGAAAATTATTTGACAACAACACTAGGTATAATTATCAAACACAAGTTATTTTACCATTAACAAGACGCTACAGAAACGGGCGCTGTACCAGAAGTCAGCCCGCATAGAATACTTCCTGCTCTTCCGCTTCCAGCGCGTGAACCACAAACACAGGAAGTGTCAATTGACAGTTAGCGTTCCACTGCACAATGTATACATCCAGGGTTTCTTATTAATATCAGTGTATGCATCATCACGGTCCGCAGTGTGCATGAACATCATCATCCGTCCGCAGTGTGCGAACGGACCATGCGAAGGCTTCACTGGCTGTACACAAGATGATTGACAGGTGCAGGGTGATTGACAGGTGCCAGGCATTTGGTGGGGGCGGAACATCAGTGTTTTTTGGGAGTGCCCCAGAAAATGCATTGAGAGGGAGGGCGGCCTTTGCAGTACCGAGTACTTCTAGACTTACTCAGCGCTGCAAGCAGGGGGGGGGGGGGGGGGGGGGGTTAATAATCTGCTGGTGAGTGATTTCCCCCAGTGTGCATGGCTGCAAATGCATTCGGACCTGTGTACAGGAATGGGAGCTCATTAAAAATAAATTTGTTTTAAAAAATGTTTTTATTAGTTTTAGTGTTTCTTAGAATAATTCCCCCATCAAAAAACCCTGACCTCATTGCTGGGAGGATAACTGTGAGAAAAGCAATTAAGTGTCCCTCCATTGGATGGCTGCAAATTCGCCATCCAATAATCGATGAACTTCGCATGCATACGGCCGTAGTATGCATGCTAGATGCCATCCTGCGATAAAATCCTGCAACTTTTTTTATTGCTAGCGGTATGCGACTTAATTGACAGAAAGTCGGCATTTGGGGGGCGTTAACCGCACATTTTCTGGGAGTGTCAGGGAAAATACAGGCTTGCTCAGATGTTAACAGGGAAGTCACGTGACATCATCTCCGGCCCTGAACAGCCTGTTTCTATCGCAGCCGCTGAGTAAGTCCTGGGCTACGCACAGAATGAAGCACACTGGAACAATCATCCGATGGTGAGTTATTGTGAATGGATTTGCAGCTAATCGCAGGCTTGCAGAGCAGGATTTGACTAGGCGGCGTATATCTGATCACTGGGCCCTGCAAATTAGCAGCGAACGATCAGGTCTGAATAACCCCCAAATTCGTTTCATTAGTATGGCATACCATGAAAATAGGATGCCCCTGGTCTTTGTTGTTGTTTTCATCTTTTTTTTTTTTGCTTTTCATTGCCGTTCTTTTTGGATATATTACACATGATGGTTTATGTCTCTACAAGGAAAGTTCTCTTATTTCCCGGAGACCGGTGCAGGGACAGCTGGCCCTGTCCTCTGCTGCCTGTTACGGGGCACTGCTAGACAAGCTGGTGGTCTCAGGTTCCCATGTAGCCTGGTTTCAGATGTTCTTGGCATGGATGGCAGTGTCACGTGTTCTGGGGGTCTGGCGTCCCATTTTCCTGGCAAACCTGATTATTAAATGTTTGTTTTTGTTTTTTCTCTCTCTTGGGTCATTTCAGGCAGAGCTGACTGTAGCATGACTGATGTCCATATTATATTACGTGACAACGAAATCTCATCTCAGATGTATCCCTTGTTCCCCCACAAACTGTCAAACACTGGCATTCTCTATAGGCTGGTTTTATTAGTCTCAGATGAGAGTGACATACAAAGGGGGCCCTGACCATGAAGCTGACACTTCTGATTCCTCTTCATGAGATGCTATACAGTATGCATGATATACTGTGCAGTATATATGGGCCAGATTCTCTAAGCTTCAAAAGTGATAAAATGGAGAGTGATAAACAGCCAGCCAATCAGCTCCTACCTGCCATGTCACAGACTGTGTTTGAAAAATGTCAGGCAGGAGCTGATTGGATGGCTATTTATCACTCTCCATTTTATCACTTTTGAAGCTTAGAGAATCTGGCCCTATATGAGATACTGTATGTACAAGTTGGGGTTCTCCAGTGGTATATAAGCCTTCTGACTTGTTGCTAATTAGAGACTTACAAATCGAGTGATTATTAACTGATGAATGCGTACCGTACCCATCGCGCATGCGGGTGGTTGAATGGCATCAGGAAATGCATATGGATCAGGAACACAAACTAGACTGACAGCAACCTGCCATTTTCTGGGTGTGGTGGAAGAAATGCAGGTGTGCCCGGGCATTCATGAGGAGGGTCTGTAACCTCTTTCATGACAGCTTCTATCTCAGTTGTAGATTAGTAGAAGTCTTAAGCCCCGTACAATTCTAGCCTATATCGCCAGGGATATGGTTGCTGAGCAACCGTATCCCCGTGTGTGTTGGGCGACTGCAGGGCCGGTGCAAGGCACCGGAGCGCCCCAGGCGAGTCGGGGTGGGGGCGCCCCGGTGCCCGGGGGGGGGGGGGGGTGGTGGTACCTGTGGTGGATGCTGTCGGCGTCCCTGCAGTGCTGGAGCGGGCAGGGGTGTCCGTGCCGTGGGGGTACCTGCGGCGCTGTCACTGTATAAAGCTGCTGGCGGCAGTGGGGTCCCTGCAGTGAATAGAGAATAACTAGCGCTATGCGCGGGAAGCGCTTCTGATTTTGAAAACACTTGCCGCATGCTGATCAGCGTGCGGCAAGTGGTTTCAAACCCAGAAGCGCTTCCCGCGCCGTCGCGCACATAGCGCTAGTTATTCTCTATTCACTACAAGGACCACCGCTGCCACCGGCAGCTTTATAAAGTGACAGCACCGCAGGTACCCCCGCGGCACGGACACCCCTGCCCGCTCCCGCACTGCAGGGACGCCGACAGCTATATGCTGGGGGTGAGGGGTGAACTGCCGCCCTCCAGGTGCCGGCGCCCTAGGCAAATGCCTAGAGCTGCCTAGTGGTGGCGCCAGCCAGGGGCGGATTGGGAATTAAAACCAGCCCGGGAAATATCTCGAAGCAGCCCCAATGGGGGGGGGGTAGCGGCGTGGCTGTTGGGCGCCGCAGGCGTGCCAAATTTTTGGGGGTGTGGCCTATCAGTATGGGGCGTGGCCTATTTCACCAAGGCCCATTATACATATACCTCACACTGTGATGCCATTATACATATACCACAAACCCTGATGCTCCATTACCACACACCTTTATGCCATTACACATATGCCACACACCGTGATGCTTCATTATACATATGCCACACACCGTGATGCCCATTATACATATGCCGCACACCGTAATGCCCATCATACATATGCCACACACCCTGATGCCATTATACATATGCCACACATCTTTATGCCATTATACATATGCCACACACCCTGATGCCATTACATATATGCCGCACACCGTGATGCTCCATTATACATATGCCACACACCGTGATGCCATTATACATATGCCACACACCGTGATGCCATTATACATATGCCACACACCGTGATGCCATTATACATATGCCACACACCCTGATGCCATTACATATATGCCGCACACCCTGATGCCATTATACATATGCCACACACCGTGATGCCATTATACATATGCCACACACCGTGATGCCATTATACATATGCCACACACCGTGATTCCATTATACATATGCCACACACCCTGATGCCATTACATATATGCCGCACACCCTGATGCCATTATACATATGCCACACACCGTGATGCCATTATACATATGCCACACACCGTGATGCCATTATACATATGCCACACACCGTGATTCCATTATACATATGCCACACACCGTGATGCCCATTATACATATGGCACACACCGTGATGCTCCATTATACATATGCCACACACCGTGATGCTCCATTATACATATGCCACACATCTTTATGCCATTATACATATGCCACACACCCTGATGCCATTACACATATGCCGCACACCGTGATGCTCCATTATACATATGCCACACACCCTGATGCCATTATACATATGCCATACACCGTGATGCCCATTATACATATGCCACACACCCTGATGCCATTATACATATGCCGCACACCCTGATGCCATTATACCCATGCCACACAACGTGATGCACCATTATGCCCATCCGCACACCCTGATGCCATTATACATATGCCGCACACCGTGATGCCATTATACATATGCCGCACACCCTGATGCCATTATACATATGCCACACACCTTGATGCCATTATACATATGCCGCACACCCTGATGGCATTATACATATGCCGCACACCGTGATGCCCATCATACATATGTCACACACCGTAATGCCCATCATACATATGCCACACACCGTAATGCCCATCATACATATGCCACACAACGTGATGCCCATTATACATATGCTACACACCGTGATGCTTCATTATACATATGCCACACACCGTGATGCCATTATACCTATGCCGCACACCCTGATGCCATTATACATATGCTGTACACCCTGATGCCATTATACATATGCTGTACACCCTGATGCCATTATACCCATGCCACACAACGTGATGCACCATTATACCCATCCGCACACCCTGATGCCATTATACATATGCCGCACACCCTGATGCCATTATACATATGCCACACACCTTGATGCCATTTTACATATGCCACACACCCTGATGCCATTATACATATGCCGCACACCCTGATGCCATTATACCCATGCCACACAACGTGATGCACCATTATACCCATCCGCACACCCTGATGCCATTATACATATGCCGCACACCGTGATGCCATTATACATATGCCGCACACCCTGATGCCATTATACATATGCCACACACCTTGATGCCATTATACATATGCCGCACACCCTGATGGCATTATACATATGCCGCACACCGTGATGCCCATCATACATATGTCACACACCGTAATGCCCATCATACATATGCCACACACCGTAATGCCCATCATACATATGCCACACAACGTGATGCCCATTATACATATGCTACACACCGTGATGCTTCATTATACATATGCCACACACCCTGATGCCATTATACCCATGCCACACAACGTGATGCACCATTATACCCATCCGCACACCCTGATGCCATTATACATATGCCGCACACCGTGATGCCATTATACATATGCCGCACACCCTGATGCCATTATACATATGCCACACACCTTGATGCCATTATACATATGCCGCACACCCTGATGGCATTATACATATGCCGCACACCGTGATGCCCATCATACATATGTCACACACCGTAATGCCCATCATACATATGCCACACACCGTAATGCCCATCATACATATGCCACACAACGTGATGCACCATTATACCCATCCGCACACCCTGATGCCATTATACATATGCCGCACACCGTGATGCCATTATACATATGCCGCACACCCTGATGCCATTATACATATGCCACACACCTTGATGCCATTATACATATGCCGCACACCCTGATGGCATTATACATATGCCGCACACCGTGATGCCCATCATACATATGTCACACACCGTAATGCCCATCATACATATGCCACACACCGTAATGCCCATCATACATATGCCACACAACATGATGCCCATTATACATATGCTACACACCGTGATGCTTCATTATACATATGCCACACACCGTGATGCCATTATACCTATGCCGCACACCCTGATGCCATTATACATATGCTGTACACCCTGATGCCATTATACATATGCTGTACACCCTGATGCCATTATACTCATGCCACACAACGTGATGCACCATTATACCCATCCGCACACCCTGATGCCATTATACATATGCCGCACACCCTGATGCCATTATACATATGCCACACACCTTGATGCCATTTTACATATGCCACACACCTTGATGCCATTATACATATGTCACACACCCTGATGCCTATTATACATATGCCGCACACCATAATGCCCATCATACATATGCCACACACCGTAATGCCCATCATACATATGCCACACACCGTGATGCCCATTATACATATGCCACACACCATGATGCCCTGCTTCTGAGGGTCGAGAGAAGAACAGAATCCAGGGGGGGTCTATATGCTGTTATGCGGGGGGGTGGGGTCTCTTCACAAGTGTAAAGGTGCCCATACACGCACCGATCCCGGCGTGCGTTCTGGGCTAAACTAGCATCCATCGCATCGCATGCCTAGTGCATGCAATGCAATGCGATAAAAAGACAGTACAAAGAGTATGTGTAGCACATACTTTTTGTACTGTGCGACGAGGTGCCGCGGAACGGGCATCTCATCGTATAGCATCGCCGGGATCGGTGCGTGTATGGGCACCTATAGTTGCTGCCTGTGATGGAGTTTTGTGCCCCTTTAAAAAAAATATATATACACACACATAAGGGGGGCACAAAACTTCATCACATGCAGCAACTTATAAGCACTTACACGTGTGAAGAGACCGCATCACACCCCCCCCCCTCTGCATAATAACAGCAAAATGAAGCCCCCTCCCACATGCAGTACATATACATATATATTAAACCCAGATATATAATTTTTTTTTTTTAAACAGAGGCCAAATCCCAATCCCAAAGAAAAAGATGACAGTGCCTTACACTTTATGCTGCTTCCGCCTTCCCCCTCTTCAGAGCAGCCGCTCACTCAGTCTGTCAGTCAACTGTCTCAGCCGGCCCACCCACGCTGCAGCCACTCACAATTCTAGGCACTGAGTCTTTGAAGTGTACTCAGTGGCCGGGTGCGCGGTGACGTCACCCGCGCACCCGCGATCGAATTTCTGGCCACCTCGTCCTCTGCATAAGAGCCGCGGGAGGAGCTGCGTGGAGCTGCGCATGCGCAGAAGCCCTCCCGCGGCCATCTTTAAATCTCACAGTGCTGCAGACAGCCGCGGCCATATTTGTTGTGGCATGTGATGCCGCGGCCGCTAAACGCTATAGTCAAACGGTCCGCGGCCCAGCCATGGAGGCGGGCGGCCTGTTTTGGTCACTTATGTACCGGCCCACCGGGATATTACCCGGTTTCCCGGTGGGCCAATCCGCCCCTGGCGCCAGCCCTGGGCGACTGTCATCGGGAGCGCGCTCCCGGGACCAGCCCTGGTGTGATCGCTGGTCGGAGGAGCATGCTCCTGTGATCAGCTGTTTCCACCGGCAGAGAGCCTCCTTTTTATCAGCCACCATCTGAGGTCGCTGATGAAAACGAGACACTGAGCAATATACTATTGCTCATACTATTGCTCAGCAATATATTGCTGCGTGTGTACGGAACTTCAGATCTACTCACAATTGCACAGATATCAAAAACCCTACAATGGTTGGGGAATTGCTCATGGATTTGCAAGAGCATAGGAATTAGCAATCCATAAGCAATTCTCTTGCAATTTTGCAAGGGGCGCCTTCCCTTTCTCTCTGGGGGCGGCAGCTTTCTCATCACAGTCCACTGTGAATTCTCACATTAGCGGTCAGATCTGAATCAGGCCCCAAGATCCTTATTTACATATAGACATATCAATGAGCACATTCAGACTTTAATTAATAGAAATACAGATTTATTTAATGAATCTCTGACTGCAGCATATATGGCAGAGAAGTCTTCACATGATCTGACAACATGAAGATAAAGGAGTGTTTCTGAGTTGGGAACAAAGCAAAACCAAGCCCCAATGATGACTGATGTCTGCTGAACAAGCAGGTCAATTTGGGTACAGTATATAGCCAAATGACTCGCATGCTCAGCGAGACGTCAATGAACGATATTGTATACCGATCAGAAATGAAAGGGGAGATCAGAAAGGTTCCGGATAAATCACCGACAGGATTCCAATGTCGTAGAACCAACCATCAGAATCCCGACTGTTGGTAAGTTATACCATACCCATAGATCAGAACTAAAGGTCAACTAACATGCCATGGTCAGTTCCAGAGAGCAAAGCAGAAAACGTGAATCAAACAGTAAATCAGGGCTGGATTAAGACTGGTGGACTTCCAGGTGCAACAATTTTATGGGGTCCTCTACAATTAAAATTGCTGGCAAACACCCCCAACACCATGAGACTGACACACACACATACGCAAACACACTCTTGTGTGGTGCAGTTAAATCCTGCGAGACACTGACTGTGCGCCACCTGAGCCTGCTTGATAGCCGCTATTAATGGAGGCTCAGGAGCTGAGCCCCCAGTTGACATGTGGGGGCCCCTAATGTGTGTGGGCCCCAGGACGGCTGCCCCTGTCATCCCTCTCTTAATCCGAATCTGCTGGTTAAGTAACAGAAGTCAGGACAGTAAAACAGAAATAGAGAAACAGAGCTGCTGTTGAAAAAACGACATCCTGGTACTACGTGGTGGTAAATATTGGCATCAGCCCAGTGGACTATCGTTGGGTTATAACAAGATATCACACTAGGCCAATCGCTGGATATCGCTGGATCTGGGCATGCTCACCCTGGGCCTTGGCAAAATGTTCTAGAAGCAGATGATCTGAATATTATTGATAAAGCGTTACCAGTGGTTACTCAATGAAAGATTATATTCATTTTTAAAAAAAACAATATGAATTGTTGTTGTAAAAATGCCCTGAGGAAGCCTAGGTGAAACGGTCGTTGGCTAGCAATGACCATAGCTCCTTTGTTTATGTTCTCAAAATGTGTGTGCTAATATATGTGAAAAAGCAATATATGTGTTTCAAATGCAGACAGTTATGATTGCAGGCAGACAGTCAGTATAGAAACGGCGTGAGTGTCATACAGACCAACTGACTCACAGCCGGATAACGCCCGGGGTGCAGGGATGTTGTAGTAGTAGTAGCAGTACGTTTATTTATAAGGCGCCACAAAGTGTCGGCAGCGCCGTACATAGCTGTATCCACACAGCGGACGAGCGGCACACTTACATAGCCGCCAGTGCAGCAGTCAGAGAGCTCATAGCAGCCGCCACAGGTCCGTGGTATACGGACATTAATTGTAGAACCCGGCTAGCGGCAGTGAGATTGCCGGACTAGCAAAGCGGTGTGTAGTGGCCGGATTGTAAGAACGGCATGTTATAAGCAGCTAACAGCCAGGAATATATTAACACTTACTGCAAGAGAATAACAGTATTTATACATAGCCGTTACACTGATAGCTTATGACAGCCAAGGACTGCATATAATATATGATAATATAAGGAACTGTGGAAAACTGGTATGAGATCATTGGTAGCACCCACAAACATTAACCAGCTATCAGACAGCACAGTAACCGTTGGTTAAAATAGACGCCCCGCAGTATAACTGACTTAAATAAGTGAATCGTGCATGCAATTATACCATTTCAGTGGAACAATCAGACAGCACATCCTATGAAACCACCAATAGGCTGATACAGTTAAAGTGCATTCCTGATTATCATCATTCCCCTACTGATAAAGAAATATATATACTGCTGCAATAAAGTACCAATAAAAATATATGAATATATCTGTGAACCAACAAGTATGAGGACACAGAATGTATGTACAGTATAAAACACATTGAGCTCTGATGTATTGAAGTCATATAAAACCCATTGGAGGGCTATTTAGCCTAAGTGATAACAATCTTGAATAAAAAGATACAATCACCTATTCTATTGTAACAGAAATAGAAAAGTAACAATATTTTCTGATACAATAAAGTGTCTGAATGTAACACTTTTGAGAACATACAGGGATAATTTAACCCTGCAAATATAGGACAAAGTTGAGCTGTGGTCATTTTTGTTTTAAATCTCATTTCTGTTCTTTATATTTTAATATTTCACCGATTGTATTGAAAATTATTAAAGGTTAAATTTTAAGAATTCTTATCAGATTTTCAGTGCACCTACATTATACTTACTTTTTATTGTTCATGTTATGAATTGTAAATACACACAGTGCATACATACACACAGCACCATATATTTTCCATTCAAGTGATCAAAACATTACATACAACTTCTGCAACATGAGTATATTTTTGTTAATAGATGATTTTTCCATTACACTTGTGTAACTCAATGCACTATAGATGATTTATAGCGCAAATGTAATGAATAACGCCAGGAATGTTACAAATATTTATAAACTCACGCTTCTGTAGTGCAAAAAATGTATAGGGTTTTTCCCATCGCTTTTTGTTTTTAGTTTTTCCAAAAATAGCTGCCAAAAGTGCTCTTTAAATTTGTCATGAAGCCAAACTCTTACTTTGCAGTCCCCAAAGTCTGACATTATACATTTATATATAAACCTAACACGCAATTCATGGATTTAGAAGGTCACATGCTGGGATTCTTGCAAAAATATCAACCTGTGTGAATTGAAGACAGAATAGCACCTGCGATCTAAAAATGAAAGCAGATAATTCATACATTTACTTCCTTTTTTTTTTAACTGTAATCATGTTGATTTATTGTATTTTTACACAGCATCAAATCAGAACTCAAAGTGGTTCTCAAAACTGATTTATTTGTTAAAGCCTTCCTCTCTGACTGCCTCTCCTCTCAGACTGTCTCTCCTCTGTGTCTGCCTCTCCTCTCTGACTGCCTCTCCTCTCTGACTGTCTCTCCTCTGTGTCTGCCTCTCCTCTCTGACTGCCTCTCCTCTCTGACTGTCTCTCCTCTCAGACTGTCTCTCCTCTGTGTCTTCCTCTCGTCTCTGACTGCCTCTCCTCTCTGTCTGCCTCTCCTGTCTGACTGTCTCTCTTTTCTGACCGTCTCTCCTCTCAGACTGTCTCTCCTCTGTGTCTGCCTCTCCTCTCTGACTGCCTCTCTGTCTGCCTCTCCTCTCTGTCTGCCCCTTCTCTCTATCTCTCCTCTCTGTCTGCCTCTCCTCTCTGACTGTCTCTCCTCTCTGACCGTCTCTGCTCTGTGTCTGCCTCTCGTCTCTGACTGCCTCTCCTCTCTGTCTGCCTCTCCTCTCTGACTGTCTCTCTTTTCTGACCGTCTCTCCTCTCAGACTGTCTCTCCTCTGTGTCTGTGTCTGCCTCTCCTCTCTGACTGCCTCTCCTCTCTGTCTGCCTCTCCTCTCTGTCTGCCCCTTCTCTCTATCTCTCCTCTCTGTCTGCCTCTCCTCTCTGACTGTCTCTCCTCTCTGACCGTCTCTGCTCTCTGACCGTCTCTGCTCTCAGACTGTCTCTTCTCTCTGACTGCCTCTCCTCTCTGACTGCCTCTTCTCTCTGACTGCCTCTCCTCTCTGACTGCCTCTCCCCGCTATGGCGTAAATTCACTAAAATGGAAGCTCTATTAAATATGGGATGTTGCCCATAGCAACCAATCAGATTCTACTTATTTATTTAGAATCTTCTAGAATATAATAGAATCGGATTTGTTCTTAATAACATCCCATCTTCAACAGAACTCCCTTCTTAGCAAATTTTCCCCTGACCATCTCTGGCAGGTATTCAATGCGGCCGGTGAGGGGGTTAAACAGCGAGGATTGCAGAAAACCAGCGATCCTCACTGTTTAACCCCCCGCCGGCCGCTCGCTCTATTCATTGTTCTGGAGAAATCCTCGCCGTCACAGGACGGCGAGAATTCCCCAAAACAGCGAGACCCGCAGCTAATGCAGAAAACTCACTGTATTCAGCCACGAGTCTCGCTGGTTCAGTAACCGCATACGCCAATTCCCCCTCGCTCAAAAAATGGAGCGAGGGGAAATTGGCGTATGAGGGGGGGGGGGGGGTGCGTTGAATACTGACAGGATGAGTGGTGACAGCAAGCAGGAAGCTCTGCTCGCTGTCACCACTCGCCCACAGCATTGAATACCCTTGTCTGTCTCTAATGACAAGTAACCTTTTGGGTTCACTGTTTCTGTGGGTATTGTGACTGCATACAACACTTTGTATAGCTTATGGGGCATAAATAATTAGTGCTGATTGTTCCTACAGTCAAAAAAATTGCATTTCCATTCGACCTTTTCAATTAAAGTTTAAATTATTCAACTGCCGAAAAAAGTTGACACAGTCTGAAAACACATGAATTGGGGAATTATTATTGATCCATGTGTTCTAGTAGAAACTGCAGCCATTTTCGACAAATCTCAGTGATTGCAGTTTCAACTTTCAATAAAAAGTGCATTGGCGGACAAAAACACCCGCAATTAAAAAGTCCAAAGGTCCAGCACCCCACTGTAAAAGTTGTAGCTGTGTCGGGTGCCCGCACTAACAATAATTATAGTACTCCATCCTTGCAGCACTCCAAACCATGCAAAGAATTTCCGCAACTGAAAGCATTGAAACGTTGCTGAATTTACCGATATATAGATATATATAGTCTCTGGCGCATACAGTTGCAGTTGTGCTGATACGTTTACATACCCTAGCAGAATTTGTGATTTTCCCGCCATTTGTCCGAGAATATGAATGATAACTCACAAACTTTCTTTCACTCATGGTTAGTGGTTGGGTGGAGCCCTTTATTGTCAAACAACTGTGTTTACTCTTTTTAAATCATAATGACAACAGAAACTACCCAAATGACCCTGATCAAAAGTTTACATACCCTGGAGATTTTGGACTCATAACATACACACAAGTTGACACAAACGGGTTGGAATGGATACTAAAGGTAACCATCCTCACCTATGATCTGTTTGCTTGTAATCAGTGTGTGTATATAAGGTCAGTGAGTTTCTGGTCTCCTGAAAGACCCTCTGCATCTTTCATCCATTGCTGCACTGACGTGTCTGGATTCATGGGGAAAGCAAAAGAATTGCCAAAGGATCTGCGGGAAAAGGAAATTGAACTGTATAAAACAGGAAAGGGATATAAAAAGATATCCAAGCAATTGAGAATGTCAATCAGCAGTGTTCAAACTCTTATTAAGTGGAAAATTAGGGATTCTGTGGAAAAAATTTCAGCCACAACTGCCAGGAAAATTGTCTAAGATGCAAAGAAAAATCCACAAACAACTTCAGCTGAAATACAGGACTCTCTGAAAAAACGTGGTGTGGTTGTTTCAATAAGGAGGTAGTTGAAGAAAAATGGTCTGCATGGTCGAGTCACCAGAAGAAAGCCATTACTACGCAAATGTCACAAAGCATCCCGCTTACAATACTCCAAACAGCACCAGCCTCAAAACTTCTGGAACAAAGTCATTTGGAGTGATGAGACCAAAACTTAACTTTTTGGGCACAGCCATAAACGTTATATTTGGAGAGGAGTCAAGAGGCCCATGATGAAACACAGAGGTGGATTGCTGATGTTTTGGAGATGTATGAGCTACAAAGGCACTGGAAACTTGCTCAAAATTGATGGCAAGATGAATGCAGCATGTTATCACAAAATACTGGAGGAAAATTTGCACTTATCAGCCCGGAAGCTGCGCATGGGACGTACTTGGACGTTCCAATATGACAATGATCCAAAACACAAGGCCAAGTCGACCTGTCATTGACTACAGCAGAATAAAGTGAAGGTTCTGGAGTGGCCATCTCAGTCTCCTGACCTCAATATCAATGAGCCACTCTGGGGAGATCTCACACGTGCATTTCATGCAAGACAGCCCAAGAATTTAAAGGAACTGGAGGCTTTTTGCCAAGAAGAATGGTCAGCTTTACCATCTGAGAAAATAAAGAGCCTCATCCACAACTACCACAAAAGACTTCAAGCTGTCATTGATGTTAAAGGAGGCAATACACGGTATTAAGAACTGGGGTATGTAAACTTTTGATCAGGGCCATTTGGGTAGTTTCTGTTGTCATTATGATTTAAAAAGAGTAAACACAGTTGTTTGACAATAAATGGCTTCACCCAACCACTAACCATGAGTGAAAGAAAAGATTGTGAGTTATCATTCATATTCTCTGACAAATGGCCAGAAAATCACACATTCTGCTAGGGTATGTAAACTTCTGAGCACAACTGTATATACATATGTACTGTATATGTATATATTGGAAGTCCGACTGTGCACAGTCACACAAATGCATGTAATTAATAGTCCTCAGATGTGCATGTAATGCAGCTCTCTCCATGGTGCAGGACCAAGGCTCCGGTTTCCCGATAATATGGAGGAGAGGAAGTGCAAATGAGCACTAATTCATCACAAGATTTTTATAGAATAAAAATGCTCAAATACTGTACATGTAAGTGTAAAATCATCATCTTGCCAGCATAAGATTACAATCTACAGCAGGGGAGAGACAGGGAACAGCCTTACTACGCTGCCGGGTGTCTATCAGGACAAACGTCAGTGCGTTGTTGCTGGAGGCCATGTCCAGTGCATTTTGTCACGTGTAGACTTTGTCCACCCGAAGGTCCGACCTCCGGCTAAGGTTCGATGTGCATGGGACCATGCATTAGACCCGAGGGGGACGTCAAACATCAGATTTTGGCCGATTTCTCACCACAATCTGTCGGGATTGGGTGAAATTGGCCCTAATCAGACTAGTGGATGGGCACCTTAAGCTTGAAGTTCTTTCTATATGCCTTCCCTGAACCCTGTGGTTCTGTTTATATACCTTCCCTGAACCTTGCCTATGTGAGCTTCTGGTTTAATCTACTCGACCTTGCCTGAACCTTGCCTACAGTATGTAAACTTGCAGTTCTGTCTAAGGACCTTATTCTGGTTGCGGCGGCCAAACGTACGTACGTTCCGTATCAGCGTACGTTCCCCTACGCGGCCGGGGAGCGAAAGTCCACCCACAAAACATCCGCATACGGACGGTCACAAACACCGACAAAGGGGAGTGGCATACACTTGAGCGTATGCCGCCGTACACGGACGGATCACCGCTTAGACTCCAACAACTGGCGTACAACAGAGCGTACGCCACCATTTCCGACCGTCTCTCGTCCGTCTTCCCACCGACATCTTGCGGCTATCTGAGCGTACGCCACCGTGCACGGATGGGTCTCTATTGTTTTCAATGGAAAACTCAGCGTATGTCACCGATCGTGAGAGTGAGAGTATGTCCGTGCACGCTGGCATACCCTTCACATATATGGACCTGCTAATCTAGCCTTTCAACTATGATTAAGCCAATTAAATTAAATTCTAATTGTTATTCAATTATAGTTTTATATTACCTCAATTGTCTACCTTAATGAACACCCTAATAAAAATACATTTTACCCCTCCTTACATGTATATTTATTATGTTCTAATGTTGCATTTTATTCACTATCTATGTGTCCCCACATTACTTTTACTTTTAAATAAAATCATGGTGTTGTTTGTGTGCATGTACCTAATTATGTCCATAATTAGTTTGTTCCGAATTTTTACTATGTATACCTACCCTGATGTTATGATTTCATGTAACAACATTAAACATTCATTCATTTTCACTATGTGTTATTTAACTCAAAAACACACACATTCACACATCAATCGTTACCCCTCACCTCAAATTACAAATATAACTGACATTACACATCTGTATGTACCTGCCCTTACAAACCCTCAAACATATTTTTGATTAACAACACAGGCAACTTCTAACGGTACAGAATTTTTTTTTTTTATCTTTTTTAACAAACATTAAAACTTAATAAAAAAATTAAATGAGGGCCTCCAGTTGCCCAAAAAGAATATTTAAATAGAGGAGGGTCAGGAAGATTTCCCTCATTATCTGTGCCACCTCCTCCTGGTGCTGTTCAGTGTCTGTAGTGAAGGGGAAAAAAAACTAAAAAAAAATTAATATATAATACACACAAATGTTAGTTGTATTTTAACATAATAACAAGTTGTGAGTTAAGTGTGAAGGCCACATACATTTTTCAACTACATTGAAGATGGATCTGCTGTAAACACAGTACAAAAAACTAATATGTTTACACACACATACTGTACATATTACATAACATTAAATAAATTCCTCCTTCTTGGATGAATGTATGCTGTATCCCAATTGGTAGGTTTGTGTTTGGGGACTCACCTCTAACCTCACAATTAGGCTGTGCTATTTAAGGGTAATGACATTGTTGCGGCTTAAGCACTCCTTACTATTTAAAATGTAGGACATTGCTGTACAAATTATAGGCCTACAGCTATGTTTGTAAAGCGTGCATCCGCATGGCCTCACACACTATTAACAAACCAATCTATAAATTAACGTTGCACATCATGCTGGGAAGTGTAGTTACACAACACCTGGACCCACATAACTTCAACACCACTAATGTAGGATATGTCATTGGATGTACTGTTATGTCAATTATTCAAGGGGTGAGGCATGGCCACACTCAAAAAATCCACCAAGGGGACCCTTGTTCCTGGAGAAGGACAGGCCACACCTCAGGGTCGACCTGCAGTGATATGTTGCAACTAATGATGATGTTGGATACACATATGTGGTTGTTGTGATTGTTTATGTGTAGAAATGTGTAGGTAAACATTAGGCACATTATTTACTTACGGCTAGTTGAGGCATCCTGCTCGCCGCTGGTTGGGTGTCCTGTGTTGGTGGTTGGGGGGGGGTCAGGAGCAAGGGGGATGGGATTGGAGTTGGGATAGAGGTAGTGGGTTGGAGTGGGGATTGGAAAGGTTTGGGGTGGGTGGTGGGGAGTTGTAGGGGGGTTTGAAATGGGGTGGGGAGGGGGTGGGGGGGGGAGTGTGGGTGGGGTAGGGGTGTGGGTGGGGGTAGGGGAGTGGCTGGTGGAAGGGGAGGTTGATATGGGGTGGGCACCAGCAGGCCCCAATGTCTTCTCCTCCTCTTCCTCTTCCCGGGCTGCCTCCTCCTCCTCTTCCTCCTCCCGGGCTGCCTCCTCCCGGGCTTCCATGCATGCCCTGGCGCGTGCTGAAACGTGATGGTATAGAAATAGAAGGTTGGGTTTCATGAAAATGGGGGAAATAAAAATTCACGTTAGACATGCTCATAACATTACAAATGATAATTTCAGATATATTTAATACATTTTTTATGCTAACAAATTTATATGCTACACACAAAATCAGAGGGTATACATATACCCCCCCATATACCCCCATATACACCCCATATATCCCCCATATACACCCCATATACCCCCCATATACACCCACATACTCATGCACATGTTTTAAAACTACAGAACTCATTGCTACAAAACGCATACATATTTGAAAATGATATACTTACATCGGGCAATATGGCGCCGAATGGAGCATAGCAGCTGTGGCTGCCTCCGCCGCAGGTCAGACCAGCGCCGCTGAATCTTCCCCAGGCTTCTGCGGACGCTGGTCCGGGCGTAGATTAAGCGACGGGCAGCGTTATACACCCGCTGCTTATCGAAACATATGGGCCCCTGGGCCCCAGGTGCTGGTCCATTACTTGGACCAACGCCAGCAGCTCCTCATTTGTGAAGGGGTTAGCCCTTGAGGAAGACATATTGGCAATGGCGCAGTTATTAATTGCTATTGTTATTAATTGCAGGTACATATATAACTTTTGGTGGTTGCTGATTGGTCGAAAACCGAGTTTTTTTATTATTAACTTTATTAATCCATCTTACATTAACAATATGTATGCGAATAAAAACTTTTGCGGACCGTTCCGATATGCATACCATAACATACATTATGCTTTCAATGTAGAGAGAGACGTACTGTATATACAGTGTGCAAAAAATTATACACGCAACCATCTACTAATACATACGCTGATAACAAGGCACATACAACATGTTGGTGTATGACAAATTTATCCTCATAACAAATGTAAGGAAAGCATTGTAATGTTGGAATGTTTATACATTTGTTTAAAAAAGCATACATGTACTCCCAACAGAGACCACCTGAAAACACTCATCATTGGAATAACATGTCACCATGTAGCACACAATGGTCATAAACCTGTGTATGTGCATGTACAGGTGAATGCTCAGGTGCGTTGAGACCTGCGTAATTTCCGCGGTAATTAACGGCGGAAAATATCGGCGAAAATTAGCTACTACATTGCGGTAAAAAATATACGCCCCCTTGTTCAAGACGGGAGATTAACATATAAATATCCAGTCAGATGCTGGCCATAATTGCTGCTAAAATGTCTAGCTCAGATGATTCCGCAGCTGAGGACGCCCTACAAAGAGCACAAGCAGAATCCCTGCTTGAAAGTTTGAGGCAGAGGGAGCAGGAGCGGAGAAGGAGGGCCCAAGAGCAAGGGGGCCCCTCACTAACAACGCCACCAGCTCCACAAGGGCCAAGCAACCAGCCAGAACAAGAGGTTGCATCTTTCCAAACATGTGAGACCCAGCAGCTGCATGGTGAGAGAACTGGGGCCACCAGAAAATGACCTACACCATCTAGGCCGAGTATTGAGCAGGATACCACCACCAAAAAGAGACCAGGAAGCCGGGTGCCAGTGCAAGGAGAAACCTTTGGGAGAAGATCACAGAGGAAGTGAACCAGGTGTCAACAGTGGTCAGAGATTTGGCATCAGTGAAGAAAAGGCAAGTGTGTTTCTCCCCTTGATAATGTCATATGTTACATGTATGTTTGGAGAATAATAGAAAGGTGTGTTTGTAGATAGTGCTACACTTCAATGACACATGTGAACACAACCATGTCTAATAACCCACATTTATATCTGAAACATGCACCATTGGTGTGATGTGAGGTTATGGGCACAGTTCTGCTTATGTGAAGTATATGATGGGACAACAGAAAGCGTGTCGTTGAAAAAGAGTTGTAGTAACAAGTTCCAGATGATGCTACTGAAACAAGGATGTCAAAACTGTGCACATGTAGCTGGTGAGAAACTACACACCCCAGCATGTCTTCCCATAGTTAAATAACTCCATATTATCAACACTGTCAAGCTATGGTGGGATGCGTAGTTTCACAGCAGGTGGAGGTGCATAATTTTGCCATGGATGATGTCATTTCTGCATAGTGATATATGTATGTGCATTTAGTGGCCTAATGAATGAGATGAGACACTGAAATGCCTCCTAATGGAGACATTAATGTGTGTGTGGGAAACATATGCATAAAAAACATAATATCACCCACACTAGGAAATGTAACGTAGTAATGATGTTCACTAGCACAGTGGTGCACATATCTCATGTTGATATTTGTATTTTTGAATTTGTAGGTGGTCAGACTTCAAAACTGTACTGAAGATGAAGATGACTGACTGGTACAACCACAGCATGTCCACCGGGAGGGGGCCTATGCCAGAGAGCTTGGAATATACCCCCCGGAGCAGGAGGCCTTGGATGTCATTGATGTGGCTGAGGTCAGGGGGATATCCAATATGGATAGTGAGCTCCCGGTGGAGGTATTTGCTGGTGCTTTTGATGGTAAGTCACAGTAATGCATTGTATTTGGTAAGAGAGTTTTTTTGTGTATGTGATGGTGACATTGTTTACAATTATTATCCTAGAAGAAGCAGAAACACATGATGAACCGGCAGCATCTTCCTCTTCAGAGCCACAGGTGGAGCAAGTGGTCCAGCCTCCACCAATACGCCACCCCCATTCACTGGCCTCATATGATGTGAGGTTGTTGGAGATGCTGGAGAAAATCGAGCAGCATGGGATGGAGGCTGGAGAATCAGTTGGTTGAGTTCATTGGGGTTTGGAAGGAGAGCAACACCCAGCAGTTTGAGGCCTTGCAACGCCAGAATGACATTCTGGCGGCTGGCATGCAAAGCATTGCCCAACAACTCAGCCGCCAGAATGACATTCTGGTGGAGCTGCTCACCACCGCCAGGTCCCTAAGGGACAATCCCCCATCTGCTGGCCCACCCCAAGCTGCTCCCCAACCTTCCACCTCTGCTGACCCTCCTCTGTTCACTGGGGCAAGACGGCGCAAGCCTTCAGTGCCAAAGGCCCCTGTCTCCAAGGCACCATCCAAAAAGGGGGAAAAAGGGCCAAAATAATGACACCTGGGTCACTTCCTCTGCGTTTGGACCCCAAATTTTTAAATTGCACTGGGCATCCACTTCCTGAGTTGGGCATCTATCCATTTTCGTGCAAAGGGCAGTAAAGTGCTTATTTTGACCTCTAGAAATGCAGGTTTTATTTTTGGTGGTGTGTATCATGCTTAGTATTATCCCTGGTTGTTGCAGGTCGTATTCTGGTGTCCACATTTCTTTCACCATTGCATTTGCAGGGTAACACATGTTTGGAGATATGCAACCTCTTGTTGTTGTGAGCTTGTGGTTCCATCTATACGCCTTTCCTGAACCTTGCCTATGTGAGCTTGCAGGTTCCATCTATATGCCTTTCCTGAACCTTGCCTATGTGAGCTTGCAGTTCCATCTATATGCCTTTCCTGAACCTTGCTTATGTGAGCTTGCGGTTCCATCTATACGCCTTTCCTGAACCTTGCCTATGTGAGCTTGCGGTTCCATCTATACGCCTTTCCTGAACCTTGCCTATGTGAGCTTGTGGTTCCATCTATACGCCTTTCCTGAACCTTGCCTATGTGAGCTTGCGGTTCCATCTATATGCATTTCCTGAACCTTGCCTATGTGAGCTTGTGGTTCCATCTATATGCCTTTCCTGAACCTTTCTTATGTGAGCTTGCTGTTCCATCTATACGCCTTTCCTGAACCTTGCCTATGTGAGCTTGCGGTTCCATCTATACGCCTTTCCTGAACCTTGCCTATGTGAGCTTGTGGTTCCATCTATATGCCTTTCCTGAACCTTTCTTATGTGAGCTTGCTGTTCCATCTATACGCCTTTCCTGAACCTTGCCTATGTGAGCTTGCGGTTCCATCTATACGCCTTTCCTGAACCTTGCCTATGTGAGCTTGTGGTTCCATCTATACGCCTTTCCTGAACCTTGCCTATGTGAGCTTGCGGTTCCATCTATATGCCTTTCCTGAACCTTGCCTATGTGAGCTTGCAGTTCCATCTATATGCCTTTCCTGAACCTTTCTTATGTGAGCTTGCGGTTCCATCTATACGCCTTTCCTGAACCTTGCCTATGTGAGCTTGCAGTTCCATCTATATGCCTTTCCTGAACCTTGCCTATGTGAGCTTGCAGTTCCATCTATATGCCTTTCCTAAACCTTGCTGATGTGAGCTTGTGGCTTGTCAAATTATTTTTTTGCACCTGGGCCAACCCCTCACAAGTTCAGCCACTGGTCCAAGGTATTCTTAAGGTGATGACTTGCCTGTGCCCCATGTCACTTTGAGCACAGAGGCTTCTGTTACCTCCGGTAGGTTCACCGCTGCCTGTAAGTGAAAATCGGATGCCTTTGCAAAGGACACAGTTGACATGGGCCTAAATGACCCTACAGATCCTACACAAGAATGGAACCATTAAACCTTTCCGGGAGTCCACATAAGAACACGAGATGTTCAATTGAACATACAGGTACAATTGGTGCATATGGACAGTGCAACAAATGTTACACTTACAGTATCGGTAAAAAACGTGGTGGAGAGAGTAAGCATAGACTGATACATATATAGAGGTCTGTGCTCTTGTCCATGAGAGCTTACAATCTATAGGAAAATTTTTTGCTGAAGAGTCGTTGGGCCAGAGGTGGGAACAAGGAGACACATATAGTCACCTCTGGAGGACGCAGATTGGAACAGACTGGTGGGGTGGCTGGTGTCGGTGGGCATTTTGGACAAGAGCTGCAGCTGGTGGGCGTCTCAAGAGACCGCCCATTGGATAAAGCATTAGCATGATGTCATAGTATGGTTGCACCTGCTACAGCTTAGTATCCACCTCTGAATCAGACCCATAATGCACATGAGATACAGGCAGGATTAAGAGAAACATTCCCACAGAACAGCAGCGGAGACAGCAGGTGCTTTGTATCACACGGGTTCCGTGAAATAGAGACAACAAGGTTTATAGCCAACAGTTACAAATTATAGTCAAAAGTGGTCAAGGTAAGTTCAGCAAGTAATGTAATCACGGTGGTCCATAACAATTTTTCGCGTGTGGCAGCTGAGTCTCTGTGTGGGACTGACAGCTCTGTGTTGTGATATGTCACTTCTGTTGGAGGGTGTTACGTCCCATGGCGCTTGCTGATCCCTGCCGCCTCCTCACAGAACTAAAGTGGAATTTATTGTGATATTGGTCACACCAGAGTGGAGCTAAGTAATTAAATAAAGCAGATGTCACGGACAAAGGAAACGGTTCGCACCTTCCCAGCTAAGGAGAAAATACAAAGAAAACAGTATTGCAGAAACAGAACTAATTAACATTTTGCAATGTAATTAAAACACAATTCCAATGTAATTATATTTGCATAAATGTAACGTGTTGTAATTAAATGTTCAAAGTTAACTTATGTGTACTGTAAGAGGAGTCCTTTGTGTACGGCGTAAGGCAGGGCTGGGCAATTGCGGCCCTCCAGATGTTAGTGAACTACAGATCCCAGGATGCTTTGCATTAGTTTTGCTATGTGGCCATGCTGAAACTGATGCAAGGCATGCTGGGATGTGTAGTTCATCAACATCTGGAGGGCCGCAATTGCCCAGCCCTGGCGTAAGGAGTACTTACTATTCTGTGTGAGCAGATCCTACAATACATGTTGGACCTTATTCTGGTTCTTTCGTTCAGATGTGAATTTGCACCCTTGCGAGTGAACCAGATCCCGCCTTGCAGATAGTGGTACGCCAGCCCACCATTCACAATGCGTGTACATTCGCACTGGTTGTTTTACATAAACATCCATTTGCAGCCTACAGGGTAACACCCATATCATTTAATGTTTGCCGACCATCGAATGATGTGGTACGTGCACGCAGATCTAAGGTTGCTCAGAGCATTATTATTAGCAGTTTCTTATATACTGCAGCATAATCCGTTGCAATTTACAGTTGAAAACAACAGTGATAGGACAAAACTGGGTAATAACAGATGTAGAGGTAGGAGGGCCCTGCTTCCAAGCTTACAATCCGCAGGGGAATAGGCATTGATACACAAGCATAGCAAAATGGTCCAATAGATTGCAAAGGTTCTTGGTGGGCTGTACGATATGGTCACACATCAATGTTGTAATAAACAAGAACAGAGATATTGCCTAGCGCATACCAATTAGGTGACAATACTGAATCTCTTCATATTACATCTTTACATATACGAATTGTAGTAAATCAATTCCTTTTATTAAGAAAGCGAAAACAGATAGAGGGGTACAAATGTCATTGTATTTATGTTCTTTTTATTCAGTTCCTTTAGTTACGATATGTTTATGATCATCAGAACTGGTCTCTTGTTACTTTCTTACAGTAATTTCTGGTCACCTTCACCTCCCACCATACTGACTACGATAACATTTATAATGGAGGAAACGGTCCTAAACAGTGACCTACTGTTTATTTAAGAAAGGTGGACCCAAAAAGGCAACCAGGTGTAAACAAATAGCGAATCCACCATAAGAAAAAAATTTAAGCCGTACCAAATAAAGTGGGTGTAATATTGGCCTGGGGTCAGGAGGATGGGAAAGTGAAGAAATAGAAAAAATATGTGAAGGTGATGTAATTATTTATTACCAGTTTCTTATATAGCGCACGCATATTCCGCAGCGCTTTACAGAGAATATACAGTATGAACATTCGCATCAGTCCCTGCCCCAGTGGAGCTTACAATCTACATTCCCTACCACATGTACACACACACACATTCATTTTAGGGTTAATTTTGTTGAGAGCCAATTGACCTACCAGTAAAATTAGAGGAAAGCTGTTGAAGGTTATGTGGGCAGTTTGGGAGTATAATAAGATGTCTGAAGAGGTGAGATTTCAGGGAATGTGTAGATGCATCTGATGCATCTTGGTAGTTGTAGTACCCAGGTTGTGACATCACTTCCGGTCACACGACTGGCCGGGCAGTCAGTGTTAGCCGGAGCTGGAATAAAGATGCACCTGTTTGAAGCTGCACAGGTGTCTGTGAGTTCATTTGATTCGCACACATCTACATGGTGTCAGAAGCGGGATCAACATGGCACATGGGCTGAGGAAGATTGACCCGTTGGTTTTCGAAGAACACATTGCTGACAACTGGCTCCGCTTCAAAAGAGAGTGGCACGTGTACTGCATCGCGGGCTTATCAGACAAGTCAAAGAAGGTACAGGCATACACGCTGCTGAACCTCGCAGGCACAGACGCCGTGGACAAATCAGAGGCATTCATCTACGCGGATACAGAGAGCAGAGAGGATCCTGAGGTCCTGCTTGCCAAGTTTGAGGAGATCTGTATGCCGGTAAAGAACGTCATTATGGACATGCATATCTTCAACAGCACAAGCCAAAAGGGCGACGATACAGTGCAGTCATACGCCTCCACGCTAAAATTACTGGCCAAGAGGTGCAACTTTGGGACACTCACAGACGAACTCATCCGTGACAGAATCGTGTGTGGCATTAGAAATGACAAGGTACGTGCACAGCTGCTAAGGGAGAAGGGCCTCACGCTAGAAACCGCCATAAGCATATGCATGCTCCATGAGCAGGCAGAAAATGGCACAAGGGGGTTAAAGAAGGACGCTAAAGTATGTGTCATGGCGGCCACCGCGCCCCGCTCACCCTCATGTGGGAACTGCGCATTGCAATGAAGGACAAAATCATTCAAGAGCTACACAGAATGACGCAGCTAGGTGTCATTGCACCGATTGAAGAAGCAACACAATGGGTGTCTGCAATGGTAGCAGCTGCTAAAAAAGATGGGACTGTACGCTTATGCATCGACCCAGTACACCTAAACAAGGCACTCTTACGCCCCTACCACCCGCTCCGCACCATCGAGCAGGTGATTGCCGACATGCCAAGTGCAACTGTCTTCAGTACCCTAACCGCCAAATGTGGGTTTTGGCAGATCCCTCTGGACAGAGCCTCCTCCTTGCTTACTGCCTTCATGACCCCCATTGGGCACTACGTCTTCCTCCGCATGCCCTATGGCATCACCACGGGCAGCAAAGTTTTCCAGCGCTGCATGGAGCAACTGTTTGCTGGCTCTCCCTGTGACATTATTGATGACTGCATCCTCGTCTGGGGCCGCACCAGAGAGGAGCACGACCATCGCCTCCACCAGGTACTCCAACGGGCTCGCGCCCTCAACCTCAAGCTCAACCCTGACAAGTGCAGGTTCAGAGTCACAGAGGTGGCATACGTGGCCACCTCCTCAACGACAAGGGCGTCCTGCCAGACCCCAGCAAGGTCTCTGCCGTCCTGCAGATGCCCCTTTCAGAAGACAAATTCGCACTCCAGCGCTTCCTGGGGATGACCAATTACCTAGCCAAGTTTCTTCCACTTTATAGCACTACCACTGCACCTTTGCGGCAGCTGTTGCTTCAGGACTCTGAATGGTGTTGGTTGGACACACACGCGGCTGCTATCAACCAACTGAAGTCCTTGCTTACACAACCGCCAGTTTTGCGGCACTTCAACGTGCATGATCCTGTTGTCCTTGCTGCTGACGCTTCGCAGAGTGGCCTCGGGGCTGTTTGCCTTCAACTCCACAGGCCGGTGGCATTTGCATCCAGGGCCCTCACCGACATGGAGACAAGATATTCACAAATAGAAAAAGAACTGTTGGCACTTGTCTTTGCTTGCACACGTTTTCATGACTTCATCTATGGCCGTCCTGTCGTGATTGAAACAGATCATCAACCTTTAATCACCATCCTGAAGAAACCCATCCACTCTGCTTCCTCTCGCATACAAAGCATGATGCTTAAGCTCCAAAGGTACAATTTGGACGTTGTTTACGAGCCAGGTAAAGAAATGTATGTTGCTGATGCATTGTCCAGGACATTCCTGCCTTCCACTGACTTGAACAGCCCTGAGGACGAGTTCGAGGTCATGGCTGTAGATGTCCTTCCCACCAAATGGATGGAGGAGCTGCTTGCAGCCACCAGCTCAGATTAGCTTTCCCAGAGTCTTGCTGACGTCATCCTCAATGGCTGGCCACCCTCATCCAGAGACTTGCCTCACTGCTTACGTCCCTTCTTCTGCATGAGGGATGAACTCACCATAGTTGATGGTGTCATTATGCACGGTCACCGCTTTGTGATCCCAGCCGCTCTACAGTCTTCCTACACCCAGCAGTTGCACCAGGGCCATGCAGGCCTGGAAGCTACCAAGCGCAGGGCCTGAGAAACTGCATTCTGGCCCTCTATGTATGGTGACATTGAACGAGCCATGTCTCTTTGTGCCCCCTGAAATGCCCTGCGTCCACATCAGCCACAGGAGCCCATGCTGCTCCACGACATCCCAGACCTTCCTTGGTCCATCCTGGCGGCTGACCTATTTGAATGGAGGGGGAAGGAGTACATGGTGCTTGTGGACTCTTACTCAGGCTGGTTTGAAATTAACTACCTCACCACCACCACAAGCCTGATGGTAATATCTAAACTAAAAAGGCACTTTGCAGAACATGGCACCCCACAGCAGCTAATCACCGATAATGCCATGCAGTTCAAAAGCAGAGAGTTCGCAGAGTTTGCCAACACTTGGGACTTTCAACATATCACCAGTAGTCCTCACTATCCGCAATCCAACGGGTTGGCGGAGCGAGCAGTGCGCTCAGCAAAGCACTTGATGGAGAAGTGTGCACGAGATGTCTCAGACATATACCTAGCCCTGCTCAACCTGAGAAATACACCCAGAGACGGGTTACCCTCTCCTGCACAGTGTTTGTTGGCTTGGCGCACCTGTACAGTGCTCCCCATGGCAAAACAGCTCCTGCGGGCCAGAGTGGAATCCCATGTGAGTGATTGCATCAGCAGAGCAGGCTCCAAGGCGTCCTACGACAGATCTGCACATCGCTTGCCACCACTTTCTCCAGGCCAACCTGTTCGCATACAGACTGAGCAAGGCTTTGATAGAACAGCAGTGGTGCAGCATCCAGCAGAGCGTCCCAATAGTTATGTGGTGCAGTCTGATGATACCTTGTATGAGCGCAACCGCCGGCACCTGCTGAGGAGGACTCTGCACAGCCGGGTCCATCAGTTACTGCCACTGCTGCAACCAATGCTAGTGATGGCTCACATCATCTGGACGATCCCATCCCAGAGACCTTACCAGTGTCAGAGCCCTCACAAACTGTCCAGGACAATCCCATGGGCTCACAGCACACCATCACCAGGTCCGGGCGGGTGTCCAAACCCAATCCCAAGTTTCAAGACCTTGCCATTTAGTCCTTCTCTTTCATCTTTATCTTTGTTGTTATTCAAAATTGTTATAACCATGCATGTTGTGTCCTCTCAGTTTAAAAGGGGGGATGTAGATGCATCTGATGCATCTTGGTAGTTGTAGTACCTAGGTTGTGACATCACTTCCGGTCACACGACTGACCGGGCAGTCAGTGTTAGCCGGAGCTGGAATAAAGACGCACCTGTTTGAAGCTGCACAGGTGTCTGTGAGTTCATTTGATTCGCACACATCTACAGAATGCTTGAAGGTTTGGAGACTAGACAAGAGCATCATTGTGCGTGGGAGGGCATTCCAAAGAGTGGGTGCAGCCTGAAGAAAGTCCTGTAATTGTGAATGGGAGCGAATGATGTGTATGGAGGAGAGACGTGGAACTTGTGCAGAGCGGAGAGGTTGGTTTGGTTAATGGCCTTGTGTGTTAGTAAAATTATTTTATATTGAATATGGTAGAATATAGGTAACCAATGGAGGGACTCACAGAGCAGACAATGAGCATTTATCGAGGAATAATAACCACACAGCTGCATTCATAATGGATTATAATGATGATAGTCTGATTTTGGTAAGATCAGCAAAGAGAATATTGCAGTCATCAATGCAGAAGATAATCATAGCATGGATTTGATATTGTGTCATTTGTAAAGTATGGTCATATTTTGAATATGTTTATTAGATACATGTAACATGATTTAAAGACAGACTGAATGTGGAGAACAAAGAACAAGTCAGAGTCAAGGATGACTCAGCCAGCTAGTAGGGTAGAGATTTGACTATCAAGTTCTCAACAGTGATACATACAGTATAGCAGATTGATAACTACTATTAGCCGGTAGAAATATCGGTACTTGTTTCCTAGAACGGCCACAATCGTGAGTGATCGTGGCTCTTAATTAAGGGACACGATCCTCACGATGTGGCCGATTTTTTACAATTTTTTCCCTTTGATTGACAGAAATCGGGTCAATCGGTCGGTCGCGACCAATTAAAATCGGCCGCGATGCGACCGACCGATTGACCCGATTTTTCCATAGACTTCAATGTTAAAAAATCTTTTAACATTGAAATCGGGAGGATCTTGTCGGTCTTGTGCCATTATAATGGCACAAGATGAGATGGACTTGATTAAGTCCATCTCACATAGGGAAAAATGATAAAAAAGGTGAAATGGGCCAATATGACGGCGGTGCGCGTCCTCCGACCTTTTCATTCCCCTACTATCCACTAGGGCGTGGAGTGAGAATAGAATAGTGTGGCGAGCGCAGCGAGCCACCGAGCCCGAAGCGTGGCGAGCCCCGCGAGGGGACGCGTATACCTGTGAAGTTATACGCGTCCCCTCGCGGGGCTCGCTGCGCTCGCCACGCTTCGGGCTCGGTGGCTCGCTGCGCTCGCCACACTATTCTATTCTCACTCCACGCCCTAGTGGATAGTAGGGGAATGAAAAGGTCGGAGGACGCGCACCGCCGCCCCTCGCGGGCTCGCTGCGCTCGCCACGCTTCGGGTTGACGTCTATCGTGGGGTCTAGCCCACTTAGTAACATTTGGGGGGGCAATTGAAAATAATCAGGTGAAAAAAAAAAAAAATCGGGTGAAAAATTGGTCGGTCGGATCGGTCGCATCGCATGCGACCAAATCGCATGCGATGCGATCGATCCGATTTTTTATCTTACGACCACAACGATCTAAATCGTTGTGGCCGTGCTAGGAAACAAGTACCGAAATATCAATAATTTTATTTTAGAAATATTAAGTCTTAGGTGCTAAGACGAAAAACAGAAGAAAGTGGTACTTATGTAATATCTGGGCTCCCGTTTTTCTTATGAGACCGCGTCCGCTCGCCACGCTTTGGGCACGGTGGCTCGCTGTGCTCGCCACACTATATAAAATCAACTCCATGCGTAGTTGGATAGTAGGGGTATGAAAAAATGGGGTGCATTTAACATGGGAGCCCAGATAATACATAAGTACAATTGAAAAGGGTTGATACTCAAGAAAGAATATCAGAAAAAGAAACTCCCGGGTGGGGCACAACCTTCTAAAATCTGTGTAACAGTCTAAAATGTCAACTTTATTATTACTAAAATTGATCCTTTAGATGGATCAAATAACGAACATGTGACAAGAACATACAAATAACATGAATATAAGTATACAGTTTTGAGAAAAATAGTGAAAATATATTGTAGAAGTCTGAGAGGAGGGCTATATTGCCTCTATCTTTAGTATCACAAAAATATCAAAATTAATATGTAGAGAATTCCTTTCAGACTATGCACGTCTTCACTTGACCCAACAATAGGGTAACACATCAAAGCATCAAGATAAATATCATATTTTGTAAAATAAAGGGCTCACTATCAAACAGCACACGTTTATCTGATAAATGTATTTACACTTTAAATTAGCTGCAGAGTAAAAATAAGTGTAAAGATTAGGGCAGTAATGAAGTACCTGGGCTGTATGTACTCGCAGGGTGGCTGCTATCTGTGCTTGCGGGGGCAATACGATATTTGCACAGTTGAGCGGACTCAGCGAGTGTCACAGGTACGAAAATGGAGCAAAAAAGGGGGTTTCTGCTGTCTCCGGAGGCGACCAGCCTGGCTCTGTTATACAGAGACAGCGCAGAGTCAGGTGATGGGTCCTCCGGGGATGAGAGAACCCTGATGGAAGAGGGTCAGTAAAGAGAGCACCTTCACTGAATGTCCCTGGCATACGCTACTGTCCAGTGTGTATGTCCATGGACACAGTGAACCATGTGTCCACTGTGTCCATGGACATACACACTGGACAGTAGCGTATGCCAGGGACATTCAGTGAAGGTGCTCTCTTTACTGACCCTCTTCCATCAGGGTTCTCTCATCCCCGGAGGACCCATCACCTGACTCTGCGCTGTCTCTGTATAACAGAGCCAGGCTGGTCGCCTCCGGAGACAGCAGAAACCCCCTTTTTTGCTCCATTTTCGTACCTGTGACACTCGCTGAGTCCGCTCAACTGTGCAAATATCGTATTGCCCCCGCAAGCACAGATAGCAGCCACCCTGCGAGTACATACAGCCCAGGTACTTCATTACTGCCCTAATCTTTACACTTATTTTTACTCTGCAGCTAATTTAAAGTGTAAATACATTTATCAGATAAACGTGTGCTGTTTGATAGTGAGCCCTTTATTTTACAAAATATGATATTTATCTTGATGCTTTGATGTGTTACCCTATTGTTGGGTCAAGTGAAGACGTGCATAGTCTGAAAGGAATTCTCTACATATTAATTTTGATATTTTTGTGATACTAAAGATAGAGGCAATATAGCCCTCCTCTCAGACTTCTACAATATATTTTCACTATTTTTCTCAAAACTGTATACTTATATTCATGTTATTTGTATGTTCTTGTCACATGTTCGTTATTTGATCCATCTAAAGGATCAATTTTAGTAATAATAAAGTTGACATTTTAGACTGTTACACAGATTTTAGAAGGTTGTGCCCCACCCGGGAGTTTCTTTTTCTGATATTCTTTCTTGAGTATCAACCCTTTTCAATTGTACTTACCTTACTCCCTGGGAGCACCTCCTCAACAACACTATATATTAATATTTACACGTTGATTGGAGAAAACCTTCTAACCCCATAGCAAATTAGTCCTGTGCCCTTGGCCTCATCCCCCTCCCCTTTTCCTTGAGTTATAATACATAAGTACCAAGAAAGTTATTCAATGATGCGCACCAATGCCGATGGTGACAGGTCTGGGGAGGATAGGTAGATTTGAGTATAATCCACGTACCTGATTATACTGAAATCCCAAAAATCTGAATAGTTGCATGTGGTGCAGAAGGAGAAAAGCAGAGGACCTATGACCATAGGCGAAACTGCAGGGTGGTCCGGGGGTGCACCGAACCACCCATTCGCCAAACAAATAATATTTTTTTTATAAATACCAGGTCTGGCCACTCCCCCGCCCCACTTGCTTGGCCACCGTGGACCACAGCCGCAGGTGCGAGAGGTCAGGAGAGGCTTTGACAATAAGCTAAAAGGCCACAGGCGTGCTGCTGTGCATTAACGTCTGCACGGAGCTCCTCCCGTGGGCATTTGCATATCACTTGCAGGCCGGGCAGTACTGTTAGGGTGGCTTTCTGCACAAAAAGTGAGTTCAAAAGAAATGAGAGAGAGAGAGAGGCAGAGATCGTATTTAGACACACAGGTTCAGGAACCCAGTTCCTGATGATGTCATATTTAATTAGCAGTTCAGGAACTGAGTTCCTGCTGTAAAATAGCACTGTATACTGTATATGTAGACACATAAGCGGCACTCAAAGCTGAGAAATAATGCTCACACAACACGGTATGTGAAGTTTGGGACTGGGACCACCCATTACCTTTTAGTTTTGACTATGCCTATGACTGAGCCCTGACGTTCTCCAGCTGATAGAAGATCATGATATCTGACCCATCTGATGAATAATGGCCCCTATCAGAAGTGAGACTTTATAGGTCAGTTTTATTTGTAATAGATTAGGATTTTACCATCCATTCCCAAGGCATGATGTACAGAAAGAAGCCTCACAGGCTTGGACAATTACTCACAAGTGGGTGTGACTTAGTTTGCATAAAGTTTTGCATTAGATGAATAACAATGTACTAAAAAGGACATGGGATTATCAAATCTAATTAGATAAATGTCACATTTTCTAATTATAACAGGGACCATTAGTAGAATCTCAGCATCTGTTGTTCACCAACAGATTGCAATTATTAATGACATTTTGTAGTTACAATTACTCAAACATTACAGTCAGGGCACTAATTAGCAACTATAACAAACATTTTCCTAGGGGATAATTGAATTTTAGGCTGTCGTCTGTAGGGCAGAAGCCACACAATAAACAGGAAACTTTGAAACCTCTTTGAAAACTGAGCATTCCGTTCCAACTGCTGGTTATAATACAGATAAAAAATACATTAAACTGACAATAAAATTATGGGGCTTGTGTATAATTGAAAGAATAGTGCAATTTTTTTTTTTGGGGGGGGGGGGGGGGGGCCTACGAGGGCTATTCAGACTTGATCTGAATACGCTGTCAATACCACTAAGGAAAAAATTCTACTTGCACCACCATCTGACATGGACGCACAAGCGTCTCACATGCTCCCCGCCAGCAAAATATCTTTCATTGTGTACACTGAAAGACACTGATGACCAATTTCCCTTGAACCCAGTGTCCTGGACGAAAGATGTTGACAAACGACTAACGATCTAGATTTTTTTTTTTAGCACAGTTGACGAGCGACCTTGATGAACAACTGGCGGGTATGCGCATCATCATTCATCGTTTGTCACATACACAATGAAAGATATTTTGACCAAAATCATTCAAAATGGCCAAAATGAACGAAATTGGTAAAAAAAATTGTACAGTGTGTGTGCATCTTAACACGCTCTGACCTGCTGTTTTGAGCCATGTACGTGGCACACCCTCAGCATGGGTTCTGGTTATTGCTAGGTGGCCGGATTGCTGCAATGGCCTACTGCTTAGCAACCTGGGGCTCTGCAAATCTGCAGTGCTTCCTGGTCTGGCATAATAGGTGGGACGCAGTGCACAAATGTACAGCCCCTTAGTGGTGGCTGCTGACTGTTGCTCATACCTCCCAACATGACCCTCCCCAGGAGGGACAGAATGCTCTATTTCTGGACTTTCCTCTTAATTAATGATTGCCATCACCTGTTTTAAACAGGTTAATTGAAAAGAAACATGTTTTAACAGAGGTGATGGTAATCCTAAATTAAGAGAGAAGTCTAGAAACAGAGCATTGTGTCCCTCCTGGAGAGGGTCATGTTGGGAGGTATGGTTGCTGGGAGCCTGGTCTTTTTCTTGCCTTTTGATTGGGCCTCAATCTTTTTCTATGGAAGTCAGCCCTATATTCTTGTGCCGGTGATAGTTTCTTGTTGGAGCCTTGTCATTCAGTTCCTGTTCCTGATATCCAAGCTGTGAATCCAGAAGCAATTCTCTCAGCTAAGTGCCTGAATTACCGCCCTCGTTGCTTCTTAGTATATGCTATGTGATCTGTGATTTTATGTATTCCACCTGTGTCTTGCTGGAATCCCTAGTTAATTACCACTGCCATTTCCTCATTGGATTTGTGTGCAGATTGGGTATACCGTATCTCTCAGCTGTGGATTTCAGCTGTGGTTTACAGGTATCATACTTGTTACTACTGCTGCTCTAATAATTAGTGCCTGTGTTTAACCCCCTTGTTTTGGATGGCAGGATCCATTGTTTTTAACCATTGCTGCTGTAGTCTCAGCTGTGGTTAGGGTTACCACCTAGGACCTTTAATTCCGGACACATGTTAATTACACAGGTTCTGTGGCAGTTTAAAATCAGGTGAAGTGGAGTCTTGAAGTCAGCCAGCCACAGAACCTGTGTAATTAATATGTGTCCGGAATTAAAGGGACTAGGTGGTAACCCTAGCTGTGGTGCAGATCTGTGCATCAACTGATTTAAATACCACCATTGGTTAAGTATTGCACTGAACTTCAAGATATGCACTACCGTTATGGTTAATGTCTGCATATTACTACGAGGAGATCACCTGTTCCAGTGTTCTGACCATAGCCAGTGCTTTACATTTGTACTCATTAAATGTGTTCAAACCAGACTGTTGTTGCCTTATTCTACTTCAGCTATATCCAGTGATCTCCTATCAGTTATATGTGCCCTTAATGTTTGAGATTTAAGACCTGGCGGCATCTTAAGTACCGGTGTGTAATTATTGCAGAAAACAGTGGGTGGCTTTTATAGGCAGAAGACCCTCACTAGTGCTGTAGGGGTCCAATATAATTGTAAAGGAGTTTCCTAACAATACAGCACCTCTATAATAAAATAATGAATAATTAGTTATGAAAAGGGGAGGCTGGAACAGGAAAGGCAGGCCCTGCTAAGCCTCGAGGCCCATTAACAACAGCACAACCTGCATGCATTATTGTTATGCCTCTACCTGTTTGATCCAGAGTCTGCATCTAATAGGTCACAGATGAGCTAGCCTGGAGCTTCTCACCTTGGTGCTGCAGAACCCGCCACCTGCATCTAGTTTGGAGTCCTCAGGGTAGTAGGTTGTGTGACTTATCACCTGCACTCTCACAGTAATCCCAACATTTATAAGTGAGGAAAAACAGGAATATTGACCGTGTAGTGAGTTTGTGGGGATTTAGGTGCAAATGAGGTAATAGTGAAGTCATCAGTACTACATGATAACACATAGTGATAATTGTGATAATCAGGAAGACATGCAGCCTGCTGTAGTTTGTAACAATCCCCCACTAGGGGGCGACAGACACCTGTGCAATGCATATTGTGAATACAGGTTACCATACTAACATCCAGTATAAGGTAAATGTAATCAAGCCACAAATGATCTTTAACTAGCTATGGAGTACGGCGGAATATGCAAATATGTCACAGGCAATAAGAAGCACAGCACTGACTTCATGTCGTATCATTGGTGCACTTGCTGAGAATGGCGCTGCAGATATGTTGCTGTGAAATAACAGGTTGTCAGTCTCAAACTAGGCCTGATTCAGAGGTGGACGCTGATCATGTTGCTGCTGTATATTTGCGCGCAGCGGATCAGGCAGGATACGCAAATGTGGCAGGCGACATCTCTTGTACAGAGGCGCTGACCACTGGCTTCTCAGATCCGCCGCTCACATACAAAGACTCGGCATCAGTCGCTGGTCACACCAGGACACCTCTGAGCAATGCTATGGTTGCTCAGAATGACAATCACAAGTATGACACCTGGGCCGGAACCACTGTTAGAAGATGCAGCCATTGGCTGTGAGAAGCCACCAAAATGGACCACATGCCTGAAAATGAGTCCCCACACTCCCTTTAACTACCACTAATGGTCACTGCCTGTCGATTACTCTGTGCCCGAATACACACCACAACGACCATTGCGGCAAACTGTATACACCTAGGCTTTTCATTCACCTCTGAGTCAGGCCCACTGTCAGGAGATGAGGGTTGTCCTTACTAGAGATGGGTCGTTCGCGAACGAAACGGGTCTTTTGAACGGATCCCATAAAAGACTAAGGGAGCCGCCGATCCCAAAAAGGTGAACCGTCGTTCTTTTACTTTCAGTTTCGTTTTTCATTACAATGCATTTTTGCCTGCTCTCAGCACTGCCACCTGTGGCAGCTGAGATGTACTAACTCTAGAGACTGAGTACAGTGCTGCCACTGCAAGTAAAAGAAAGAATAACAAGGCTGCTGCTGTTAGGGATGGCCATTGGTGCAGACGCCATCGATGGCGATTCTGCACCCAACCATCGATCAGTTTTACTCGGTCATGTATGTTCTTATTTGTTCAGTTCACTGTTTAAAAAAAAAAAAAAGGAAAAATAATGGCAGAAAATGATTGTAAAACAAATTATGCTTCTTTATTATCAAATGACCCCTTCCTTCAAAGCGAACTAAAGATCCGGATCTTTTCACGGACTGATCTACTGGATCCCAACTCTCGTTAGTGACCCATTTTGCCCATCTCTAGTCCTTACAGTACTGTCCTGCAGGCCCTCCCAGAATCCTCTGTCAGGGTCAAAGTAACTGTAACTGAGTGATGTGGCAAAGCCAGAATGACTCCCTTTGATAATGCAAGTGTGCATACTAATAGGAGGATCTGCAGGGCTTCCAGTGGAAAACCTCGTTGCCCACTTCTGTCTAATCCACAGCCACATCCATCATATTAGTAGCAGCAGAGGCAGAACTCTGGGAGGCAATGGAGTCATCTGCCGCCGGGCTCCTGCTCCCAAGGGGGCACCTCTCCTACCCTGCAAGTTTGAATCAGTTAATTGAAAGCCATTGATATCAATTCTGTGGCTGACTCCCCCTCCCAGCAGGACCATAGAAGTCACAGATTTTTTATTTTTAAACATAATATACATAACGTACATACATAAATATGTATTTACTGTATGTAAGGTGCAGTGTGTGTGTGTGTGGGGGGGGGGGGGCACCAATATTTATCTTGCCTCCGGGCAACTGGGACGAACTTACGCCACTGAGTAGCAGTACCTGCACCTTCTTCAATAAGAAGCCACAATCAGACACTGCAGTATTCTGGGGTCGTACACTACGGAAGCGAGGGAGCCCTGGCATAAAACTTTTAAGAATACCAATCCCATGGCTCCATTTAGGGTGAGTGATGCTTATAATGAGTTGTTACAATTACTGCTTGTTTGTAACATTACTTCTATTTGTAATACAACTAACTAGTAATTGCTGTAATGTGTCCTATCTTTCCAATAATTTAATCACAAAAAATAATGACAGTATTCACTATTAAGAAAAATGGGATCTTCCAGATAATTGTTTTAGTAATTATACTGTATTAAGAGATTGCAATGTAGCTTCATTTAATGTTGTCTTTTCCTAGAACGTAGATTTACCGTGTATGCTATTTAGCAGACTGCTTTGTCCGTGAATGCAATAATCCAACACTGCTCTCTAGTGGTTAAAATGTGTATTTTATTTTGCCATCAAACTGGTTGTTAATTTTAGTTTTAAAACACTAATAACAAACAGACACAGCGCTTATTGAAGAGCGATTAATAAAAACACCATGGGTAATTAAAAGAAAAATTAACATTTATTAAATTAATATAGCATTAAGAATGAATACAAATGACATAAATAAACAATAACCACAAATTGGCGTATATTACAGTCTCTCACATGGATGGCTTTTGAGATTAGGTCCCGAGTTGACCATTTGACCTTATAGCAGTCCCCTCAATTGGCCAGAAGTCTCAAACTCTCACTATGAGCAGATCTAACGTGTATCAGCCCAGTTGGGGCAAGGAGTTTCTGGAGTCTAATGTCCAGAGGGAGTTCCTAGGCCCGAGATGAATAGTTGTTGGGTCAGTGATAGGAATTTGGGGTTCTGGGTCCAATTTCAGGATGATCCTTTGGTTAGCAGATGATCGACCATTAGCACATCAAGGAGAGTATGTATTGTTGTTTTAATATAAAACACTTCTATTAGCATATAAAGCTATTAACCATACTGCACCAGCAAATATCTCTCTAAATATCTCCCATCTCGACCACTCCGCTCTGTATAAGATCTGCGTCTCTCTTCTGCACGGATCACTTGCTCCCATTCACTATTACAGGACTTTCATCGGGCTGCTCCCATCCTATGGAATGCCCTTCCACGCACAGTAAGACTCTCCACTAGCCTCCAAACTTTCAAGCGTTCCCTGAAAACTCACCTCTTCAGGCAAACCTATCAAATTTAAGTTCTACACGCATAACCCTCTGAGGCACTTATGTATTATATAGCTTCCCTTCTGGACCTGTAACTTGGTGGGACTGCTATGCTATTACTGGTGCCTGTCCTTGTGTTTCCCTCCTATATCCATATAGATTGTAAGCTTGCAGCGGGGCTCTCTTACCTCCAAGTCTGTCTGTTGTTACTCAGTTAAGGTGCCCATAGACGGTCCGTTCCCGGACCGTCCGTTTTGTACTATGCGATGAGCGCTCCCGCGCATCACATAGTACGGTACAAAAAGTATGTGCTGCACATACCTTTTGTACTAGCTAAACTTCGCATCGGATCGCATTGCATGCACACCGCATGCACTAGGCATGCGATCCGATGCGAAGCGTGCTAATTAAGACCCAAACGGATCCGTTTAACGGACCTTGTATGGGCCCCTTTAGTTTTATCACGGTCTACAATTGTAAAGCGCAACGGAATCTGCTGCGCTATATAAGAAACTGTAAATAAATAAAACTGACACGTTTCGCCAGGCTAGCTGGATTTTTCAAAGGTGATCGCTAAGAACTCATCAAGGTTTCTGTAGCTCTGCTGCTTTCCAAAGCAAATTCTGTGACGTCTCCAATTCAAATAAAAACGTATTCAATGTACAGAAAAGACATCCAGGAATGCTCCTTTCTACAGCCAGTAACAAGTAAAATAGGACCAAATCCAGAAGGTCAACATCCAAAAAACAGACAGAAAATAATCCAAAACTGGTAAAAGTAGTATATTACAGAAATCCAAGATGAAGGTGCAAAAAAAAAAAAAAAAGATTTTAAAAAGCCTTCATACATACGACCAGGGGGTTCAGGGAGCACGCGACTTAACATGTATTTTCAGAACATGGCCAGTAGCTTTCTTTCACTTTCATTCTCACCTGGCAGGGTCAGGGCCATTGAGAGCAGTGACATTCTCTGTCATTGGGTGCATGACCAAATTGGGAAGGCCGCACTGCCTCCCCATATTCTTTTAGGAAAAGTACCAATTGCAGCTTACTAGGAATGGGGGTGGACTTGCCCCCTCGGCCAGTTAGCATCAGTGCGATAGTTTACAAAGACTCTGTTACCCTCAATTCGGACGACGTCAGACCCGTGGCGAAAAGCTATGGGCGTTCCTGGGTGATGGCTTGAAGTTACCAGTGCATGCAAAAATGTGGTCTACGGTGACATCACAGCTGATTTTTCAGATCTTTAGTCTCAAGGCATGGGAGCCCATGGATGGACGGCGATACTGCAACTGCCATAGATCTGGTGCAAATGTTCATGGTGCGAATGAAAGTAATCAGTATTATAGCATACACAGGTATGCTATAAAGCAGGCATGTCCAAACTATGGCCCACCAGCTGTTTTGAAACTACACATCCCAGCATGCCTTGCCATAGTTTTAGCAATCCCTAATAGCAAAACAGTGGCAAGGCATGATGGGACAGTGCTCTCTGGTTAGAACAATGGCAATCTGACTAGATCTGGACTACATGTAGATGTTGCTAGGGAGTATGGGCACAGGGCGCTCCCTTAGAAATAGGGCTAAGATTTCCCAGTATGTACCAGGCTGAACTGTGCCTAAATTATTGCTAGTGCTTCATTCCTGGAAGTGTAGAATAAGTAACTATGGAGCAAGGTAGCAGTATGTATGGAGGATCTAGTTCACAGACACGGATGTGTTGGGTGCAGGAAATTGCTTCTAGGACAGGAATGGGCAAAATGACGCAATTTGCAGATGAAGATTAAGTGCAAAAAAGTGATAAGATGCATTATTATGGGACTTTCTAACCATTTCCACTCTCCAAGAAGGACCATGGTGTCAAACTCCTGGCCCTCCAGCTGTTGTGAAACTACACGTCCCAGCATGCCCTGCCGCAGTTTTAGCAACCCATTATATAAAATCTGGGGCAGGGCATGCTGGGACGTGTAGTTCCACAAGCTGGAGAGCCATGAGTTTGACACCACGTCAGCCCATAGCTAGATGCATCACACGTTTTATGCCGGATTCATATTGCACTCGTCACACATCACAGCACGTGATACAGCCAGCTCGGATATCCCCTCACTCACATGATTAGCGCAGTTGTAAATGAAGATAAGCAACGGGTTTAATTACTAAGATGACAGTTCTATTAAAGATGGATGTTGCTCTGGTCAACCAGATTCTATTATCTTCTGGAACAGGTAAGGGGAACCTTTGCCCCTCCAGCTGTTAAACTACACATCCCAGCATGCTCTGAAACAGTTTAAGCATGACCAAATAGCAAAACTGCAGCAAGGCATGCTGGGATGTGCAGTTCAACAACAGCTGGTGGGCCGAAGGATCCCCCATGCCTGTTCTACAAGATGCTAAATAAATAAGTAGAATCTGATTGGTTGCTATGGGCAACATCCCATCTTCAACAGATCTTAGTAAATAAATGCAGTAGTTTCTCTCGTCTCACTGCGGTGTTGCCATTTCAGGCTCACAGCAAACTGTGTCAGATATTGTTACATTCGGTTAAATGCTCAACCCTTAATTGCTAGTTTCCTGTATTGTTTCACTTTCCAACAGGGAACATTGAATGGGCAGATCTCATGTGTATATAGGAATTCACTATGTATATATACCTCTCATATGCGCCACGGAGGACGTATACCCCATCATGACACTTGTATCACTTTCATAATGTGAAATTTTATGATCAATAATGAGAAGTACAATATGCACATACACTTTTCGTCTGCGCCACGGAGGGCTTGTACACCATTAAAACAAATATATCACTGTCATAGTGTGGAGTTTTAAATCTACGAGTCTAGGAAATGCGTCTTGAATCGTATTCAAACCATTACACAAATGCGCAACTTCAATATTGCTTATTACACAGCTAGCAAGCGGATCACTTTAATATAATTTTCAGCAATTCTAGACCTCTAGGGTGTCTGTGTAGGTAACAGAAGTGCCTCCCTCGTTCCCGCACACAGCACAGACTCCCTGAACACTCTATGACGGGGAGAGGTGTACTGGGAGAGAGATAAAGTAGTATTAAGAGTCCAACGTTCCTGTTTGGGTACTTCAAGGTGTTCCCAAGCCGACTTTATATACCCGGTAATAGAGGGGTAGCAGGGTCTGGTTAAACAGGGAAGTCCCCTTTCCCGTTCCGCAGAGACCACTATTCTCCCTGTCAGCTGCCACTAATAAATGGTGGGCTTTTTTGGGTATTGTGGGAGAACACTTTTCCCCTCAGGGTGTCAGAGAAAGTATATAAGGCTCTGGGTGCCCTTGGGTGACAGGCGGCTGCTGCCCAGCTTTATATACCAACTAGTCAGGGTGGAATTAATACATATATTTCTGGGGGAGGTCACCCTTCCCTCAAAAGATGTTTTCTACACCTCCGACCGGCTACCATCAGGTTAATTTAGATGGGCCTTATGGGTATTGCGGGTGAGCGGGCCTGTGTGCACTCATCAAGGGGGTTCCTATATTAACGAGCCAATATATGGGGGTACCAGTTGAGTCCCTTTGTCCCCCTGGTTAGATAAATCTCCAGTGCAGGGTGGTCCTAGGGGGCACAGTCTGGGTGAGTGGCCCTCGGAGTGGTAAGAGAACCAAGAAGGAAAGGGATAGGGCTGGACAGTATGCTGCTGTCCTCCACTTGTAACCCCGTACAGAGGTGGGGGATGAGCGGTACTTCTGACGTTAATCCAGCAGAAATGATAATAGCGTTTAAGGAATAGAAAAAAGGTTAGCGGTATTTCATGGGTTAATCCCAGCAAAAATATCCGCAACTCTGCAAAGGAATTGTATGTGTTAAGTATCCAGCCAGGGAGTTAAAGATAAGTGCACCCAATATGGCTAAGTGCGTGTCCTGACTGCGGACCTTGGAGAGGGTCAGAAGTATAGAGACACAGAGTAGCGTCTATGCTGTGTACGGGAGATCGATGAGAAGATACCTGTATTGAGCGCTTGCTGCGCTCATGGCACCCGGCACCGTCTGTCCGTGTTGCGGGGAGGCGCACTGTAGTGGCATCACTCCACTATCACCACCAACGATCGTTTCACCTGTAGAAAGGCTTCTTCAGGGTGCGTGTGTGTGTCACACACACGCACCCTGAAGAAGCCTTTCTACAGGTGAAACGATCGTTGGTGGTGATAGTGGAGTGATGCCACTACAGTGCGCCTCCCCGCAACAAGCAGCAGCAAACAGCAGACGGACAGACGGTGCCGGGTGCCATGAGCGCAGCAAGCGCTCAATACAGGTATCTTCTCATCGATCTCCCATACACAGCATAGACGCTACTCTGTGTCTCTATACTTCTGACCCTCTCCAAGGTCCGCAGTCAGGACACGCACTTAGCCATATCGGGTGCACTTATCTTTAACTCCCTGGCTGGATACTTAACACATACAATTCCTTTGCAGAGTTGCGGATATTTTTGCTGGGATTAACCCATGAAATACCGCTAACCTTTTTTCTATTCCTTAAACGCTATTATCATTTCTGCTGGATTAACGTCAGAAGTACCGCTCATCCCCCACCTCTTTACGGGGTTACAAGTGGAGGACAGCAGCATACTGTCCAGCCCTATCCCTTTCCTTCTTGGTTCTCTTACCACTCCGAGGGCCACTCACCCAGACTGTGTCCCCTAGGACCACCCTGCACTGGAGATTTATCTAACCAGGGGGACAAAGGGACTCAACTGGGCAGCAGTACCCCCATATATTGGCTCGTTAATATAGGAACCCCCTTGATGAGTGCACACAGGCCCGCTCACCCGCAATACCCATAAGGCCCATCTAAATTAACCTGATGGTAGCCGGTCGGAGGTGTAGAAAACATCTTTTGAGGGAAGGGTGACCTCCCCCAGAAATATATGTATTAATTCCACCCTGACTAGTTGGTATATAAAGCTGGGCAGCAGCCGCCTGTCACCCAAGGGCACCCAGAGCCTTATATACTTTCTCTGACACCCTGAGGGGAAAAGTGTTCTCCCACAATACCCAAAAAAGCCCACCATTTATTAGTGGCAGCTGACAGGGAGAATAGTGGTCTCTGCGGAACGGGAAAGGGGACTTCCCTGTTTAACCAGACCCTGCTACCCCTCTATTACCGGGTATATAAAGTCGGCTTGGGAACACCTTGAAGTACCCAAACAGGAACGTTGGACTCTTAATACTACTTTATCTCTCTCCCAGTACACCTCTCCCCGTCATAGAGTGTTCAGGGAGTCTGTGCTGTGTGCGGGAACGAGGGAGGCACTTCTGTTACCTACACAGACACCCTAGAGGTCTAGAATTGCTGAAAATTATATTAAAGTGATCCGCTTGCTAGCTGTGTAATAAGCAATATTGAAGTTGCGCATTTGTGTAATGGTTTGAATACGATTCAAGACGCATTTCCTAGACTCGTAGATTTAAAACTCCACACTATGACAGTGATATATTTGTTTTAATGGTGTACAAGCCCTCCGTGGCGCAGACGAAAAGTGTATGTGCATATTGTACTTCTCATTATTGATCATAAAATTTCACATTATGAAAGTGATACAAGTGTCATGATGGGGTATACGTCCTCCGTGGCGCATATGAGAGGTATATATACATAGTGAATTCCTATATACACATGAGATCTGCCCATTCAATGTTCCCTGTTAGAAAGTGAAACAATACAGGAAACTAGCAATTAAGGGTTGAGCATTTAACCGAATGTAACAATATCTGACACAGTATCTATTTAGGCTCTATGTCCAGGATTGCAAGGAAGTACAGTCTCAGCTTTGTATACCGTCCAACTGTCATATTTGTTTATGTGTAATGTATGTCATTGTTTGAATTAAATGTTTGTCTAGTCAAATATCTTAATAAAGAAGTAATTAAAAGTTAAATTTTAGGAAACTACATTAATCAGGGGAACCCCAGCAGAACATGAGCTTATGCTCTGTGCAGCTCCCCCCACAATTGTGTTGACTAGTGAATCACTATTAACCCCGGTATAACCACTATCAGGGCCATTATGCATCATAGTGGCCCATCCCAATAGGAGAAGTCTTAACCTGCGATCACGCTAAATAAAAGGGCAATTTTGATGGTGGGTACCTCACAGTAGATTTCTACCAACCTTAATAATAATTACTAGAAACTTACAGATTACCTTGAGTAATCAAAGTTAAAGAGTGCCCCTAAAAAAAGAGAGAGTATTTTTTCTTCTTTTTTCCTTACAGTAACATTTACTCTCCTGGGTGCGCCTCCACGGTCTAAAAAATACGGAGGGAGTTTCCTCCCTACCAGTTAACCCAACTATTGTGGATCTACATATTGTATCATAAATATCTTGCATTTGACTCTAACTTGTGCACTGGTCGCCATCCCCTTCCCCTGTCCCCCCAAACGTTGTCACAGCAAACTGTACCAGCCTATTTGACACTGTTGTATACCTAATTTAATAAAATTCGAATTGGCAAGAAAGTAACTCTTTAGTCTCTTTGTTCTACATATACAAAACAGATTTTTTTTTTTTTTTTTATTAAATGCAGTTAACTTTCTTATGCAGATTTCTAGAGGTGTATTTGTTTTCAATACAAATCCTTTTACTTACACACAAAGCCATAAAGCAAACTACACCAGCATACATCTCTTCTCTTATCTCAAAATATCTTCAACCCGACCTCTACGCTCCTCACAAGATCTGCATCTCTCATCCACACTCATTACTCGCTCCCATTCCCGATTGCAGGACTTTCTCCAGGCTGCACCCACTCTGTGGAATGCCCTCCCAAGCACAATCATACTCTCCAAACCTATAAGTATTCCCTAAAACCTCACCTCTTCCGGTAAGCTTATCAGATTACGTAACCGGGCACTTAACCTTCATATACCGTTCCTATCCAATCACATCCCCAGTGTACAGTCTACACATATACACTTACTTTCTTTTTCAGATTTTTCATCCTTCTGACCCATGGCCAAACTGCTGGGTCACCGTAACATACAGCACACCAGGATCGTTTGCATTCTGGTGGAATCAATGCAATAAAGATTACAGTATCTATCCTTATGTATCAATGCCTATTTCTCTATAGTTTGTAAGCTTGCGAGCAGGGCCCTCCTACCTTTTGACTGTCTGTAAATACCCAGTTTGTTGTATCACTGTCTCCTTTTGTAAATCGCAACAGAATATGCTGCGCTATATAAGAAACTGTTAATAAATACAATTTGTACTTTGATATTCTCCCCCCTATATTCCAGTATGTGATACACAATCCTGAATTCAGGACCTATCAAAGCATGAAGGAGAAAAGTAGCAAAGCACAGCACCTATAGGGGGCGTGGCCATAGCAAGGTGGTGAAACGCGCGTATGACGCATGGGAAAACTAATCTCATCTAATCAAGTGCTAAGAAAATAGTAAAGAAAATATGCAAAAATAAAATGGCTCATGTTCAGTTTTATTTCCACAATAAGTGCAGTAAAACAAGAGAAAATATATATATACATATGAAATACTTATGACCCTTTCAAGCCATTATACAATGTTGGGGCGATTCATAAAAAAGTCAACAAGCTGCCTTAGAACGTCGTCATTAAATCCTTTGATGTCCCCATTTTCCACAGCTTCATACAGAGGGGCGCTCTGTGTCCCCCAGCAAATGTTCTTACGGTTGGGATCTTTATCGGAATCCACCGCTAAAGCCAAGGTGTTTAGCTGGTAGCAGAAAAAGGAGAAGTATTTGCCGTCAGAGATAACCCCCTGCGAAGCGAAGGGCCGCGTCACGTCTGATTGGCTCCAGAAACCTGAAAGACACAGAACATTGATCGTTGGTCCTCAACAATATGGTCTGGAGGAAGTTGCTGGTTATCTACACCTGGAACACACAGCTCAATGCGCTTGGTCATACCTAGTGACTGCTTATTTACATTCCCCGCAATAAGGACTTTGCTGCATGTTTACCACAAGGCAATGGACCCAATGTCCTATAAGCATTAATTATTGGCAATGTGTGTTACTTTATACACCACAAAAAAAAATATCTTTGAGAAGTTGCTAGACAAATGATCGGTAGGATCCGGTTGCAATGGGCGACACCTGCACTTCTAGAAACCCACACTTTATTCTAGATACCTCCAGGTCTTCTTGCAAATAGGTGCTTTGAGAGTATATAACAGAATGTTGGGGAAGGGATGTGGTTGTTCTCCGACAATGCAGTTCTGCATTCAACATTTAGGGGCTGAATCTAAGCTGGGAGCGTAGCAAGATCCTCAGCCTCTTTCCAAAGCATTGGTTCCGTTCTGAATAGTGAGCTGGTAAGGTCAACGGATACACGCTTATTACAGTCCTGAGGCTTCAGAAGATATTGGACAACAGGAGCATGTGTCACTGTGCCCTCATATTCCGTGAGAGAGAGGAGTATGGAGGCCTCAATAGCCTCCTCGTCTTGGGCCAGTTCACAAAGCACGCCTGCTGCTAGGCTTTGGATAGTCTGAAGGTGACCATACACTACTGCGATGTCTCGGAACAGTGTATCACCATCCGCTCCTTCACGGGCGGCAGGATCACATGCAATGTATTACATGTTTCCTGCCGCTGGGAGGGGTTAAATGTTGCGCATGGGGCTGCCCCACGGCCCCAATGGGATGTCAAACACCTCCAATTTGGGATGATTGCTCAGCCAGATATGTCAAAATCGGACTAGTGTATGAGGCCTTTAGTTGGAGTATAACTGTTGTACATGAAGCAGAATGGTATCTACACCCCTTGTAAGGATTTGATTGTGAACATCACGAGCCAGAATAGATCAACGAGAAGTGTGCAAACACTTTTCCCTCTTGCATGTAACATCTGCCCCACCTGCAGTGCAGCATGTTTTTTTCCCCCAGGTGCCGTTACTTGTTCTTACTTTGCTTTCAGTATCAGCCCCTTCATGAATGGGAACCAAGACAGATGTTATCTACCCCGGAACAGGTGTTCTAAATAGATTCCGTGTAAAAAAACAAGGCTGCCAATTACGTGAGAGCTGTGTGTAAAAACACCCAGTATTTTCTATGTATGAAAAATGCGACCCCTGGTATTACAGCTTGGTTTGTCCACAAGTAAATTGCTTTGTACTTACCATAATCTCCAATGTTAGAGCCCCTCCCCATTATACATAGGGCTACTGCAGACTGTAACCCTATACAAAACAAACATTCACCTTGATACATGGCCTGCGCTCCGGTCCAGGCAAAGAGACTTGCGATGGCGTTTGCCCGTAAAAAGACTTCAACTTGGTCTCCTCTGTTCAGCTTTTGTAGCCTCTCCCTCTTATATTTGTCGGGTACCAGGTGAAACTGCGTATGGCCATAACAACAGGGGTCTGCAACTTTGGCTCCTGTAGAGGAGGATTGGACAGCTTGTGAAGTCTCTCCGGCGCCCAACTGGGCCGTTACGGCTGATCAGTGTTATAAATCGGATACCTGCACCCTCTATTGCAAAACAGGGAGGTGGTATATTTTTTGGAAGGGGTTAAGTGCAAAATCAGACAACTCTTTCTATACCAAAGATATATAGGAATCTACATTATGGGCCTTATTCTAGTTCACTCTTTCTGACAAAATCCTTCTTAGATGGACAAAACCATGTGCACTGCAGGGGGCAGATGTAACATGTGCAGCGACAATTAGATTTGGGTGAGTTATTTTGTTTCTGTGCAGGGTAAATACTGGCTGCTTTATTTTTACACTGCAATATAGATCTCACTTTGAAGTAAAACCCCACCCAAATCTAATTCTCTCTGCACAAGTAACATCTGCCCCACCTGCAGTGCACATGGTTCTGTCCATCTAAGAAGGATTTTTTCAGAAAGAGTGAACTAGAATAAGGCCCCATATAACAGGGCTATAAAAACAGTATCTAACCCAAATCTTAAAGCACACCTCTCATCAGGAAATAATTAATCCATATCCCAACGTTGCAGTCTCACCTATACATTCTATATTTTAACCCCTTCCTGACAGAGCTAGTTTTTGCGTTCCTGACAGAGCCATTTTTTTCAAATCTGACATGTCTCACTTAAGTGGGGATAACTTTTTTTTGCTTTTACTTATCCCAGTGATTTTGAGATTGTTTTTTCGTGACACATTGTACTTCAAATTAGTGGTAAATTTGGGTGACACATTGTACTTCAAATTAGTGGTAAATTTGGGTCGATACAGTCTGTGTTTTTTTGTGAAAAATACCAAAATGTCGTGAAAAAATGGAAAATTTAGCGATTTGCAAAATGTTAAATTTTCTGCTTGTGAGACAAATAATCATACCACTCAAAATAGTTAATAACTAACATAGACCATATGTCTACTTTATGTTGCCATCATTATTTCAACTTCCTTTTAATTTTTTTGGACACTAGGAGGCTTCAAATATGAATAGCAAATTCTCAAATTTTCAAGAAAATTTCAAACACTGATTTTTTTAGGGACCAGTTCAGTTCTGATGTGACTTTGAGGGACTTGTATGTGAGACACCCCCATAAATGATGCCATTTCAAAAACTGCACCCCTCACAGTATTCAAAACAGCATTTTGGAAGTTTGTTAACCCTTTAGGTGTTTCACAGGAATTAAAACAAAGTGTAGGTGAAATTTCAAAATTTCTTTTTTTTTGCAGATTTGCAAATTTAATACATTTTTCTAAGGAACACAGTACATTTTACTAGAGAAATGTGACTAAAAATTGATTCCCCCAATTCTTTGGTTTTCATAAATATCCTATATGTGGCCCTAGTGTGCACGGTGACCAAACCACAGGCTTCATAATAGAAGGAGCACCTACTTGATTTTGGAGCCTCCTTTTTATGAGATTATTTTTTAGGAACCATGTAGGTTTCTAGGCACCATAAGATGCTAAAAGTTAGGTACCCCCCACAAGTGACCCCATTTTGCAAACTACACCCTTCAGGGAATTCATCTAGGGGTATAGTGTACATTTCAAACCCCCAGGGGTTTCACCAATTGTGGTACAACTGGGCAGTGAAAATGAAAAAAATTAATTTTTCATTTTCACAGCTCAGTTGTATCAAAATTGGTGAAACCCCTGGGGGTTTGAAATGTACACTATACCCCTTGATGAATTCCCTGAAGGGTGTAGTTTGCAAAATGGGGTCACTTGTGGGGGGGTTCCACTGTATGGGTGTTTCGGGGGTCATTCAACCAGAATCTGTGCTGCAAAATCCAAAAATCACTCCTTCCCTTCTGAGTCCTGCCATGCACCCAACTGGTATTTTTTGGTCACACATGAGGCATTGCCGTACTCGGGAGAAATTGGGGCACAGATTTTGGGGTGCTTTGTCTCCTTCATTCCTTGTGAAAATGAAAAATTTTGAGCCAGATCTGCATTTTTGTGTAAAAAAATGTAATTTTTTACACAAAAATGCAGTTCTGGCTCAAAATTTTTTATTTTCACAAGGAATGAAGGAGACAAAGCACCCCAAAATCTGTGCCCCAATTTCTCCCGAGTACGGCAATGCCTCACGTGTGACCAAAAAATACCAGTTGGGTGCATGGCAGGACTCAGAAGGGAAGGAGTGATTTTTGGTGGCGGAATGAATGGTGGGTGCTATGTCGCATTAGCAAGACCCCCGAAGCACCAATACAGTGGAACCCCCCCACAAGTGACCCCATTTTGCAAACTACACCCTTCAGGGAATTCATCTAGGGGTATAGTGTACATTTCAAACCCCCAGGGGTTTCACCAATTGTGGTACAACTGGGCAGTGAAAATGAAAAAAATAAATTTTTCATTTTCACAGCTCAGTTGTATCAAAATTGGTGAAACCCCGGGGGGTTTGAAATGTACACTATACCCCTTGATGAATTCCCTGAAGGGTGTAGTTTGCAAAATGGGGTCACTTGTGGGGGGGTTCCACTGTATGGGTGTTTCGGGGGTCATTCAACCAGAATCTGTGCTGCAAAATCCAAAAATCACTCCTTCCCTTCTGAGTCCTGCCATGCACCCAACTGGTATTTTTTGGTCACACGTGAGGCATTGCCGTACTCGGGAGAAATTGGGGCACAGATTTTGGGGTGCTTTGTCTCCTTCATTCCTTGTGAAAATGAAAAATTTTGAGCCAGATCTGCATTTTTGTGTAAAAAAATGTAATTTTTTACAGAAAAATGCAGTTCTGGCTCAAAATTTTTTATTTTCACAAGGAATGAAGGAGACAAAGCACCCCAAAATCTGTGCCCCAATTTCTCCCGAGTACGGCAATGCCTCACGTGTGACCAAAAAATACCAGTTGGGTGCATGGCAGGACTCAGAAGGGAAGGAGTGATTTTTGGTGGCGGAATGAATGGCGGGTGCTATGTCGCATTAGCAAGACCCCCGAAGCACCAATACAGTGGAACCCCCCCACAAGTGACCCCATTTTAGTCACCAGCTTTGGGAGGGGGGCTGGCGCTGCGGCTGGCGGGGGGGTGGGAGGGGTGCTGGCGCTGCGGCAGCCGGGTGGGTGGGAGGGAGGGGGGCTGCCGGGTGGGAGGGGGGGGGGGCTGGCGATCGTTGGTGATCGGTGCGGTATACACACACACACACACACACACACACACACACACACACACACACACACACACATATATATATATATACACACACACACACATTTGCACATTATATTTTATTTTATTTTTAACTTTTCCAGCAGCAGCATGATGCTGCTGCTGCTGCGGGGGGGAGGGGGGAGGAGGGGAGCGCAGCGTGCGCTCCGGACGCATCGGTGGAGCCGCTGGAGCTGCTGCTGCTGCCGGGTGAGTGCCCGGCGGGTGGGAGGGGGGTGCTGCCGCTCGGTGGTGATCGGTGCTGCACCGATCACCACCGTTTTCTGTGTTACCGAGCGGCTTAGCCGCCGGTAACACAGGAAACGCTGTGAATGGCTGTTCAGATTTGAACAGCCAATCACAGCGATCGCCGACCGGGGGGGGCACCCCTGCCCCCCCTGGGCGGCGAGGGGGGATGTCTGCTGTCAGGGACAGCAGACATCACCTAACTGTCACTGCGTCTCTAGACGCAGTGACAGTTAGAAGTCATGACGTACATTTATGCCATGTGTCGGGAAGTACCTCCCGGCCATGACGTAAATGTACGTCAAATGTCGGGAAGGGGTTAAAGAAGTGCCCGGAAGCATATACAGTCGGGCAAAAAAGTATTTAGTCAGCCACCAATTGTGCAAGTTCTCCCACTTAAAAAGATGAGAGAGGCCTGTAATTTTCATCATAGGTATACCTCAACTATGAGAGACAAAATGAGGAAAAAAAATCCAGAAAATGACATTGTCTGATTTTTAAAGAATTTATTTGCAAATTATGGTGGAAAATAAGTATTTGGTCAAAAACAAACAAGCAAGATTTCTTGCTCTCACAGACCTGTAACTTCTTCTGTAAGAGGCTCCTCTGTCCTCCACTCGTTACCTGTATTAATGACACCTGTTTGAACTCTTTATCTATATAAAAGACACCTGTCCAACACTTCAAACAGTCACACTCCAAACTCCACTATGGCCAAGAGCAAAGAGCTGTCAAAGGACACCAGAAACAAAATTGTAGACCTGCACCAGGCTGGGAAGACTGAATCTGCAATAGGTAAGCAGCTTGGTGTGAAGAAATCAACTGTGGGAGCAATTATTAGGAAATGGAAGGCATACAAGACCACTGATAGTCTCCCTCGATCTGGGGCTCCCCGCAAGATCTCACCCCGTGGGGTCAAAATGATCACAAGAACGGTGATCAAAAATCCCAGAACCACACGGGGGGACCTAGTGAATGACCTGCTGAGAGCTGGGACCAAAGTAACAAAGGCTACCATCAGTAACACACTACGCCGCCAGGGACTCAAATCCTGCAGTGCCAGACATGTCCCCCTGCTAAAGGCAGTACATGTGCAGGCCCGTCTGAAGTTTGCTAGAGAGCATTTGGATGATCCAGAAGAGGATTGGGAGAATGTCATATGGTCAGATGAAACCAAAATAGAACTTTTTGGTAACAACTCTACTCGTCGTGTTTGGAGGAGAAAGAATGCTGAGTTGCATCCAAAGAACACCATACCTACTGTAAAGCATGGGGGTGGAAACATCATGCTTTGGGGCTGTTTTTCTGCAAAGGGAACAGGACGACTGCTCCGTGTAAAGGAAAGAATGAATGGGGCCATGTATCGTCAGATTTTGAGTGAAAACCTCCTTCCATCAGCAAGGGCATTGAAGATGAAACGTGGCTGGGTCTTTCAGCATGACAACGATCCCAAACACACTGCCCGGGTAACAAAGGAGTGGCTTCGTAAGAAGCATTTCAAGGTCCTGGAGTGGCCGAGCCAGTCTCCAGATCTCAACCCCATAGAAAATCTTTGGAGGGAGTTGAAAGTCCGTGTTGCCCAGCGACAGCCCCAAAACATCACTGCTCTAGAGGAGATCTGCATGGAGGAATGGGCCAAAATACCAGCAACAGTTTGTGAAAACCTTGTGAAGACTTACAGAAAACGTTTGACCTCTGTCATTGCCAACAAAGGGTATATAACAAAGTACTGAGATGAACTTTTGTTATTGACCAAATACTTATTTTCCACCATAATTTGCAAATAAATTCTTTAAAAATCAGACAATGTCATTTTCTGGATTTTTTTTCCTCATTTTGTCTCTCATAGTTGAGGTATACCTATGATGAAAATTACAGGCCTCTCTCATCTTTTTAAGTGGGAGAACTTGCACAATTGGTGGCTGACTAAATACTTTTTTGCCCGACTGTAAACACCAAAATGCCCTCTATAGTGGCCCGGCTAGCACTTGGACCTTCTCATTCCTGTATGCAAGTTCCTGACTTGGCTAGTCTGACTAGGAGTATTTCAGGGCCTACTCTGCCTGATTCTAGATTATAATACTTTTCATTTATATTCTTTATAATCTGTGTCACAGAGTGGGTGAGCCCTCCCCCATTCCCCCCAAAAGCACCGTAGGACCACAATGTCGACATGTCTAGTGCTAGGAGCCATTTGGGTGTCTACCTGGGGGAAGTTACTAGACAATTAGTCTGATTTACCTGGGTCACCAACAACCACACCTGTACTTACAGACGGAAATCCTGGAAACGTGTCACTACTTATAAGCTATGGTGGTCTTAGACTCATTTACCGATGAATATGTTGTTCGCGTACTGTTTCTGGAACAGAGGCAGTTTGTTTGGCTCATAAGGGATCACAGGAACTTCCTCAGGAATAGCAGAGTCTAACGGAACGAACTTCAGGGAAACCAAACAAAAAAAATACAATCAGCAAATCTATTTTTGTAAAATACAATGAGCACACTTCCACAAAAAATAAACAAAAATACAAAAAAAAAGTAATTGTGTCTAGTGACACGAGTCAACTGAAGAGGGAACCACCCACCAATAAAGAGGTGTATTTTGGTCTGGATTACTTCAGCTTTTTTTTTCTCCGCCCACTAATATGCATTTGGATGAAGGGTGCTTCCCAGCATCTGACATTTCAGGATTCCTCTTGAGTTTACTTATATTAAAGCATGCCCTGCTAGTTATAAGGACACGCTTAACATATGCCCAGGCATGCTGGGATATGTAGTTCTGTATCAGCTGGCATACCACACATTGCCTACAATGGTTTCTAGCTTATCCAGTGGGGTGCCGGATGACCTCCCGATAGTTGGGATTCTGACGGTCAGCATACCAACATCAGGCCCGACAGTCAGGATCCCGACTGACAGGGGCTATTCTCCCTTGTGGGGGTCTACTCCCATAGAGGGAGATTAGAACCAGTGGCGAGCGCAGCGAGACCGCAAGGGGCTTTGATACGCTCACCCCCCTGTCGGAGTACCAGCAGTCGGGATTCTGATGTCGGTATACTGACTGTTGGAATCCAGACTTTCGGGCTGCTACACCACATTCGTCCAGTGAGCATCTAGTAATCATTAGCTCACACAATGCTCCACATAGAACACAGAATGGAGATTCCACTAGCAAGATCACAAAGCCATCAGTATCATGGGCCCTGGTTGCCTGCACGCTTCTGTGGTTCAGCCGGACAGCACTGGAAACAACCAATAATGCCAGTTTATGCAGTACCAGGGGCTAGATGTACTAAGCTTCAAAAAGTGACAACGTAGAGTGTGATAAACAACTAACCAATCAGCTCCTACCTGTCATGTTACAGGCTAGGTTTAAATAATGGCAGTTAGGAGCTGGTTGTTTATCACTCTCCACTTATCACTTTTTGAGGCTTCGTGCATCTGGCCCTGATACCTTCACAATATTACAAGCAGCTCGCTCATTTTATTTCATTTGGAGTGAAAAATTATTATTAACCCCTTCGCTGGCACTCCAGAGAATTTGCAGGGCTATGCGCCAGTGCCCAGTCTGGCAAACCCAGAAAATTCTTGGAAGTGCCACTGCCTGCGCTCCCTGTTGCTGGGCAGCGCCGCCGAGATCAGCTTCAGCAGCTTCTTTTGCACCCAGCTGTGTGTGACATGACCTTGCTAATGTCACGCTGCACACAACCAGGTTGCCGGAGGCAGGGTAAAGCAGCGGCTGATCTAGTGTTGCCCGGCCCAGTGGAAAGTCAGTGTTTTTTTTTGTTTTTTACGGAGCGCTCCCTAAAAAAAAAAAGCCACTGAAGGGGTTAAATTCTCATCTAAAAGAACAGCATTCATCCTCTGCATTAGCATTGCCTATTGACAGCTTTGTCATCAATGGTTTTTCACCATCAGCAAGTATCTATTGATGCTAGAAATTCATGAATGGCACAGCAGGCCAGCCATCACTATCGGGGGATTAGTGATCGATGTCTACCTCCTAAAGTCTCCCATCGATCGTGAGACTGCTCACCATCGATGGTTGATAGACGTCAATGGCCATCCTTACTCTGCATTTCTCTGCCCATTAAAACCTATGTAGATTCTGGGCCCTAACAGAGAGGAATTTATAAGACATTGTAAGGAATTTCATTAAAGAATTCTGATGGGAAGCCAAAAACGAATTACAAAGGGTGGACAATTAAGGCATTAGGAAGTCTACATTTTCAGTTCTATAACAGATACTTAAATATTAAATTAAACAGTATACATGCCAAACAAAATTACACATACACTGCTTGTGGAGCTACAACATAGCAGAGTGTGTTATCCTACCTCTGGCAGCTGTTGAGGCAGTCTGATTTGCGCAAGGGGTTCATCGTCAACCTGAAATCGGATGGGATCAACACAGCGTTTTCTGTGACCACGAGGAACCACAGTCTCACCACGCAGCCAATAGAAGTTCACCTGAGGTTTCAGATCTGCATAAAGGAAGTTGAAATATATTTAAAGTCACAGAAACAGTAAAGTGCTAAATGCTCAAATACTTCTGACACCGGCAAATACATGATTGCACTAGAAGTGTAGCTTTTGGGTTAGGGATAAGGACTTTATTGTAGTGTGTTCTGTAGGCCAAGCATTCTACACAACAGAGCTAACCAGTCTTTGTTAGTCTGCCCCCCACCCTCAGTGCTTGTACACAAGAAGCTAACTTCAGCTTGCCTGGGACAGATACTAGAAAGGGGCGATGGTAGTACGTGGTATTACAAGCACAGTATCCCAGTTCCTTTTATACAGATATTGGCAAATGTTATGTATTATATCTTCTGTAGAAAAGGACAGTAGTTTGGTCTATGGACTGGATAGTCCATTTTTGCATGGAACAGATAAAGATAAAACCAGAATAGCAATTTAGATAGAAAAAAAAAAAAAAAACTGACACGTGCTGTGACAACTACTGGCACCCTTTTGAGTGATAATAATCTAGACCAGCGGTTCTCAAACTGTGGATCCTGACCCCAAAGTGGGTCCTGACCTCAGTATGGGGTCAAGACCCCATGTTACTGACCATCAGGCTGATGACTTTTCTAATCTCAGTTAGTGATTCAAAGAGTCTGAAAAACCTGTTGAATTGTCTGTTGATATAGACTCCTCCCATCACTATGTGCCTCCACAATGCTGCCATGTATGTGCTGTCTGCTGACTACACGTGTGATGTGATGACCTTCTGCAGGAACTTGCCAGGGTCCTGTCATTATTTTTATTGTCTGATGGGGTCCCAGAGCAAAATAGTTTGAGGACACCTGATCTAAACTAAAGGGGCATACACATTGGGCGATTTTAACCCCATTTCCAAGTGATCTGACTAGATCGCTTAGATATGAAGCATGGATCACTCAGTGTGTATGACCCTGGGACACGATGACGCACGGTACCACTTGTCGATAGCGCCTGCACAGAGCCAGTTCTTGCATGGTCTATCATGGCTAGATTGCGGGGTTTTGCCTTTAAAAAAAAGGCATAACGCCACTCACCAGACTTTGTGGGTGCTGAGCGATCCCTACGTCAGCATGTCGCTCAGCACGGGCTGCAGTCGCCTTGTGTATGGTGCTTAAAGCAGACTATACACTAGGACAATTGTTCCCAAACTGTGTGCCATGGCACAATAGGGTGCTTGGGAACACTTGCAGGGGTGCACCGATTGGTAGTCCAGGACCAATTTAAAAATATTATGGTCAAGGTTATAGGCAAAACTAGGGCTTACCAATAAAAATATATGTGTACAAACAGAATCACAGCCCTGTCCACCACGACATAACTAACCCTAAGGATGACACATAAACATTACTTCATTTTCATATTTATTTTCTACTTTTTATTTTTACCTTAGGGATGCCGCAAATAAATTCTGTTACTCTAGGGTGCTGTGGTTCAAAACAGTTTGGGAACCCCTGTACTAGGAGATCTCTTACTATGGGGCATATGTAATAAGTAGAAGAGGTATTAAATAGAAGGTGATAATGCAGCAGCCAGTCACAGGTACACATCACAGAACTATCCAGATCATTGTATAGTGCAGTGGTTCCAAATTTTAGTCCTGAAGGCATCCCAAATGTCCAGGTTTTTAGAATATCCATGCTTAGTGGTGTGATATTAGACACTGGAATAAATGGTGACACTAGTTTTACATTTTTATTTGGTGCCAATGTTTGGAACAGTACAATAATTGGGGGTCTACATGCTTAATCACCATGCATCAGGCAAGGGACCTCCAGTCGGGATACCTATCCATTCCCAATCGGAATCCATGTGGAAAATTAAAAATAAAATCCCCAAAAACTTGTCTCTGTCAGCTAGCCGGATACCCATACTGAACCTGAAAATATATCTGTCCAATCTATCTGGTAGGAACAAAAATCTGGAAAAGTATGGGAGCAAAGGACGTGGAAGGCAGACAATAGCCAGAATGGCTAAAGACATTTGTTTTAATAAATGTATGCAATAATTTGTATCAGTTTTCAGGAGCAAATTTGGGGCAGCACAGACCGTGCAATGGGTTCGATTCCCACCATGGCCCTAACTGTTCAGAGTTTGTATATTCTCCCCGTACTTGCGTGGGTTTCCTCCCACATTCAAAATATATACTGGTAGGTTAATTGGCTCCCAACAAATTGACCCTAGAATGTCTGGGTGTGCGTGTACATGTGGTAGGGAATATAGATTGTAAGCTCTACTGGGGCAGGGACTGATGTGAATGTTCAAATATTATCTGTAAAGCGCTGCGGAATATGTTTGCCCTATATAAGAAACTTAATAAATAATACATTTCCTCCCATGCATAGCCAGATTTTTGTTCCAATCAGACAGAAATGTTTGTGTGTACCCACAGGTGACTTAATTAGTACCTCTGTCTGTTACAGTTTGTGCACAAGTAGGAAGATCCCATGGCTGTTGGGGATTGTTAAGCCCAGTATCGCTGGCTAACGGTCGAGCGACCATATCGCACAGGTTTTTTGGGTGTTGTGGGCGATAAAGCGCAAGGAGAGTGCTCCCGCAGCCAGATCTTAATGGTCGATGATCACAGGAGCACACTCCTTTGATTATGGCTAAAAATCGCTGATCGCTGGTGCACATGCACTGTGTTAATGATGGCCAGCATCCAGTAGTGTGTATTGGGCTGTAGGCACCTGTGACTGTCAGTGCTAACATGAGTTCACCAATAAGAGATATCTTTATTTAATCATAAAAAAAAAGCATCAGAAGTGCTACTACCAACAAACAAAAAGGGACTAATTCAGAGGGGCAAGCAATGCTGATGTGCACGTACTGTACCTGGGCAATTTGCAGCAAGTGTAAGGGTAAAGAGGAGAAGAAAAAGGGGGAGCATATGTTCTAAGAAGCATATGTTCTTAGCTGTGTACAAACTGGGGCGTTATATTGCTGTGTCTCCTTTTCATCAGCGACCATAAGGGGGCTAAAAACGGGAGTGCGCACCCAGCACTCCAATTATAGCCCGTGTGTATGCACCTTTAGGAGAGCTGAAATCTGCCAACACAAATGTAGAACTCTTTGGTAGTGCACACTGGCAAATGGGATGCAGGCAGTAAGACAGACAGCAGCATCCTGATTAAGGTGGCCAATCAGCGGGATCCTGGGATTTGGCCCCAAAATGTACATAACTATACATTCCCAGGATTAGACTGCACAGTCTAATGGCGTGCAGCCTGCTCAGCATGATTAGGTCATAGGTCAGGCTGCACGAAGCAGCTGGAACCATCCCGCTCCTGGCTCCACTTCAGAAGTTCAGCTGCCCAGCACCTCACCGTCCAGAGCAACACCCACCCACTGCCTCCACCTGCTTCCCTAGCTCCCCCCAATTAAATTAATGGGGGGGTTCTTTTAAGGATGCCAATCCCAATTGAAAAAATACCCTGGGATTGGCATCCCTAATCCTGATGAGAGTGTACCAATAACACCCCTCCCCCCTTGCAGTCTTACCTACACCATTCTGCCAGGATGCTAACCACATCCCTGTTATAGGGATACTTTGTTGTATCTAGTAGTGACTATTGTTAGGAAAAAAAAAAAAAAGAAATCTTAGGAGCTGAAGTCTGCCGGGGGGGGGGGGGGGGTCATGTAAACATCAAGACCTTCAAACCCCTGACTATTACACTCAAGCGGCCATTCTCACCAGGAGGAAATAGCGGCAGACATTATTCAATCCCGGATTTGACTCGCCTGCAACAGGTTCGCCTCCCTACGGAGATTAATCTGTATTGTCGGACACGGCCACTGGATTGTCGAATCCACTGAGGTTTCAGACCATTTTTGTCAATGCCGTGACTTTCCGACTGGTGGAATATATTCTACCAGTCGTAAGAATGGAGACCACATTGAACAGGTCAAATTACATCTAACATAATGTTGGAAACCGACGCTTTTTTCGCCAGGCAAAAATAGCGGCCATGATTGAATAACACCCCTTACTGTCAACGGAGAAGTGGTAGAGAATACCAGCAGACAGGTGGAAATTTATAGATGGCTACTAGAAGCATTTGAAAGCAGTATTTGTTGCAAAACAGTATGCAACCGAATGTTGACATTATTTGTAACCACACCATATAGTATTATCTGGTGTGGCATTGAACCACACACCAGGGCAGCATGACACCCACTCATCCCCTGGCATCGCAGCACCCAACTATACCCACCCCCGGGCATCACAGAACCCACCCCCAATAAGCATAGCACTGCCCTACTTACCCCAAGTACGCAGCACGGTGCCCCTTACGTACCCCCAGGGACCCAGCGGACCCACCCCGAGTCCATGATAGGCAATGGACACTCACCCAGGCAAGAGTGGCTGAGGGCGGGGTTGTGACCGGCACACTGGCTGCTGAGGACAGACACCAGGCTGGTGAGGAAGGGGGCGGCGGACACCTCCTGCTCCCGGTACAGAAAGCGGCGCCCCTTGCGGGTGTGATGCATCTCCTGCAGCAGCGCCTCACATACCAGGGACCGCACAGCAGCAAGATCCGGGCCCCCGGCACCGCGCCGCTCCGGCAGCCCCGGCACGTACGCCGTCTTAGTGAATTGCTGGTACCAGCGGTCGGCGCCCAGGGCGAAGGTCTGCGGGTACACCACGTACTTGAGGCGCCGGAGGCCGGTGATGAGCTGCAGCCGGTTGCTGATGTCGGTCTGGGCATTAACTCGGCAGTAGTGGCCCTCCAACCGCCGCCGCTTGGACGCCTTGCTCTTGGACGTCATGGACGCTACGATAGGCGGGTAGAGCGAGGTGCTGGCAACGGCAGGCTCCGGAGGCAGCAACAGGGCTGCCGGTAAGTCAGCATTGTGCCGCAACCTCCCGAATATCCTGCGGCCCACCGCCATCTTGCAGCGCCCGGGCAACCGAGGATGCGACCTTCCCGACGCGCTTACTGATTGGGCGCGTCCAGGTCAGCTGATGGCAGACGCACCAATCAGAGCGCACGCCTTCTGCCCTCAAGGACGCGTCCCCTCGTCAGCCTGAAGTTCGCGCTGACGGCACCTGGACCACATGTAGGAAGCTGTCACTCATCTGACCAATCACCACACAGATGCTCCGAGTAACGCCCTTTAAAGTAAAATCCCGCCCCTTTCAGGTCTTGCCTTCAATTAATACATTGTAGGGATGGTCCTCGGTGTGCTTGTCATCGATGGTTATGATCAATTGTGGAATTGTGCTTGACCATCGATGGTTGCACACTGTTGGAATAGATGGTTATCGATGCTTAAACCCACTGATTGTTTCCCCACCCTGTTCTTTCACTAACTGACCCCTGGTGAGAGAACCTAGGGCATCAGGCTTCCCAGCTTTATGGGGGTGAAGCTATGCTATGTGATCTGGTATTCACCATCCATGATTTGGAGTCATAGATGGTTGATGTTCATCCCCTCTACTGTGACATGGACGTGTAGAGGGCATCTGTGGCAAAATAGCTTTTGTTTCCTCGTTACAGGTGGCGTAGGGGTTTGCATTACTATCTCTAGAGCTCTGGGAGCAAGGGCTAGATTCCAACTAGGGGGCAAATGTAATAAGTGCCTGATTCAGACATGATCGATGTTGTGCGAATTCACAAGCCGATCGATTATCGAATGATCATGCGTGCGTACAGATCGTAGTACACATGTGCAAGGTGAAACTGACAAAAATCACAATCCCCTGCCAATTTAACAGGTTGGGGGTGGTAACTGCCGTTTTTGGGGAGTGTCAGAAAAATGCAGACATGCCCAGTTGTTTTAAGGGAGGGTGTGAGATATCACCCTCGATCAGTCTGTCTCTGTTGCACAGTTGTGGAACGGTCAGGGTTAGGCACACTTGCAGACTGAGAAAATCATTTGATGGTGAGTGAGTTGCAAATGGATTTGCTGTCCACCATTCAGCAATATTTTTGCATTCTCAGACTTGCACAGGGTGTCTGGGCGGCAACTATCTGTTGGCAGGCCTCTGTTCATTCATGCAGCTGCGATCAGGTGTGAATCAGTCCCTAAATCGAGAACAGAGATTAAGGAGGGAATTCAATTGTCAGATTGGGGAGGGATTCAATTGCTTGGAAATGGTGTTGTGAATTGCCATTGCTGCAGCGTTTAAACACTGGCAACATCATCCCTTCTTGCACACTTCACCCAGCTCACCGAATGCCCAATTTAAACTATGGTAACACTTTTGTGCGAGTTTCCACTTTCATCAGTGGCGGATTAGCCATGGGGCGATAGGGGCGTTCGCCCCGGGGCACCCATACATCTGGGGGCCCCCACACTGCTGCAGTGGCAAGTCATGGGTGGCAGGCAGCGCAGTCTGGCAGTGCAGGGTGGGTAGCGCTGGCGGGCAGGGGGTCCCTGCGGCGTATGTGAAGTGAGTGGCGGGGTCCCTGCAGCAGATAGAAACTAGTTACTAGTTCCCATCTGCTGTAGGGACTACGCCGCTCACTTCACATATGCCGCAGGGACAGTGGTGTAACTAATAAGTATGCGCCCCCCCAGTAGGGTTAACACCCACCCCCCTATGGGGTTAAGGAAACCCCCCCCCCCCCATGAGGCCGGTACCTCCTGCCTTGCGGATCCTGGCTGTCTTGCGGGTCCCGGCTCCTGCTGCTTATAAAAAAAAGTGACATTCAGAAAATGGCTGCCCCCATACGAAGGACAGTTTTTGAGGATGCTAGAGGCGGCGGCCTCCTCTAGCATCCTCAAAAACTGTCCTTCGTATGGGGGCAGCCATTTTCCGATTGTCACTTTTTTTATAAGCAGCAGGAGCCGGGAACCGCAAGACAGCCGGGATCCGCAAGGCAGGATGTACCAGCCGCATGGGAGGGGGGGGGGGGGTTCTTAACCCCATAGGGGGGGGTGTTAACCCTACTGGGGGGGGGGGCACAGACCTTTTTGTCCAGGGCCCCCAGCCACCTTAATCCGGCCCTGACTTCCATAAAGTATGGTGGCTGTTGTGCAAAGGCATTCACCAGCATTTGAATTCCCCTGAAGTACCAACCAATCAGCTCCTAACTTTTTCCAAACACAGCCTATCTCATGGCAGCAGATTGGCTGGTACTTTATTTCTGTCCGCTTTACTCTCTCCATTGTTTTATACATGCTCTCCAATGGTTCTCTCTGTGTGGAGTTTGTATATTCTCCATGTTTTTGTAAGGATTTTCTGCATATTTTTCAGAATCTTCTCATAATTGAAATCCATGCTGAAAGGTAATTGGATTTAGACAACAATAAACTCTAGTATGTGACTGCGTACCATTGACAGGGCCTATAGATTGTAAGCTGGTGCAGTCTGAGTGGCTATCACAGCAGCAGTTATAGTGCTGTATGGTGATGAAGCAAGAGACCTCTATTATAACCAGCTGCATCAGTGGCATAACTGATGCAGCCCCCCGCGGTGGTGGGGAAGCGCTGAGAAGGTGTGGGCCCCTGGGGGGGGGGGTCTGCGCCGCGGGGCTATAGTTACCCGCTGCCATTTGCCCCCGTCCCCTCCCCGTGCAGCCGGTACCTCCTGTCCTGCGCTTCTGTCGTGACAATCAGAAAATGGCTGCCCCCATACAGCAGACCGTTTTAAAGGTTGCTAGAGGAGGCCGCCGCCTCCTCTAGCATCCTCAAAATCTGTCTGCATTATGGAGGCAGACATTTTCTGAGAGTCATTTTTTATATGCTGCAGGAGCCGGGAAAGCCGGGAAGCGCAGAACAGGAGGTACCGGCTGAACGGGACGGGGGGGTTTTTAACCCTGGGGGTTGGAGGGTAGGTCTGTTAACCCAAAAAGGTGGGGGGCGCTGCCCGAATTTGCGGCATGGGGGCGGAAAATTAATAGTTACGTGGCACTGAGCTGCATCCTGCTGCAGTAATGATACGTCCTGCATCTTAGGACGTAGCCTTGGATCAAAGTCGTGCAAATGGCGTGATCCCTTGCCTTCTCCCACCCCCAAAACATCGGCAAAACATCTCCATTTTTTTTCAAACGGAGCCCATCAATTCTCCCAGACCCATAAACAGCATTAGACTGTCAATCAATGATAGTCTGATGTCTGCCTGCATCCTATGCTGCAGGATCCGTTTGCGCATATGCGCAGAACAAGTTCAGCGCATGCACAAAGTACCAAAAACAGCTGCACCTGTATTACCCCCAGTGTGAATGTGAAGAGCAGCAGTGAGTGAGAGCTCCCACCCACGGGGGACATTGTGGTCTACAGGTCATGCAGAGCACAGTATTATGCAGTGCAGTACATATCTAGATATACACAGCTCAGTAAGCATATATACTGTACAGTAATACAGCTTTCACATTGCAAATGCCGGGTTGCACACAAGATTTGGACACGGGTCCGTAAACCAGGAGTGACCCTGCATTTATGCTAATTGCGTCTCACAGCTTATTGCTGGGTCGCTCACGTAATAGGCGGGGCAGAGTCGCGTCAGGCGAGGTTGGGGGAGAAGACAGCACTAAGATAACGCTGCTGCATCCTTCATAGAAGTGATAGACCTGGGTTACTGTTGCTGTTTTGTTCCCAATTGTACGGGCAGTACGGATGGTGTAATGGTAGCATTACCGCCTCACATCACTAAGGTCATTGGTTCGATTCCCACCATGGCCCTAACTGTGTGGAGTTTGTATATTCTCCCTGTGCTTGCGTGGGGTTCCTCCGGGTATTCTGGTTTCCTCCCACAATACAAAAATACACTGGTAGGTTAATTGGCTCCCAACAAAATTAACCCTATAATGACTGCGTGAATGTCTGTGAGTGCGTGTACATGTGGTAGGGAATATAGATTGTAAGTTCCACTGGGGCAGGGACTGATGTGAATGTTCAAATATTCTCTGTACAGTGCTGCGGAATATGGTCCTTATTCAGATCTGATCACAGTACAAGTTTGTTCTCAAAATGGGCAAACCCATGTGCACTGCAGGTGGGGCAGATGTAACATGTGCTGCAGAGAGAGTTAAATTTGGGTGGGGTGTGTTGAAACTGAAATCTAAATGGCAGTGTAAAAATAATGCAGCTAGGTATTTACCCTGCACAGAAACAAAATAACTCACACAAATCTAACTCTCTCTATACATGTTATATCTGCCCCATCTGCAGTGCACACGGTTTTGCCCATTTTGAGAACAAATACTGCGATCAGATATGAATAAGGGTACGTGTGTGCGCTATGTAAGGAACGTATAATAAATAAGGTACGTGTTTCCCAGCACGAAGCCCGCGATTTTGATTGTATTGATCGGGTCGGAAAAATCGCGTCGATCGCATCGCATGCCAACCAAATCGCATGCGATGCGACCGACGCGATCGACCCGATTTTTACATTGGAATCAATGTAAAATGGTCCCTGAGACCCGATTTTACATTGATTTCAATGTAAAAAGCCCCAAAACCCCCCATTTTTATAGAAAACCCCCCTCAGGTTTTAAATGCCCCCCCAATGTTAACACCACCCCACTATTGACACCAACCCGAAGCGTGGCGAGTGCAGCGAGCCCACGAGGGGTGGTGGTACGCGTCCTCCGACCTTTTCATACCCCCACTATGCACGTCGGCGTGGAGTTGATTTTATAAAGTGTGGCGAGCGCACGCGGATACCTTCACAGGTATCCGCATCCCCTCGCGGGCTTCACAGGTATCCGCGTCCCCTCGCGGGCTTCACAGGTATCCACGTGCGCTCGCCAACGTGCATAGTTGGGGTATGAAAAGGTCGGAGGACGCGTACCACCACCCCTCGTGGGCTTCATAGGTATCCACGTGCACTCGCCACGCTTCGGGCTCGGTGGCGCGCTGCGCTCGCCACACTTTATAAAATCAACTCCACGCCGACGTGGATAGTGGGGGTATGAAAAGGTCGGAGGATTTCGGCAGATCATACCCACTTTTCTCACACTGTCCCGATGTCCCATTCATCGCCCACAGTGTCCTACTCTAGTGTCAGATTTGGGAGACAGTTTGATTAGAGTGGGAATGTGACACGTGGTCGCTCCCCCAAAATGTCATCCCGGGGGGGTTCCTTACTGCTACAATGCCACACCTCCTTCTGTGTACGTGAAGAGTGCATTACGAGCATTAAATGTCAGGAGGTTTTCCAGTGGAAGGTGACTGTTGATAATACTGTAGTAAATGTGTCTTCCGCTGTGTCACACAAAAAATAATCAGTTATGTCCTTTATAGCTTTGTTGCTGAACCCTTCATCAAATAATACAATAATAGGCATTCATATGATTGTATGAGGGGAACTGCCTAAAGTGCTGGAAACAGAATCTGTTGGGATCTGGGGGTCGTAGTTCTTATTGGGATGTCATTCATCTGTGCTGTTGGGTTCCCCTAATGATATCTAGGGTGAAATGTAATAGGATGAGAGATTCAGAAAATGAGAGATTTGGTAAGAAATCTCCAGTTTTTTTAAAGCAGCAACCACTTACAATTCAACATCAAACTGTCTTTGCAGTGTAAATGATTGCCGCTTTAAAAAAACTGGAGATTTCTTACCAAATCTCTCACTTTCTGAATCTCTCATCCTATTACATTTCACCCCTAGTTTTTACAAAGGAGAAATGTTTGAGGGATAGGTTACAGTGAAGTCATTTGCCAGGACTGTCTCCTGCTGGATAATTACTTTATAATGACTGTGTGTAGCCATGAGCTAGCACAATACCTGTAATCAGCAGTTTTTTTAATGGGCACAGCCCCTGTAATTAGCAACTGCCCAGAGACAGAAATGGGCTAAGGACTTGTTTTCACTAGCTGCCAAGATTTTGGCACAGCACCTGTGATCCCCAGCTGCCCAGACACTGGCACAGAACCTGTTGTGGTTACCAACTACCCAGACACTGCCACAGCACCTTTAGCCACAGCTACCCATACACTGGCAAAACACCTGTGGTCACCAGCTGCTGAGACACTGAGACAAATCTAATTCTCTCTGCACAAGTTACATCTGCCCCACCTGCAGAGCACATGGTTTTGTCCATCTAAGAAGGATTTTGTCAGAAAGAGTGAACTAGAATAAGGCCCTAAGATAGTAGCGGCAGTGCAAAATTGGATTGCATACTATGACAAAACGCAAGCGATCCTTCCAACCCCGGGAAGGTCAAGGGGGATCGGTTGCAACTTCTCCCCCTTGGAGAAGTCACAGAAATGGATGGGGGCCTGACTGTAGTCCCTCCTAGGGGTGTTGTATAGAAGATCTACAGTGTAGGTAGACAGTCACAAGATCAACATGTATTTGGTCGAAAAGGGTCAAAAGGTCAACAGGAAGAAGGTAGACAGTAAGGTAAACACGTACAAAAGGGTGACGGTCAAAAGGTCAACATTGTAAACACAGAAATAGTCAAATAGTTTTTTTCAGTTCTTTGGGTGTCATGTTGTACGATTCATCATAATTGACCACAATCAGTGGAAACCTGCAGCGGTGTAGCTACGTGTCACAATGCCCGGAGCAAGGCCATGTTTCGCCCCCCCCCCCCAATTTGTGGCAGGTCCGGATACATGGATTCCGGGAGAGAATCCCGGAATACGGGAGACTGGAAAAGCCTCCGGGAGGGTTGCCAACCAAAACGGAAGATTCCTGGAAATCCGGGAGAGGTGGCAATCCTAGTCCTGACTCCTGCACCGCCCGGCCGTGGCTCATACAGCCGATATTGTGAGCCACGGCCAGGCGGTGCAGGAGTCAGGACACAGAAGGCAGCGGGCGGCACACAGAGCAGGTGGGTGGGCGGCCCACAGAGGGCACGAGAGCTGCACAGGTGCGCGGCTCCGGCGCCCTACTAACTCTCGCTCCCGAAGCTTGTGCTCCACCGGCTCCACCCTCGCAACGCCCCTGGAAACCTGTGCCCACTTGCCACACATTCCAATCATAGTCCACCTGGCTAGTGAATCAAGCAAAACATGTAAAATCACCCCAGAAAACTTGCGTCAACAATCTGTATATTGACCTTTCATCTGTCGACATTTTATACCAGTCGACTAATGCATGTGGACTAGACATTGTTGAACTGGACAGTGTTGACCCATCATCTGGGCGTTGCTATTTTTGATTTAACAAAAAAAAAACTATAATTATGTTGTACATTTTTGAATATTGGTAGATAAATCGTTATTTAATGTTAGCTGTTGTGACAGACGGTTTACTATAAATATTTGTTGTAAACTATATTTAGTTCTTGCTTCAGGGTTATTGTGTAGTGGTTTTGATAATATTGGCATCGTATGAGTCGTGATCACCAGTAATTAAATTTAAAGTAACTAGCAATCTTAGCGACTACATCGCTGTGGCTAGCTACCATGTAAACGTCTATGTATGGTATCACACTGCTATAAATATATGCCTGGCTATACTTGTCATGTTATGCGGCAATGAGAGCATTACAGTTTGTCAGAATGTGACCATGGGTGGGCAATTATCCTCAATTACTGTACAGTAAGGACAGGCTTCCTGCGTGTCATTCATAGGCAGCCTATAATGGATGTTAAATTGAACAACATAAATATACAGCGCATGAAACAATGTATGATTTAATTTGAGTCCGGTTCATTTACTATATACTAGTTAAAAGCCCATGAAAATGACAGCTTCTGCAATGTACGTTCACTGTGAGCTGTGACAGTTTTTCTTTTACTTTGAGCGGTGACAGTTTTTAGCCCACAGACTCCCCACCCCCAGTCCCTATCTGCTCCTACCTCCAATCTGTCTTGTCAGCTCCCTCTCTCCATATCTAGCAAGTTTGAAACAAAGCAATGTCCCTGCAAAAATAGCTTTCTACTTTCTGTTATGGCATCTTTCAGCACACAAAGGAGTAATTTGGTCCATCGAGTGGACTCTAGTAGTCACTGGAGGTACTCGTAGAGGTGAGGAGATGTTAGCCTTTTATATATATAGATTAGATTAGATACCTGGAGATCTTGAGGCTGTTTCATGTTTCAAAGGGTTCATGCAAGTCTCTCTCATTCACATCATATAAAGCAGATTTCATTGCTTGCAAGAATATAAATGCATCTGTGACCCTCCATTGCTACATTAGTGGTTCCAAAAGAAAACTGATTTTTTTCTATTTACTTCTGACTCTGGGTATTATTTATTATTATTATTATTATTATTATTAATAATAATAATAATAATAATAATAATAATAATAATAATAATAATAACAATAGTGTTTTATATATAAATATATCCCTGAGCTCGTCTTGTGGACATTTTGCACTGCTTCAGAAAAGGAATTGGTGTTCCCCCACATACATGCAATCCAAAATGAGGGATAGTGCATCTTAATACCCATTATACATCATGAAACAAACCGTAATGCCAGTTACACATTATGCTACACTGTAATGCCCATTACACATTATGCCACACACCATTATGCCCATTTCAAATTGGCCCTTATTCAGATCTGATTGCAGTACAAATTTGTTCTCAAAATGGGCAAACCATGAGCACTGCAGCTCTCCCTATGCTGGTCTGGACTCATGTAGCTCTGCCCCCCTTTTTGTGGGTAGCCCCGCCTCCTTCCCGCAGTAGCTCTGCCCCCTTCTTGCGGGTAAATCTCAGTTCTCTGTTCAATGCTGGTGGGGGGGAGGCCTGGAGGTACTTCACAATGCCTGTGGCTGTGCTGCTGCTGCTTGTCAGATAGTGTGACAGGCACAGCAGCAATAGCTGGAAATATCAGGAAAGCAGAAGATGATGGTGGAGAGCAGGGGGAGCACTTCTCCTACCTGGCGCCTCCCATCTCTACATACTCTGCTGAGCAGGTAGCAAAGGCCATGTATTTGCAGCATGGTTGGTCTATGTTGATCAAGGGCCTAGCCTAAAAATACTCTAGTTTCCAAACTGAGAGCATCAGGTGGGGAGGAATGTACATAGATAACACTTAAGGTCCAAACACACTAGGTGTTTTTGCCCAGCATGTATGCACAGCAATGATGAGTGAAATCGCTGGGCTGAAAATCGCTCAGTGCATTGCTGAGTGACTTTCACCTGTTTTAGCGATATTCCCCGGGAGTGAACTACTTTGCTCATCTGCTGGTAATATCAGAAAATAAGCGGCGTTGGTCGGCAATGATGCGGGAGCGGGCATCAGCGCTCACCAGTCATCGCCTGCCCATACACACTGGGCGGCTTTTAAGCTGAAAGCAGCTCAAACAACAAAACTGAGGTGCTTTCAGCTCAATGTTGCCCAGTGTGTATGGGACTTTATATATCAGCAAGTCCTGTCTTAGTGGTACCCACTGTAGAGTGCAGCCGTAGTCTATGGTGGGTGTTACAACAGGACGCCTGCCTCTCTATAGTGACTCCGTGTTTTATCATAGTAATGATCTTCCACAAAAATAGAATGTAAAGACCCTCTCACATACTGGCTATACTGGAGTTGTCCAAAAGAGTGGTTCTCAAGTCCAGTCCTGCAGTACCCCCAACAGACCATGTTTTCAGGATTAATGTCTATGAAAACAGACGTGGTCATTACTGGCTCAGCTAAATAAATGAACTCACCGGTACATCATTAAAGAAATCCAGAAAACATGATCTGTCGAGAACCACTGGTCTAAGACATTGGGAATAATTCAGACCTGATTGCACAAATGCGAATGTGCAGCGGACAGTGACCCAATAGACGCCGCCCTGCTATAGTAATATCTCGCCTTGCAAATGAATGTGCGCGCTGTGGGAATGGATGTGTAAGCCTAGCGAAGACTTTACCGCAGAGCGAAAATGTCCAAATCCCGTCGCAAGCCGCTTACCATCAAATGAATGTTACACTGGTCACCAGTCATGGAAGGCTCAAAAAGCCAGGGATTTACTCGGCGGCTGCGATTAGGGCCGGCAACAGAAATCTTGGGGCCCTATACACTTTTATCTCTGGGGCCCATCAAACGCTATCAACCCTCTCCCATGCTGGAACATAAACTGGATGCACTCCCTCACCCTGTGGCCTGCGCTCTAGCACACAATGCACTCCCTCATCCTGCGGCCTGCGCTCTATCACACCGATGCACTCCATCACCCTGTGGTCTGCGCTCTATCACACGATGCACTCCCTCATCCTGTGGCCTGCGCTCTATCACACGACGCACTCCCTCATCCTGCGGCCTGCGCTCTATCACACCGATGCACTCCCTCACCCTGTGGCCTGTGCTCTATCACATTAATGCACTCCATCACCCCGCGGCCTGCGCTCTATCACACCGATGCACTCCCTCATCCTGCGGCCTGCACTCTATCTCAATGATGCACTCCATCACCCTGTGGCCTGCGTTCTATCACACCAACATGCTCCCTCACCCTGCGGCCTGCGCGCTATCGCACAGACATGCACCCTCACCCTGCTCTCACTCACCCCGCGGCCTGCGCTCTATCACATTGATGCACTCCATCACCCTGCGGCCTGCGCTCTATCGCACTGACATGCACCCACACCCTGCGCTCACTCACCCTGTGGCCTGAGCTCTATCACACCGATGCACTCCCTCATCCTGCGGCCTGCACTCTATCACACTGATGCGCCCCCTCACCCTTCCGCCTGCGCTATATTACACCGACATATCCGTCCTAGAGTTGACACTTCAATCTCTGGTCAACTAGGAGGCTATTTCTGCTAGGCGTCATGGATAATGCCTGGGGATGTGGCTGTGTAGCTAATAAACTGACAAAACTCGCAGACAGCTGAATCGGGTACATTTGCAAAAAGCTCAAATTTTCCTTTACGTGTTATTTATTTGTAGTGCTTTTTGCAAGAACTGAGCCAACGCGTCTTCTTTTGCTCCCGCTAGTATACACAACAGAGTTGATCAAACTTGTTACAATAGCGGAACTTGGCAGAACGCCCAGTCGCCGGTTTCTATGGTAACAAATAATCCTTCAGTAACGGGATATAAGCCGTATAAAATCCAAAGTAACATTACATAAGCACTTTTCACAACTTGCAATGTTTATTCACACAGAACAGTTCCTTGGTGTAGTTATAATGAGCTTTCTATCTATTCCCACATTTGTAATAGCAATATATAGACATATCTGTGGCATGGATGGTGTAATACTGGGCATTAATGCTTCGCACACTCCCACCAAGGCCATATCTGTGTGGGATTGTATAATATCCATGCGCTTGTGTGTCTTAAGGGTGTGAACCAATTCTGCCTATTGCGCAAGCTTAGACATTGGTCAATGGTCGGGGGGGGGGGGGGGGGGTCAGAAAAACATACAGAACTGTAGCCCTCAAGGTACAATGGGCTGAAGATGGCTTGAATACGGCCATAATAAATGGGCCACCTGCATAAATTATTACCGCATATGTTATTTAATATATCGTATCCGGTCGACGGTTTATCTCTCTTTATCACCCTTGCATTTATCTCTTGTTAAGGCTTAATACCTGCACCGGCGAGGTGCAGCGAATCCTGTTTAGGATTCGCTGCACATTCGCCACGTTCCGGAGCCTCACCGGCTCCGGTATTCAACGAGTCAGGGGCTCGCTGCCCCTGACCGGCGAATATGAGCTCCTGCGGCGAACGCCGCAGGGAGCCTGAGGACGGTGGCAGGCAGGGAGATGGAAGTCTCTCTGCCTGCCCCAGAGCGTATGTGGGGGGGAGGTGGGCTCCCCGGGTGCCAGGTAGCACAGGCTGCCCCCCGGGGGTGCCAGCAGGGGACCGGGTATATTCACTACACCCGATCGTGCATATGTAACGATCGGGTGCAGTGAATATATGAATATCTAATGAGCGGCTCGGCTCCCGGACCCCTGCTGTGTAAAAAAAAAATATATATATTTTTTTTAAATTAAATATATATTCATGTGCTTACAGCACATGAATAAAAGTAGCATGCCCCTCCTCAGAATAAAATTCCTGATTTTTTGACACCAAATGTAAAAAACAAAACACTTTATTTTAAAAGTTCACATTCCACTTCACCATAAAAAGATAGCGATTGCTACTCGGTGAATCATGGCGAAAAAAACCTTCAAATGTATTCACCATCTGGTCATTGAATAGGGTGATTCACCGTTTTAGTCAAAAATTCGCCAAACAGCACAAATTCGCCATAAAAACATGGCGAATCAGGCTCATTGAATACCGCCCATTGATTATAATTAAGGGGTGTAATTTAGACCTGATTGCACAGCCCCAAATTTTCAGCAGCCAACATTCAAGTAGAACGCCAGAGTGAACTCCTTTGGGTAATTCAGCACCGATGGGATGGGACCAAATTCCGTGGGGGTTCTGCGCGTATGTGCACATGTGCAGGCCCTGATAGTGAATGGCTTTGGTGCGACATCAGCACCCACCCCTCTTTGGCGGACCCCAATGGAAATAAATGTCAGCTCAGACCATCGAATGATTTCTCTCCCCTTTTGGCCACATGCAAGGGGATGGGTTTGCGTACATCCCCTCACATGGTACTGAGGGGATTCGGTGGCGGGGGCGGACCTTTGGCTGGGCGGCGTTTCAGGGCTTGCTAAGCAGCGGTGTCCTGCATGTGTATTACTGGCCGTAAGCATGCAAAGTCTATCAATAATCAGCTGCCGTGCAAATTTGCAGCCATGCGATCAAGTAGTGCAGAGCAGGGGAGGATGGGAGTAGTAATGGGGAGCAGGATGCAATGGGTCAGGATGGGAGTAGTAGTGGAATGTAGGGAGCAAGGTGAAATGGCACAGGATAGGAGTAGTAGTAGTTGGGAGCAGGATGTAATGGGACAGGATGGGAGTAGTAGTGGGAAGCAAAGTGCTATGGGATAATGGAAGTAGTTGTATGGAGCAGGATGGCAACAGTACTGGAAAGCAGGATGTGAGAAGAAGTGCAGAGCAGGGGGCAGGATAGGAGTAGTAGTGGGCATCAGGGTGCAGTGGGACAGACTGGGAGTAGTGGTGGGAAGCAGGGTGCAGTGGGACAGACTGGGAGTAGTGGTGGGAAGCAGGGGGCAGTGGGACAGACTGGAAGTAGTGGTGGGAAGCAGGGTGCAGTGGGACAGACTGGGAGTAGTGGTGGGAAGCAGGGTGAAGTGGGACAGACTGGGAGTAGTGGTGAGAAGCAGGGTGCAGTGGGACAGACTGGGAGTAGTGGTGAGAAGCAGGGTGCAGTGGGACAGACTGGGAGTAGTGGTGGGAAGCAGGGAGCAGTGAGACAGACTGGGAGTAGTGGTGGGATGCAGGGTGCAGTGGGACAGACTGGGAGTAGTGGTGGGAAATGGTGCAGTGGGACAGACTGGGATTAGTGGTGGGCATCAGAGTGCAGTGTGACAGACTGGGATTAGTGGTGGGAAATGGTGCAGTGGGACAGACTGGGAGTAGTGGTGGGAAGCAGGGTGCAGTGGGACAGACTGGGAGTAGTGGTGGGAAATGGTGCAGTGGGACAGACTGGGAGTAGTGGTGGGATGCAGGGGGCAGTGGGACAGACTGGGAGTAGTGGTGGGAAGCAGGGTGCAGTTGGACAGACTGGGAGTAGTGGTGAGAAGCAGGGTGCAGTGGGACAGACTGGGAGTAGTGGTGGGAAATGGTGCAGTGGGACAGACTGGGATTAGTGGTGGGCATCAGAGTGCAGTGTGACAGACTGGGATTAGTGGTGGGAAATGGTGCAGTGGGACAGACTGGGAGTAGTGGTGGGAAGCAGGGTGCAGTGGGACAGACTGGGAGTAGTGGTGGGAAGCAGGGTGCAGTGGGACAGACTGGGAGTAGGGTGAGAAGCAGGGTGCAGTGGGACAGACTAGGAGTAGTGGTGGGAAATGGTGCAGTGGGACAGACTGGGATTAGTGGTGGGCATCAGAGTGCAGTGTGACAGACTGGGATTAGTGGTGGGAAATGGTGCAGTGGGACAGACTGGGAGTAGTGGTGGGAAGCAGGGTGCAGTGGGACAGACTGGGAGTAGTGGTGGGAAATGGTGCAGTGGGACAGACTGGGAGTAGTGGTGGGATGCAGGGGGCAGTGGGACAGACTGGGAGTAGTGGTGGGAAGCAGGGTGCAGTTGGACAGACTGGGAGTAGTGGTGAGAAGCAGGGTGCAGTGGGACAGACTGGGAGTAGTGGTGGGAAATGGTGCAGTGGGACAGACTGGGATTAGTGGTGGGCATCAGAGTGCAGTGTGACAGACTGGGATTAGTGGTGGGAAATGGTGCAGTGGGACAGACTGGGAGTAGTGGTGGGAAGCAGGGTGCAGTGGGACAGACTGGGAGTAGTGGTGGGAAATGGTGCAGTGGGACAGACTGGGAGTAGTGGTGGGAAGCAGGGTGCAGTGGGACAGACTGGGAGTAGTGGTGGGAAGCAGGGTGCAGTGGGACAGACTGGGAGTAGGGTGAGAAGCAGGGTGCAGTGGGACAGACTGGGAGTAGTGGTGGGAAATGGTGCAGTGGGACAGACTGGGATTAGTGGTGGGCATCAGAGTGCAGTGTGACAGACTGGGATTAGTGGTGGGAAATGGTGCAGTGGGACAGACTGGGAGTAGTGGTGGGAAGCAGGGTGCAGTGGGACAGACTGGGAGTAGTGGTGGGAAATGGTGCAGTGGGACAGACTGGGAGTAGTGGTGGGATGCAGGGGGCAGTGGGACAGACTGGGAGTAGTGGTGGAAAGCAGGGTGCAGTTGGACAGACTGGGAGTAGTGGTGAGAAGCAGGGTGCAGTGGGACAGACTGGGAGTAGTGGTGGGAAATGGTGCAGTGGGACAGACTGGGATTAGTGGTGGGCATCAGAGTGCAGTTTGACAGACTGGGATTAGTGGTGGGAAATGGTGCAGTGGGACAGACTGGGAGTAGTGGTGGGAAGCAGGGGCAGTGGGACAGACTGGGAGTAGTGGTGGGAAGCAGGGTGCAGTGGGACAGACTGGGAGTAGTGGTGGGAAGCAGGGTGCAGTGGGACAGACTGGGAGTAGTGGTGAGAAGCAGGGTGCAGTGGGACAGACTGGGAGTAGTGGTGGGAAATGGTGCAGTGGGACAGACTGGGATTAGTGGTGGGCATCAGAGTGCAGTGTGACAGACTGGGAGTAGTGGTGGGAAATGGTGCAGTGGGACAGACTGGGAGTAGTGGTGGGAAGCAGGGTGCAGTGGGACAGACTGGGAGTAGTGGTGGGAAATGGTGCAGTGGGACAGACTGGGAGTAGTGGTGGGAAGCAGGGTGCAATGGGACAGACTGGGAGTAGTGGTGGGAAGCAGGGTGCAGTGGGACAGACTGGGAGTAGGGTGAGAAGCAGGGTGCAGTGGGACAGACTGGGAGTAGTGGTGGGAAATGGTGCAGTGGGACAGACTGGGATTAGTGGTGGGCATCAGAGTGCAGTGTGACAGACTGGGATTAGTGGTGGGAAATGGTGCAGTGGGACAGACTGGGAGTAGTGGTGGGAAGCAGGGTGCAGTGGGACAGACTGGGAGTAGTGGTGGGAAATGGTGCAGTGGGACAGACTGGGAGTAGTGGTGGGATGCAGGGGGCAGTGGGACAGACTGGGAGTAGTGGTGGGAAGCAGGGTGCAGTTGGACAGACTGGGAGTAGTGGTGAGAAGCAGGGTGCAGTGGGACAGACTGGGAGTAGTGGTGGGAAATGGTGCAGTGGGACAGACTGGGATTAGTGGTGGGCATCAGAGTGCAGTGTGACAGACTGGGATTAGTGGTGGGAAATGGTGCAGTGGGACAGACTGGGAGTAGTGGTGGGAAACAGGGTGCAGTGGGACAGACTGGGAGTAGTGGTGGGAAATGGTGCAGTGGGACAGACTGGGAGTAGTGGTGGGATGCAGGGGGCAGTGGGACAGACTGGGAGTAGTGGTGGGAAGCAGGGTGCAGTTGGACAGACTGGGAGTAGTGGTGAGAAGCAGGGTGCAGTGGGACAGACTGGGAGTAGTGGTGGGAAATGGTTCAGTGGGACAGACTGGGATTAGTGGTGGGCATCAGAGTGCAGTGTGACAGACTGGGATTAGTGGTGGGAAATGGTGCAGTGGGACAGACTGGAAGTAGTGGTGGGAAGCAGGGTGCAGTGGGACAGACTGGGAGTAGTGGTGGGCATCAGAGTGCAGTGTGACAGACTGGGATTAGTAGTGGGAAATGGTGCAGTGGGACAGACTGGGAGTAGTGGTGGGATGCAGGGGGCAGTGGGACAGACTGGGAGTAGTGGTGGGAAGCAGGGTGCAGTTGGACAGACTGGGAGTAGTGGTGGGAAGCAGGGAGCAGTGGGACAGACTGGGAGTAGTGGTGGGATGCAGGGGGCAGTGAGACAGACTGGGAGTAGTGGTGGGAAGCAGGGTGCAGTGGGACAGACTGGGAGTAGTAGTGGGCATCAGAGTGCAGTGTGACAGACTGGGAGTAGTGGTGGGAAATGGTGCAGTGGGACAGACTGGGAGTAGTGGTGGGAAGCAGGGTGCAGTGGGACAGACTGGGAGTAGTGGTGGGAAATGGTGCAGTGGGACAGACTGGGAGTAGTGGTGGGAAGCAGGGTGCAATGGGACAGACTGGGAGTAGTGGTGGGAAGCAGGGTGCAGTGGGACAGACTGGGAGTAGGGTGAGAAGCAGGGTGCAGTGCGACAGACTGGGAGTAGTGGTGGGAAATGGTGCAGTGGGACAGACTGGGATTAGTGGTGGGCATCAGAGTGCAGTGTGACAGACTGGGATTAGTGGTGGGAAATGGTGCAGTGGGACAGACTGGGAGTAGTGGTGGGAAGCAGGGTGCAGTGGGACAGACTGGGAGTAGTGGTGGGAAATGGTGCAGTGGGACAGACTGGGAGTAGTGGTGGGATGCAGGGGGCAGTGGGACAGACTGGGAGTAGTGGTGGGAAGCAGGGTGCAGTTGGACAGACTGGGAGTAGTGGTGAGAAGCAGGGTGCAGTGGGACAGACTGGGAGTAGTGGTGGGAAATGGTGCAGTGGGACAGACTGGGATTAGTGGTGGGCATCAGAGTGCAGTGTGACAGACTGGGATTAGTGGTGGGAAATGGTGCAGTGGGACAGACTGGGAGTAGTGGTGGGAAGCAGGGTGCAGTGGGACAGACTGGGAGTAGTGGTGGGAAATGGTGCAGTGGGACAGACTGGGAGTAGTGGTGGGATGCAGGGGGCAGTGGGACAGACTGGGAGTAGTGGTGGGAAGCAGGGTGCAGTTGGACAGACTGGGAGTAGTGGTGAGAAGCAGGGTGCAGTGGGACAGACTGGGAGTAGTGGTGGGAAATGGTTCAGTGGGACAGACTGGGATTAGTGGTGGGCATCAGAGTGCAGTGTGACAGACTGGGATTAGTGGTGGGAAATGGTGCAGTGGGACAGACTGGAAGTAGTGGTGGGAAGCAGGGTGCAGTGGGACAGACTGGGAGTAGTGGTGGGCATCAGAGTGCAGTGTGACACTGGGATTAGTAGTGGGAAATGGTGCAGTGGGACAGACTGGGAGTAGTGGTGGGATGCAGGGGGCAGTGGGACAGACTGGGAGTAGTGGTGGGAAGCAGGGTGCAGTTGGACAGACTGGGAGTAGTGGTGGGAAGCAGGGAGCAGTGGGACAGACTGGGAGTAGTGGTGGGATGCAGGGGGCAGTGAGACAGACTGGGAGTAGTGGTGGGAAGCAGGGTGCAGTGGGACAGACTGGGAGTAGTAGTGGGCATTAGAGTGCAGTGTGACAGACTGGGATTAGTGGTGGGAAATGGTGCAGTGGGACAGACTGGGAGTAGTGGTGGGATGCAGGGGGCAGTGGGACAGACTGGGAGTAGTGGTGGGAAGCAGGGTGCAGTGGGACAGACTGGGAGTAGGGTGAGAAGCAGGGTGCAGTGGGACAGACTGGGAGTAGTGGTGGGAAATGGTGCAGTGGGACAGACTGGGATTAGTGGTGGGCATCAGAGTGCAGTGTGACAGACTGGGATTAGTGGTGGGAAATGGTGCAGTGGGACAGACTGGGAGTAGTGGTGGGAAGCAGGGTGCAGTGGGACAGACTGGGAGTAGTGGTGGGAAATGGTGCAGTGGGACAGACTGGGAGTAGTGGTGGGATGCAGGGGGCAGTGGGACAGACTGGGAGTAGTGGTGGGAAGCAGGGTGCAGTTGGACAGACTGGGAGTAGTGGTGAGAAGCAGGGTGCAGTGGGACAGACTGGGAGTAGTGGTGGGAAATGGTGCAGTGGGACAGACTGGGATTAGTGGTGGGCATCAGAGTGCAGTGTGACAGACTGGGATTAGTGGTGGGAAATGGTGCAGTGGGACAGACTGGGAGTAGTGGTGGGAAGCAGGGTGCAGTGGGACAGACTGGGAGTAGTGGTGGGAAATGGTGCAGTGGGACAGACTGGGAGTAGTGGTGGGATGCAGGGGGCAGTGGGACAGACTGGGAGTAGTGGTGGGAAGCAGGGTGCAGTTGGACAGACTGGGAGTAGTGGTGAGAAGCAGGGTGCAGTGGGACAGACTGGGAGTAGTGGTGGGAAATGGTTCAGTGGGACAGACTGGGATTAGTGGTGGGCATCAGAGTGCAGTGTGACAGACTGGGATTAGTGGTGGGAAATGGTGCAGTGGGACAGACTGGAAGTAGTGGTGGGAAGCAGGGTGCAGTGGGACAGACTGGGAGTAGTGGTGGGCATCAGAGTGCAGTGTGACAGACTGGGATTAGTAGTGGGAAATGGTGCAGTGGGACAGACTGGGAGTAGTGGTGGGATGCAGGGGGCAGTGGGACAGACTGGGAGTAGTGGTGGGAAGCAGGGTGCAGTTGGACAGACTGGGAGTAGTGGTGGGAAGCAGGGAGCAGTGGGACAGACTGGGAGTAGTGGTGGGATGCAGGGGGCAGTGAGACAGACTGGGAGTAGTGGTGGGAAGCAGGGTGCAGTGGGACAGACTGGGAGTAGTAGTGGGCATTAGAGTGCAGTGTGACAGACTGGGATTAGTGGTGGGAAATGGTGCAGTGGGACAGACTGGGAGTAGTGGTGGGATGCAGGGGGCAGTGGGACAGACTGGGAGTAGTGGTGGGAAGCAGGGTGCAGTTGGACAGACTGGGAGTAGTGGTGGGAAGCAGGGAGCAGTGGGACAGACTGGGAGTAGTGGTGGGATGCAGGGGGCAGTGAGACAGACTGGGAGTAGTGGTGGGAAGCAGGGTGCAGTGGGACAGACTGGGAGTAGTGGTGGGAAGCAGGGGGCAGTGTGACAGACTGGGAGTAGTGGTGGGAAGCAGGGGGCAGTGGGACAGACTGGGAGTAGTGGTGGGAAGCAGTGGGCAGTGGGACACACTGGGAGTAGTGGTGGGCATCAGGGTGGAGTGGGACAGACTGGGAGTAGTGGTAGGAAGCAGGGGGTAGTGGATCAGACTGGGAGTAGTGGTGGGAAGCAGGGGGCAGTGGGACACACTGGGAGTAGTGGTGGGCATCAGGGTGGAGTGGGACAGACTGGGAGTAGTGGTAGGAAGCAGGGGGTAGTGGGTCAGACTGGGATTAGTGGTGGTAAGCAGGGTGGAGTTGGACAGACTGGGAGTAGTGGTGGGAAGCAGGGAGGAGTTGGACAGACTGGTAGTAGTGGTGGGAAGCAGGGGGCAGGAAAGGATTAACAGGACACAATGGAACAGAATGAATGTAGTATAGGGAAACAGGAACTTAATGGAAATAGTAGTAGTGTGGGGCAGGATTGGAGTAGTAGTAACAAGTAATGGGACATAATGGGAGTACTAATGTGAAGCAAGGCACTGTGGCAAAGAATGGGAGTAATGGGGGGGGGTAGGATAGATGTAATAATCGGATGCAGGGGCAGGATGGATGTAGCATTAGAAGGCAGGATACAGGATGGAATAAGTGGTAGGAAGCAGAGAAGAAGAGGTGAGTGGAAGGTAAAGTACTCACCCAGAAGAAGTCACAGTAAGTTTGGTCACCTTGTCTCTGCAGCTCCTGGGTCCTGACCAATGACAGTGCTGACTGCAGCCTTGCACAGAAGCAAAACAGAGAGCAGAGGCTGGCAGAAAAGCCCCAACTACCACTGACCCACTCACCCAGCTCCTATTCCCTATGCAGCCGCATATACTCCGTCCTTCTCTCCCTGCGTGGTTCAGCTTAGGAATGTCATGTAGGATTCAAAATCATCAATGGTCTATACCAGATATTAAAGACTTTTACCAATGGGGGAGAACCAGATGGTCTCCCTCCATCAATGGTACAGGACCATCCACAAGGTGGTGGGACACCAAACATAGCTTCGGCCCCTGAAACCCATAAAGCCCTGCCACAGACTGGTTTGCCAACAGCAAAGTTAAAAGTAAAGTAGGGTTGACCATTGGTGACTAAAACCATTGATGGTTCCCTTACAGATGGTTCTACAACCTTGAGGTCAGCCATCAATGGTACCATCGATGGTCATCCCTAGGGCCAGATGCACTAAGCTTCAAAAGTGATAAAATGGAGAGTGATAAACAACCAACCAATCAGCTCCTGGCTGACATTGTTCAAACACAGTCTGTGACATGGCAGGTAGGAGCTGATTGGCTGGCTGTTTATCACTCTCCATTTTATCACTTTTGAAGCTTAGTGCATCTGGCCCTTAGTCAGCCGTCCCACAGAGACAGGGGGTGCACAGGTGATGGGGGCTGAGGAAGGAAACATGCGCAAATTCATGCTTGCACATGTGCAGTCCCTCCACTATCGGGAAAGGGGCCGAATTCACCCCGTTACAAATGGTGCTGTTGAATTAGGCCCTAGGTCTTAGCTACTTGCATGATGTTGACCAAAAAAGGCGGGAAGAATATACAGTAGTTGCACATATTTGTGAATATGGAATCCTAAGTGTTAATACAATCCAGAGTCCATGAAAACTTGTATCTGCATTTCTAGCGTCTCCTTCCATTATACCTGCTGTCTGCGTGATTAGATTAATTAGTATTCATCGTTGCTGATTTGTCTTGTGCACCTGCAGGAAGGAATGAACAGTCAGCATTACCCGAGGAAGGGGAAAAAACAGGCAGCCACAAAATTTAGCACAATATTAATAGCAAACAAAACATTTGTCCCTTCAGACTATAGCGCTCACCTGTGTAGTCATTTATCAGCACCGGTGGGACTGCGCCGTTGTAACTGTGAGACTGGAAGCAAGAAGGTAAAAAAACGAAGATGTCAGGAGACCAGAATAGAACAGAGATAAGCAAATGTGTCTCAGTTTGATTTGTGATATTTGGCCAAAAAATCTAATTTTGGCAAATCAATTTATAAAGCTTTTATTGCTGGATGAGACTGAGGAGCTGGATCAAAAATGCATTTATAAATTACATTTGTTTAATACACTGTTAGTTGTAAAGCTATGTTTTATTGCTGCACAAAAACAATACATTGTAAATGATAGTTTTGTTGTCCCTTTTAAAAGACACTATGGGATATTCTATCATTTACCGCGCGGTAAAAGTAGGCTGTCATACCTCCCAACTTCTAGGGTCTTTGAAGTGGGACAACAGTGGATGTGGCCTATACGCGCATTTTCCCATGAGGCCACGCCCCCGTTTTGCCACTGCGGGGGCATGGCCCAGAGGCTCTGTGAGCCTCTAGCCATGCTCCCCAGCCCCTCTGGCTGAGGGAATAGCGCTGCTCATCAGCTGACAGGGAGGACTCCCAACAGCTCCCTCCCTCCCACCATGGAACACTGCTGGCCCTGGGCGGGACGAGGGAATGTCCCCGAAAACCGGGATGTTCCTGTGGGAATCGGGACTCTACTCCAGGTGAACAATGAACAGCCAAAGTCTGGTAAATTTTGAAACGCTTTTAATCACATTAGCGATCATGCTGATAATGGGCCAGATGCACTGAGCTTCAAATTTCTTACCAAATCTCTCACTTTCTGAATCTCTCATCCTATGAAATCTCACCCACTACCTTGTATGCACACAATGCACACAATTGAGTGGCCCCTTGGTGGTTCGATATCTGGAGTTAGTGACCTGTAAAAAGATACCTTTATATGTGGCATCTACTCCGCGTATGGTACCCTAATCACCATACCTGTACGACACTACCCATAACCGGTCCCGTACCGATTTCACTAGCTTACTCCGATATATATTACACTATATATACCTTTCTTTTATTTTCATGTACTATGAGAACATCTAACCAGATGGACCACCACCATAGTTCCCAAATAAGAATAAGTAGAATAAGCCAAGTCTTGTGGACCGGCAAGGACATATATCTATATACAGATTTGGTTATTGCAGGGGCTGGCGGTCGCCAGCCTGCGTCAGCATCCAGAAGGGGATGTGTGCGCACAAGACGCATGCGCATCCCCTTTAACCGGAGCTCACCCGGGTCCCGGCCACCCCGTCGCTGGTTCCCAATACCATCCCCCACCTCCCCGCTCCCTCCCCCCCTAACCCTGTCCGTCTCTCTGAAGCAGAGACGAGCAGGGTTCGCGTCCCAGCCCGCATCCCGTGTGGGACGCTCCGAGTCAGGTGGAGCACCTGCTCGCCAGCGGGGGCATTCTGGCGAGCCCCAGCGCTAAACAAAAGGCGTAATCTGTACACTTTTTCTTTTGGTTTATGAGAGTGAGCGCTGTATGGACTGTGTTCTCTCTCTCTTCGGTTCATGGTGATATTATTTTATGTAGGGATAACATACTGTATTGAGTTCAGCGGTATATAAAAGGCAAAATCCTCCACACCTTTTTGAGGTGAAGTACTACCAGTGACCACTCCATGTACCAAATTACTCCTTAACAGAAAGCACTCACAGAAAATACCGCCCCAAAACGGTCATATGTTGTCAATCACCCTGCAAACAGCCAGCGATTGCTTCTCAATGGGTGGCTCGCACATGCGCACAGCATACAGTGCGCATGTGCGGTGGTCCAATAGTCTGAATCGTGCCCAGTGTGCGAGACCTTTACACTGCGATCACAGTTTATTGTATGTTTCAACAGGCGGCGGCAACGCTGCAACAGGTGCAATGACGCAACGTTGTGGGGTTGGGACACAATGGCTGAATCACGCATACATGTGTGCTCACAGCTTCAGAACATGGGCACACCCATCCACACAACCAGTAGCACTGTGGTTTATGTAATTTAAAGGGTATCTGGGCGATGGGTCGACAGTCAATGGTTCAACCAGTGGAGTCGAGAGGGGGGGTACTTTTACCTGGGCCCAGGTCTGCTGGAGGGCCTGGGTCCCGCATCCCCTCCCTTGTTGCAGAGAGCCGGGCAGAACAGCCTCTCTCCCAGATCTGCACAACACTGCTCATTGCTGTACTCTGAACTTGGGAGAGAGAGGCAGCGGCAGCCTGTCCTCTCTCCCTCTTGTTTATTTTTATTACGGGAGGTTCCAGAGGCCCCACCCAGTGGCCATGCCCCCTCCATTTTACCAAGGCCCGGGTGACCTATCAGTGTCCCTGAGGTTGACCACTATTGGTCAACAGGCAAAAGGGTGAAACATGGTCTAGGTCAGGCATGTCCAACGTTGGCCCTCCAGATGTTGTGAAACTACACATCCCAGCATGCTTTGCCACAGTTTTGCTATTAGAGTATGCTAAAACTATTGCAAAGCATGATGGGATGTGTAGTTTCAAAACATCTGGAGGGCCAACATTGGACATGCCTGGTCTAGGTCGACACATGAAAAGGTCAACATTAGTTTTACAGGACTTTCTTCATGATCCAAGTGGGCATTGAGGGGGAATATAATAGATTGCCGAGTACATCGTGCCATGCGAGGGGGTGCGGTACACTTATACTGTGCCCCCGTCGACCTATGTTGAAATACACAAAAAATAACTCATGTCGACCCTTTCCCGTGTCGACCATTTCCATGTCGACATTTTGCCTGTTTTGACCTAGAGCCTTGATGGCTAACCTTGACACTCCAGATGTTGTTGAACTACACATCCCAGCATGCTCTGCTACAGTTTTGCTATTTGGCCATGCTAAAACTGGTGCAGGGCATGCTGGGATGTGTAGTTCAACAACAGCTGGAGTGTCAAGGTTAGCCATCAGTGACCTAGAGCATGTTAAACTGGATGCAGCTAAGAAACTACATGAAAATGGTTGTCAGTTGGTTTAACATGGAAGTTTTACAAATACAAGTAAAACATGGACGGTGTAATGGTTAACATTACTGCCTCACAGTCAGATGAGGACATCATTACCCTAACTCAGGCATGTTCAACCTGCGGCCCTCCAGATGTTGTGAAACTACACATCCCAGCATGCTTTGACACAGTTTTGCTATTAGAGAATGCTAAAACTATTGCAAAGCATGCTGGGATGTGTAGTTTTAAAACATCTGGAGGGCCAACGTTGGACATGCCTGCAAACTCATACTTACCTACCTGACCCATTCCATGCGGGAGAAAATGCTCTGTTTCTGGACTTCCCTGGTAATGTATGATTGCCATCACCTGTGAGGAGCTAGTTAAAGGTGTTTCACCACAGGTGCTGGCAATCATACATTACCAGGGAAGTCCAGGAGCAGAGCATTTTCTCCCGCATGGAGAGGGTCAGGTAGGCAAGTATGCCCTAACTGTGAGGAGTTTGTATATTCGTCCTGTGCTTGGGGGCTCCCAGCTAACATCATTTTTTAAACCAGCTCCTAAAAGAGCAATTACAACGTTTGAGACATCTCCCCGTTCAAGTGCCTTTTCCACCTGCTTTGCTTATTTTCATTTCACTCCCTCATAAATGTGCACAGCAGAAGCTTGGCTAAGCATTAATGTGTGAACAGGCCTTTATGTAATAGGCCCTCAGTCTGAGATCATGCTTAATAAATGTCATTTAAATGTTATTTAACTATATATTAAAAAATCCTCTGCTGTTTTGATCAGCGCTTCCAGCACTCTCGGTTAGCAGATGACACTCATTAGAAAAAAAAAAGTCAATACCTAAAAAACTTTAATAGTTTCTTGGACAAATAGCAAGCCTGAACTATCAGCAGTATGTAAATATTCACTGTAAACAGAATAAAGCATAGTAACGGTCAGAGGATCACTTTCATACACTAATTTCTAGGATCAAATAAAAATGGTTTCAAAACAATATTAATCCACAAAGGTTCTGTGCTCCTGTCCACAAATATATATCTGGGTGAGCGAGGACTCGTGAGCTGCCAGTGTTCCCAGAGTCAGGGTACGGGAATAACATGTTTTTTTACTTCTTTCTCTTTACACCCTGCTGCGCACACTGGCTTGTTTTCTGTATCTTCTCCGGTTCGGTTGCAGCCGCCCTAAATTTCAGCATATTATCAGCGGCCTAGACCATTTGTGCGGCCATTTACCTGATGTAACGATGTTTGAAAAGGATAATTAAGCCAATGATGACGTTTTGTTTTGCCGTTTATTATCTGGTGACAGCCGTCTGTGTGGGGAGGACAAGCAGCCTCCCCCACCTACATTGTTCTGACAGAGAAGCTGAGACTTCACCTTGTCCTGACTCATTGCAATGATATATTTCCAGATTCCCATCTGCAACTACTGCAGTACAATGTTGTAACTTTCTACTCATAACAACAACAACAACAACAACAACAAAATCACATTATATTTTCTAAGGTACTCATAAATATTAAGGATCCCCTGAATGTAACAAGGAGATACTACAGAAGATAACACCAATATCTGCGTTTCTGTGTTGGTCCCACACAAAAACTAAAAAACGTAATCCCCATCATTAGTATCGCAAAGGACAGCCCTTCCGACAAAAGCTGATCTTTGCTAAGCCGCCGCTCCCGGGTGAGAGGGGGTCAGATGGTCTCCTTCACCTCCTAGCTCTGATAGGATCCTGGTAATGACATTTGCAATGAGTTCCAGGCTCCTCCCCCTCCAGGCTGCTGGATTCTGGAGTGCGACGGGAGACTGCCAGCACAGGCATGGGGGGACCGGAGTGAGCGGTGCTGGGCTCTATAGGGTAATGCCTGCAAGAGCATTGATAAGTGGTCATCCAGGGCTTAGGGGCCCATTTACAGTATCATTCAATATTTGAGGCTACATCCGGGTAAGCCACAAATATTAAGTATCACCCGAATCTCTGATCCTGCACCGCCGCCGGCCACATCCCTCATAGGTTTGTATCAACATCAGGAAGCATCGCTTCGTATCCCTAGGCCCCCGCCATTCTAAGGTGGTTGTAGACCATTGTAGCCTATGGGCTACGGATCGCACTGCCGCCAGGGCAGTGCGGTCAGCGGGGTCGGTGGGAGGTCAGCGCTAACCGCGCATGCGCTGACCCCCCCCAGCGCCCAGCTCAGCACATCGCAGGGACAGGCTCATTTCGTAGTCCTGTTCCTACAAGTAGGGGACGATACATTCAGGTGATAGGATTGCATTTTACAATGCAATCCTGGGCGGTAATATTCTGCCCAGATCGCATTGTAACTAAGATGCTTGTTCCCAGTGGCGACCCTTCCCCCATTCCCCCCCCCCCCCCCGCCCCGCTGCCTGAACGCACCTTGAATGACTGTGTGAGGACTGGGTTGGACACTGTCTGACTCTGCTCCCTCACTGGCTTCCCGGCTCCTCTGGCCTGGCGTGTTTCCCCAGCATGTAACATAATGACATCATATGCATAGGAGAAGCTGAAGCAGGAGAGAGGCAGAGAGACCAGCAGACACTGCTGCTTCCCCTGGCGCTGACTCAAATGTCCCAGGCCACACCCCTGCCTGCCCATTCTACAGAAAGCTCCCATTCTACAGCAAGCCCACCCGCCCTCCCATTCTACAGCAAGCCCACCCGCCCTCCCATTCTACAGCAAGCCCGCCCTCCCTCCCATTCTACAGCAAGCCCGCCCTCCCTCCCATTCTACAGCAAGCCCGCCCTTCCTCCCATTCGACAGGCCACCCGCCCGCCAGTCAAGCAAGGTATTTTTTTTTTATCTGACTGACAGTCACTGTCTGTGACTGTCATGGCCGTGCCCATGCTGCGGCCAACTCGCCTGTGCTCAGCCAGCGCGCAGGCAGCGGCATGCAGCACATGGGCCCTTATTCTGATCGGTGCGGCCGGAGCCGATTATGCGGCCAGGACCGTGCGTGCGAAACCCTGCCTTCCGTACGGATCGCCAACTCCGTCCGTATGCGGTAAGAAGCTGTCCGAACGGACCGCACGTGTATTTTTCACGGAATACGCCTCCTCCATCTAAGGGAACCTCCCCCATCATTCGATGGTCGCAGACCATCGAATGCAGGACCGAGTGCTCCACCAGCACCCGCAACCTCAGACCACACGGACATTTTTCCGTGCAAAAGCAGAGATCTGGGCGGGCAGCTGACATCCGGCGATGTCATATGTCCGCCCCCTACACGTGCGTCACGGCCGCATTACCATACGTACGCCCAGCGTTTTCATGGGAACTCCCATGAAACGCGGGGCGTATGCATATGGTAATGAGCCCAAATAGCCCTTCACGCCCTTCTCCACCCCCTGTTCGGAGTGTTCACATATCATGCGGAATTTGGCCGTACGCCCCGCTCGCACATGCGCAGAGACGCCTCTGCACATGCGCAGACACAAAACATCGGCGGACCGAACGCACGCGGATATATCCGCACCGATCAGAATAAGGGCCATTGTGAGATAATAATTGTCAGTGCACCAGGCAGGTGCCGGTGCGCACGCAGCCCGCGCTGCTGTCCGCTTCCCCAAGGGGCAGCGGGGGCTGCCTTACACTAAATACGCCACTGCTTAAGGTACTTGTGTAATATCTGGGCACCTGATGCAATTGATTGTATGCCTTAACTTAAGGCATACAATCAGATACGATAGACGCGATTTCCGGTAAAATCGATCGCATCGCGACCAAATCGCATGCGATGTGATCAACGCGATTTTCCATAGGATTCAATGTTAAAATGGTCCTGTTCATTTCCCCACTATCCAAGTGGGCATAGAGTTGATTTTATATAGCGTGGCGAGCGCAGCGAGCCACCAAGCCCGAAGCGTGGCGAGCCCCGTGAGGGGACGCGGATTACTTAAACTGTATTCCGCATCCGCTCGCCACGCTTCGGGCTCGGTGGCTCGCTGCGCTCGCCACGCAATATGAAATCAACTCTATGCCCTCTTGGATAGTGGGGAAATGAACAGGACCATTTTAACATTGAATCCTATGGAAAATCGAGTCCATCGCATCGCATCGCATGCGATTTGGTCGCGATGCAATGGACGCGATTTTTCAGACCCGATCAAAAATCGTGTGCCCAGATATTGCACAAGTACCCTGCTTGATCCTTAATACATAGGAAATTTGGTAAACCCCCCGAAAATTTGATTTTTTTTTACCAGAGTTTTCCTTTAGTACATTTTACCCTTAAAATGTGGGATGTGATAAATGGGTCTCAAAGGCCCCTTTATGTTAAAGAAAGATAAAGTCTTCTCTGTATTTAACAAGCTGTGGAGAGCTGTCACAGTGATAGCTTCCCCTAGTCGAGGGCTTCCACATGGAAATAGCTGTCATTTTACCCCAAGTAATCCGATTCCTACCCCTGTCAGCCTTACTCAGCTGCACCAGGACTATTATACTGATGCTAGTTCATAAACAATATTATTAACAATGTTTGTTATCATTCATAATGGGGGGAAACTGATGTTTCCCCCCATTATGATGGAGAGAAAGCATCCCATAGTTGGCGAACAACGAATTAATTATTTGCCCTCCAGCCGCATTTGAGTGGATGTACTCTCGTACAAATGCCCCCGCATGCTAGCGAGCAGATGCGGGCGGCACCGGCGGATTTCAACACTGACCTGTTTGCTAGACTGCGAGTGTAAACAGCATAGTGGACAGGTCTGAATCAGGCCTGAAAATAATATGAAATTGTTTTGTACTTTTTTACAAAGAAACCAAAGCGTGAAAAAAATGGAGGGTTAATGTTACATTAAAACACAGTTGTTTCTCCTTAGATTCTGTAGGTGGCTTCTAGGACGAGCACACTAATAAATCACTGGATAAAAACTGCTTACGATAAAAAAAAAACAACAACACGTGACGCGGTTCTCAGTGCAGATGTCGTTCTACGTGAAAATGGAACACTTGCTGTTATTCATTTTGTATTCGGATCCTAGATCACTGTGGGCCTCATTCAGACCTGATTGCGCGGCCGTGAATCTGCATGGTGGCAATAATCGATATACTACCTCTTTACCCCCCCTGTGCTCCTGTCCTGTTCTTCCCTTCCTCTACTTCATCTTCAGTCTCCTCAACAATTTCGACACCTACTTCTGAACTGATGCTGATTTTAGTTCTACCAGCTATACCCCTATTTATGCTGTATTTTATCAACACACCCTGTACGTTACCGTGTAATTTGTTTTTTGTTTGCTATGTACGGTGCTGCGGACACTTTGTGGCGCCTTATAAATAAACGTACTACTACTACTACTACTGCACATGTGTATGGTTTGCAGTGGCATGGGCAAGGCCGTGCTGCGATGAAATCCTCCTACTAATTCAATACACACACTCGGTGTGCAAGGTGATTGACAGGAAGTTGTCGTTCGGGGGTGGAAACCGGCCATTTACTGGGATTGCTAAGAAAAACGCAGGCGTGACAAAAAAAAAACTCTGGGAGTGTCCAGGAAAATGCTAGGCCTGAGCATTAGAAGGGGGGGGGGGGCACTGCCAAGTAAGTCAAGGGCTAAGTGTCGCGTTTGCGATGACTTGTGCCCAGTGTAAAAATCATATGACGGTGAGCCTGATGCGTTTTGGACATATTCCCCAAATGCTAGCCTCAATCCCTCCCCTGGCAAACTTTGATCGTGGTGGAGAAGGGGGCATAGTATATACTTGCTCTTTGTGCCTGAGCTCCTACCTTCATCTCTTTATTTGAGGACTTGAGTCCAGAAGCAGTATCTTGACATTCCAAGGATGCCAAGGCAGCCATTGGCCATGCAATAGAGTAAAATAGAATAGAGGAAATAGAAATTGCCCAGATGTGTGAGGAAAGTGACAAATCTTGAATTTAATGATCTCCATGTGCAAGTGTACCAGGATGAGCAATAATACTCTGGTGGCTATTTGAGAGAGAGATTCATAGGAAGGTGCTTGAAAAGTAAGACCTATACCACAACCCCACACCAGCAAAAGAAAGCTTTACAATCTGTAACTGCAGAAAACAACTGTTATTTCCTTTACTAGCTCTGAGTTTTCTTAACCTACATACTCGGTAGCATATGTGATAATAACGACAAAGCACTGTACTGGTGCGGATGGTGGAGTGTTGTCATGAGTCTTCCCACAATCTGGGACTCATTTTTATGGAACTACAGCACAATTGTAAGAGACCCCCAGAGCTACTGGAAGGGTCTTCTGCCTACAATTTCTGCCCATTGTTACCTTAGTATATTATGAACACCCCGGTACTTAGGATGCCACCAGGTTTAAGCCCCGAACAGTAGGGACTTATACAATTGGCTGGAGACAGCATAATACAGTATGTGGCTGGATTAATCTACAACAATCTGTAAGCTAGTGAGGAATGGTACATGGAGGGCTAACCATCAAATTAGGGTCTAGATTTCAGCAGCATCAAAAGAGACCAGCATGGTGGTACTGCTGAACATGGTGCAGCTAGAGCATACTTGCAGGCTGAGCTGTGGGGAAAAGAATAATAAAATGCAGGTAGAAAATGCAGGCAAAGGAATTATCAAGGATAATAACAAAGCCAAGTCTGAGGGTCAGATACACAGAGTATCCAAAGGATTGTTCAGAGTATCCACAGGACATAGCTCAGAACTGGAATCCAGAATACAGGCATAAGCTATAACCGACAGGGGTAAGCTGGGCTGGCTACCTTATAATGGCAATATGGTCCAATCATTGAGAGCCAGAAGGTGAAGGTCACACTATTAATGGATTCTGTGTAGCTGCACCGCTTCACGTAGCTACAGCATCAGTCTGCGAGGAAAGCGCAGCCACCCTAGCTGTCCGGCATCTCGGTTGCAGGACTGTCAGCCACTGCAGCCAGAAGATGACATGTCTAAGCTGCTTAGCAACAAGCAGGACACGCTGAGGAGACAATCTCCACAGTGGCTTGTAACATGGTTTTGCCGTACCAAGTTCTGAGCAGCTATGCTCTCTCCTGTGATTAGTCCTAACAGATACAATTGTTGTAGGATATTCCGGGGTTCTACCTAGAATGTATTTGGTATTGCAGTTATAAGAATCTTGCCATACAATTGTATGGTACAATATTTTAATATTGAAATAAATAATTATATTTTGCTTCAGTACACAGCCACCAGTTCCCAAAATCACAGGCATCCATGTGACCTAATTATATTTTATCCAAGCAAAATGAATAAATACTTCATGATATAATAGGCTGCCAACACTAGGGAAGGGGACCTGCATTGTGCAATAGACTGCTTTAAACACACTACACTACTATACATTTAATAATAGATGAATTCATCTATTTCTCCATTCAAGAGTTATTCACTAATAATTGTATGCATTATTTTGATAACTTCCTTTGTCATAAATTATTTGCATTTCAGTTTTCATAATTCTTTTCTATCTGCACTAACATGAGCTGTACTAATTATATTAATTAATAATCCAATTAACCCAGGTTACTGCAATTATAGAAGTGGTCAGCTGTAGGTTGGAGCAGACCCACATTGTGTACGGGGACTGTATATGGTGTGTCAACATTTTATATACCTTCAGTGTTTAAAAATGCCGAATCTACAGCACGTGCCTGATTCATGTTTGTACGGAATTGCACAGCTGCTAGGACGCAGCTGTGCAATGGCATCTAATTAAAATACTAATGCAGCAGAAGGTGCGTGTAGGAGATAGATGCCTCCTGTTAGTATTAGTGAGGATCCGAGTGCTGTGGCGTATCTGGTCAATGGATCAACAGCGTCTACATTGACAATCACGTGGTTGACCACTCTTGGTCGAACATGTCTAGTTTGATGCCTACAGATAGTCCACATCCTCTAGATCGACAGTAACGAAAGTTAAACACAATTGTTAGATCAATGGGAACGTGATTGACAGTCACAAAGTTGACACCAGTTTTTCACGTTTTTTTTGCTTTAGACCTACTTGGTTCATACTTTTCCATCCAAGTGGGCATAGTGTGCCGAGCTTAGTGAGGCACCGTACCTGAAGCATGGTAAGCATAGCGAGCCATGCAGGGGGATACTGGACACTTATTTGGTGTCCATTTTGACCTAAGTCAACAAGAATGTGAAAAAACTTGTGTCGAGCTTGGGACTGTCGATCCCATTCCCGTCGATCTAACGCTTGCATCTAACTTTCGTTACTGTTGATCTAGATGCGTTCGGCCAAAAGTGGTGGACTGCCTCATTGTTGATCTAGATGCCATGTGTTCACTTTACCAGAAACGTATAAGGATGCAGCCTTGGATCACCATCATGGCCATTGGTCACAATTTGCGATGGTTTAAGGCACTGGTCAGTCTGTGTAAGCAGAAGCTTACTCATGCTGGTTGTGGGATCCATACATTGCGGTCCAGCAATTCTGTGTCGAGCTACGCAAACCCAGGAACCAATCATGCCTTCAAATGTATATATGTCTCATTTTGGGATTTCCCATAAGCAATACCTTGCAAATTTCTTTGTCAGATGAGATGACTAATGCTTTCTTATGTGTGGAAATTCAAGCCCCAAAGAATGGCCTATTCCCGTATGATTCATTCCAAATCACAAGGAGGTCTTACCCTTTCTGATCTGACTAGGTACCAGGAGGTCATTTTACTATCCCAACTTTGTGACTGGGTCATTTTACTATCCCAACTTTGTGACTGGTTTCTCCTCCCAAATTCTAAGCCTTGGGTAGATTTACGTGTGTCCTCCTCTAAAACTTCCCTTTCCCTGATCTGCTTTGGTTACCCAACAACTCCACCCTAGATACCCATTGCCCCCTTCTGCTGTTCTGGATACCTTCAGAGTTTGGGATAATTTTGAACTTGCCCTACCTACTAGAAATATCCCTCTTCATGCGCTAGAAAGATCATTGCCCCTTCTTCATATCTCTTACTGGATACAAAGAGGTATTAATTCCTTAGCTGATTTTTTCTCACCCTCTTCTTTTTTACCACTGTCTGACCGGGTGTGGTATGAGACTCCGACAGTCGGGATCCTGGCAGTCATTATCCCGACGTCGGGATCCCGACTGCCCGGAGTCAGACAGCATGGCGAGCGCAAAAAAGCCCCTTGCGGGTTCGCTGCGCTCGCAACGCTGCGGGCACGGTGGCTCGCTACGCGAGCCTCCTATTCTATTCTCTATGGGGGTCGTGGATGGCCACCCGGCTGTCGGCATTTTGACAGGTAAATGACTGTCGGTATCACGACTGTCGGGAACCCGTCCGGCACCCATCTGACCGTAGTATTACATTTCATCAAGGTTCCTCTGCCTGGTTTTATTATCTCCAGATTAAGCACTGGGTGGATACAGTAAGTATTGCCCCTGCTGTTTTTGCCCCCCCTCCCCCCAGCCTCTGTTTCACATAGATTATCTAACTCCTCCTCCCGTGGTGCTTTATCATTTTAGTATGGTTTATTATCACACCCAAATTTTACGATTAAAACATCCGTTCAATTTTATTTGACCTTACAGTACATAGAATTTTTTCATGTCTACGAAGAAGATAGCAGTATATAGTTAGATATATAGAGTAGATAGACACAATATATACACTAGGAATGTGCACCAGGCACTTTTCATGTTTTGTGTTTTGGATCTGGATCTCCCTTCGTGTTTTGGATCTGGAAGCCATCCTTTCGGGTTTTGGTTCTGTATTTTTTTTAAATCATAAAAACAGCTAAAGTCATAGAATTTGTTTTATTTTGTTCCTACAGTATTATTAACCTCCAAGCCACCATGTGACATGAGCTGCAGCCTGCAGCAGGTGCGTCACACGATGCAGGCTTCTCCGATGCGAGCTGGCCACCGCACCCCTCAGCACGACTCAGGCAGATTGATTCGCTCCAAGAGCTGCCTCAGTCTCATCGCGCATGCGGAGAGAGACTGAGGGCTGAGAGTGACTAGTCCTTTCCCATGAATGCGCACTGTCTGCGCAGGGTGCGCGGTGCCGGCGTGTGACGTCATGACGCACGGCGCCGGCTCGCGCAATGCGCTCTTGGGAATGCCGGGTGAGGTTGAGGAGAGGGGAGAGCAGCCTCAGCCAGCGCAGTCCAGGCAGCACACGGAGCTGGGGCCAGCCGCTCGGGAACTAGGAGGAAGACAGTTACATTATGCGGCGCACGGCACAGTGAGTCTGAAATGCGGTACATTCGGTACAATTTCAATTTGCCGGTACAGACTGTTAAAAAATGCCCCATTGCCCCCTGTTACTAACAGTCTGGCTGATTCTAACATTCCACTGACTTTTATTTTGCTCCTGAAATCCTTTACCAGCTGATACGTGACCCATTTGGAGTTGGCTATTTTACATAATTTCATTCTAGTGCCTTATCCTCATATGAGAAGCCTAATTTGATATAGGGTATCTGCCCTTTTATCTGTGTATTTTGTATTTATGTGTATGTAAACTTTTTAATGTGTTTTTTTTTTCATATATAAATTTAACTGTATTACTTAAAACGTGCCCAGGTGTCCTTTTGTTCAGTGTGGTTCGCAGGGTATTCCCCTAGATTTAGCAGCGCAAGTGCAAAAACCAACCATCTCTGCAATCCTTTAGTGAGTCACAAGCAGACTCACTTGCCCTTGCTGCAGCTGAACCTAGAGTAAAATTGAACATTTATTATCTAAATCCATATTGAAAATATAATTTATTCCATCAAGCGCCGGGCTCTGTGTACTGTAGAGGACCCCTAGGAGCTCCTCCTACGCTCACAGAATTTTTTCTTTTCCATTTAAAAGGCCACTCTGAAAACTGGATAACTACTATCAACAAACAAATGTGACTTCACTTAAACATCACATTATTCACCTCATGGCTGTTTAATCTGGATACTCAGCACCGAATTCCCTTTTTTGGAAATTACTAAAACCTTCCACTTCGCCGGCATTACTGTACTTCTCTCTGTACTTCCAGTTATGTGATTGCACAGCTGTACTAATGCAATTTTGCCTTTATACACATGAAAGTCCTGTTTGAATTACCACTGATTTTTTGCCCACAATCACATCCACTCATTTCATACACAATCAAAACCACTTTCTGCACCCAATTTATCTACGTTTTTATTTTACTTCAAACTAAATGTGCTGCCATTGACCTTACACTGTTACAACACTGTACTTTAACCTGCATTCCTGCAAATCTACTGCTCCATTTCTCTTACAGACCCTAATCCTTTTCTAGTATTCCGCACCCTGTTTACCTACTATGATCTAATTCAGCATGACCCGACAATCATGACCAGTGTCTACCTCATACTTGCCTACCCTGACTGTCCCTCCCAGGCCCTGGGAAACTTGGACAAGTTCTCCGGCAATTCCTCTTGACGAGGGGGAGGAGGTCTTAGTGCCCCCCACTGTACAATGCACTCCTTCTCGCCCTGTCTGCATGACACTGCTTTCTCCTAGTTGTCCTCTGACTGCTCTGTCTCCTCTCATGACTCCCTTACAGTAACTGTAGGTGTCTCCCAAGGCTCTGTTCTTGGACCTCTCCTTTCCTTACTCTGTCTACGTCCTCTCTAGGTGAGCTTATTCACTCATTTGAGTTCCAACATCATCTTTATGCTGATGAAACTCAAATCTACCTTTCCTCCCCTGATTTCTTTCCCTTTCTCCTTAATCGTATTTCCAACTCTGTACAATCTTTTTTTGGATGTCCCAGTGAATTCATAAACTTAACATGTCTATGACACCTACCCACATAAACTAAGCTCCCACAATTCCATAATCTACTGACTGTACAACTATCTCCTCTAGCTATAAAGTACACTACCACACATTCCATACAACTCACAGTCCTGCTGTTCCTATCTCAAAAATATTTCCAGGATCAGACCCTTTTTCACCCAGGATGTGACCAAGATCCTCACACACTCACAGGTCATTTCCATATTAGACTACTGTAATCTCCTATCTACCCTCCCTGACTAACACTACACTACACTTCCGTATAAGACTCTTCAGCTCTCTGCAAATCTTTTGACCAGGCTCTTAAGATCCACTTCTTTAGCACAGTCATCTTTCATCCTAACCCTCTGTTTATGCTCACCACTACCCCTTCTGTGTCACTCCTGTACTGTGCCCCCACAGTGCAGTACTCCGCGGACAGAATACACTCTTCCCGCCATACTGTTTCCCAGGTGTTTCCGGCAATGTGGGTGCTGCAGCCGCAAATTAACAAGTTAATATGGTGGCCCAGCAGCGGGACTCAGGCGCGTGGGTGCTCATCAATTTCCGTGGGTGCTCGGGCCCTTGAGCACCCACAGAATTGGCACATATGTATACGGCAGTAGATGCACCAGCAGAGAGATATTATTTATATAGCAGTAGATGCACCAGCAGATAGGTATTATATATACGGCAGTAGATGCACCAGCAGAGAGATATTATATATACGGTAGTAGATGCACCAGCCGAGAGATATTATATATACGGCAGTAGATACACCAACAGAGAGGTATTATATACAGTATATGGCAGTAGATGCACCAGTAGACTGGTATTATTTATACGGAAGTACAGTAGATGCACCAGCAGAGAGGTATTATATATATGGCAGTAGATGCACCAGCAGAGAGATATTATATATATGGCAGTAGATGCACCAGCAGAGAGGTATTATATATATACGGCAGTAGATGCACCAGTAGACTGGTATTATTTATACAGCAGTAGATGCACCAGCAGAGCGATATTTTATATACGGCAATAGATGTACCAGTAGAGTCGACTGGTATTATTTATACGGCAGTAGATGCACCAGTAGAGAGATATTATATATACGGCAGTAGATGCACCAGTAGACTGGTATTGTTATTTATACAGCAGTAGATGCACCAGCAGAGAGGTATTATATATACGGCAGTAGATGCACCAGCAGAGAGATATTATATATACGGCCGTATATGCACCAGTAGAGAGGTATTATATATACGGCAGTAGATGCACCAGCAGAGAGATATTATATATATGGCACCAGTAGAGAGGCATTATATATACGGCAGTAGATGCACCAGTAGACTGGTATTATTATTTATACGGCAGTAGATGCACCAGTAGAGAGGTATTATATATATATATACAGCAGTATATGCACCAGCAGGGAGATATTATATATATATATATATACAGTATGGTACTCTTTACCTAGCACGGCGCCCACGATTTTGATCGTGGGCATCGCAGGTAAAAAAATCGCGGGCATCGCGGCCATTGAATGCACTAAAAATCGGGTGCGACGCGACCGACACGATGCCCGCGATTTCCCATAGAGAACAATGTTAAATTTCTCAATTGACCCGATTTTACTGTTCAATGCCTCAATTGACACGATTTTTCCATAGGAAACAATGTTAAATGGCCCACAGAGGCCAAATAGGCACCCTGAAGTGTGAAATGGCCCCCACAATTGTTAACGCCACCCCACGATCAACGTCAACCGGAAGCGTGGCGAGCGCAGCGTGCCCGCGAGGGGCGGCGGTACGCGTCCTATGACCTTTTCATACCCCCACTATCCACGTCGGCGTGGAGTTGAGAATAGAATAGTGTGGCGAGCGTAGCGAGGCGAGCGCAGCGAGCCCCGCGAGGGGACGCGGATACCTTCACAGGTAAAGGCGTCCCTTCGCGGGCTTCACAGGTATCCTCGTCCGCTCGCCACGCTTTGGGCTCGGTGGCTCGCTGCGCTCGCCACACTATTCTATTCTCAACTCCACGCCGACGTGGATAGTGGGGGTATGAAAAGGTCGTATCTCTTTGGTGGCCATTAGTTGATTGCTCTAGGAGGCTACTGTAACTTGAGATAGCTTAAAGGGGTGATTTGTGAGGAGTGTGGGTAGGGTTATAGGTATGCCAAGGGAACTGGTTATACAGGGTGGGGGTGGGGGGCGGGGAGGGATGGGTGTCTACGTTTGTTTTTGTTTTTGTGTATGTCCGTTCACAGCAAAATTCAGCAGAACTCGTTCCTTATATTGGCACCTCAAGGGCCTAGAAAATTGGCTAACATGCCGGCAGCCTATGAAATATGAACCCAATGCTGGTCCACTGCTTATACATCAAAGAAAATGGCCCATCGGTAAAATCTGGTCCGCGGCCCTATTGGTCAAACTATTGTTTTTTTCAGGAAATATGGGTGTTAGGTGGATCCCTTGTGCAGATTAAATGGTTAAATTCTTGACCTGGAATGTCAGAGGTCTGAACTGTAGGGTAAAAAGGGCTTTGGTCTTGAAACAGTGCAGGAGTTTGGACTCTGATATTATTTGCTTGCAGGAGACCCACCTGCCTAAAGAGCGATTGGGTTCTTTAAAACGTCCCTGGATAGGGCATAGTTTCCATGCCCCCTTCTCTTCTTCTTCTCGGGGGGTTGCCTTGTTAGTTAAGAAATCAGTGGTTTTTGATAAAGGCTCAGTGAAGATCGATCCCGGGGGAAGATATATCTTTTTGGAGTGTGCAATTGACCATGTGCGATTCTGTATCCTCACAGTATATATCCCACCCCCGTTCTCATACGATGTGGTGAGAATGGCGGTGGAATTTGCAGCATCTTTTCCGGACAATATAGTGATTTGCTTGGGGGATTTTAATAAGGTACCTCAGCCTCACCTGGACAGATGGTATAGGCCTGATAAAGTAAGTCCTAGGGAAAGCAATAAATTTTCTGAGTTCATAGAGGAGATAGGGTGGAAGGATCCCTGGAGAATCAGGAACCCAGATTGTCAGCAGTTTTCCTGTTACTCTTCTTCCCATAGAGTGTTCTCAAGGATCGATTTGATTCTGGTCTCTGAGAATGCCCTTACCAAAATTAGGCATGTAGACTATAGGGCTCGGGGGATCTCAGATCATTCCCCGGTTATTATGGAGATTGATCTAGAGATCCAGACAGGGTTCAGATATTGGAAACTGCAGGCATATTGGCTACAACAAATGGGGGAACAGGGGGAGATGGAGAAAATGATAGTTGAATTTTTTGTAGGAAATGATGGGTCCTCTACAAATCTTGTTGTGTGGGACGCCTTTAAGGCATATTTAAGGGGGGTGTTTATCAAAAAGATAGCCTTCCTGAAGTTGTCTAGTAGAAAGAGGGCAGGCGAACTGGAAGAGAAAATGATTAGTCTTGAAAACACCTTCCTGTCTAATAAGACAGATTCAGCAAGGTTGCTGTGGCTGGCTGCCCAAAAAGAGTGGGTGGAGTTTCTCCAAGAGGTAACTTGCCGACGGCTTACCTCAGGGTCAAACAGGTGGTACGCTGAATCGGATCGGACTGGGAAATTCCTGGCACACATTATGAAACAAGAGAGCCCCTCTAATATTATTCCCCTGATCAGGCTAGAAACGGGCCAAGAGGTCACCAATACCCCTAAAATATCAGAACTTTTTTCTACACACTTTGAAGAGGTATATAGGTCTAAACTAAGTCGCAGTAATGAAGAAATTTGTCAATATCTGGCAGGCTTGGAACTCCCAAATCTGCTCTCCTCCTCAAGAGATATATTGGAGGCCCCCCTGACAGTGGAGGAAGTAATCGCGGCGATTAACTCCCTTCCAGGGGGTAAAGCCCCTGGCCTTGATGGCCTCCCTGGGGAGGTGTACCAGAAATACATTGGGAAGCTGGGTCCTCAGTTGCTGAGGGTTTTTCAATGTATGGAAAAAGAGGAGTGTATACCGCAGTCTTTGACAGAGGCTGCAATTATTATGATCCCCAAAAGTGGCAAAGATCTGACACGAGTTGACTCGTACAGGCCTATATCTTTGATAACATCAGATGCAAAGATATATGCTAAGATATTGGCAACTAGGCTTCAGAGAGTAGTAGATCAGGTGGTCCATCCCGACCAAACGGGCTTCATGGAAGGGAAGTCGACCATGATTAATCTCCGTAGAGCATATACTTATCTCCAGACCGAGGAGCTGAGGGGGTCGGATGCAGTGCTCGCGTCATTTGACGCGAACAAGGCGTTCGACTCAGTCGAATGGCCTTTCCTGTGGAAAACTCTGCAGGCCTTGGGGTTTGGGGAAAAGTTTATAAAACGGATCTCACTGTTGTATCAAAACCCAAGGGCTCGAGTGACCATCAATGGGTTCACATCCCCCTCTTTCTCTCTCTCCAGAGGGACCCGCCAGGGTTGCCCTCTATCCCCTCTGCTGTTTGCAGTCGTGGTAGAGCCCCTGGCGTGTGCACTGAGATCAGCCCTGGGGGGCGAGAACGGGGGAGGGGGACCTAGCAGGAACCTAGTTTCGTTATATGCAGATGATCTGCTGGTGGGTCTATCAATGCCTGGGGACTTATCGGTGGTAATGCAACTCATACAAGAGTTTGGGGGATATTCCGGCCTCTCAATGAACTGGGATAAATCCAACTATATCCAGCTGGGAATTGAGGGTGCATTGAGCCTAGTGCCTGTAGGACAGTTAAAGAGGGTGGAAAAATTCAGATACTTGGGTATCTTATTTACCAGAAACTCAGGAGACTTTATCTCCCAAAATATAATTCCATATATTAGTTTATTAAAATCCAAATGCCGTAGTTGGTCCAGACTTCAGATTTCTCAAATAGGACGGGTTAATTTGGTCAAAATGGCATTATTGCCTAAATTTTTGTATATAGTACAACATTCTCCAGTTTTTATTGGGGATGAGCACTTTAGGAAGATCAAGAGCATAGTATCCTCATTTATCTGGCGGGATAAAATCCCTAGAGTAAAAATGGATGTTATGAGTCGGGATAGAGATAAAGGGGGTATGGCCCTTCCGGATTTCAAAATATATTATATGGCCGCTCAGATGGTTCAAATATGTGCCTGGGTAAGGTCTGGAGAAGACTCAGCCGAGTTGCGAAGCCTTGTGGAGTGTGTGGATCCTGACTATACACCTCTTCAGAGATTGTTTGTGAGGGGGCTCCGGAGGGATCTCCCTCCTATAATCAGCCAAGCGGTTAAAATCTGGAGATGGTCTTGTAAACTAACAAAAGCAGTTGGTCTCGATCCGGACACTCCAATTCTTTCGCTAACAGGTATGGGGGACCTCAAGGAACAACAAGGAGGGTTAGTGTGGAACACCTACGGCGCCAATACTTTGGGCCATTGGTGTCAGGGAGGGGAGCTGAAATCATTTTCCCAGTTGCAGGCAGAATTTAGTATTCCCAAGGCAGTCTTTTTCAGATATCTTCAAGTAAGGAGTGCTATGAATGTAGGGGGCAAATCCACCAGGTGGGAGGTGGTGGAGGCTCCGTGCAAATCCTTCATTAAACAACTAGCGAAGGGCAAGCGCTTGTCTAAAATGTATCACTATCTACATTCATTTGTTCAGGCTGAGGATTTAAGGGTTCTACGGGAAAAATGGACCAAGGACATCCCCCAGCTAGATGAAACAGGCTGGAGGGTCGCCTTGGATGGCCCACGTCAGGCAACAAACTTAATGCGGACTCAACAGGTCCAATTCAATATTCTGCATAGGACCTATGTAACACCTGTCAGACTTAAAAAATTTGCTGGGGGTGGGTCTGATAGATGCCCGAAATGTGGAGAAGGGGATGCCACTCTCGACCATTTGCTGTGGAGTTGTAAGATGGTTAGCAGGTTTTGGGATGATATAATTGAAACTTTGGTCTTGATTGGTGTCCCTCGAAATGCCCTAAATAAACTGAATTTGGTCCTTGGGATATGGGCAGAAGGGACAGTCCCCCGGGAAATGAAACAGATGGCAAAAAACCTAGCGGCTCTAGCGAAGGTAATTATCGCACGTAGGTGGATGTCCCCTTTGGGACCCCTCCATGGGGAATGGGTTAATTTAGTTAACCAGACTAGTGAACATGAAAAGTACGTGTATGCATCCCGGGGTTCGAGTACTAAATATCTGGGTATATGGGGATATTGGAACCGGTCAGTAGACTATAGGGTCAATATCAGAGAGAGGGAGATTGTATAAGCACTGGTTTAGGGATCAAATTTAAATAATGTAATATTATAGTTGCAGATGTACATATGAGGAGATTTCCTCTCTTACACAGAATAAGGTATAATAAACTCACTAGTAATAGGGGAAAGAATAGAAGGGGAGGGTAGAGGGGTGGGGGGAAGGTGGGGGCGAGCGGGGTAGGGAAGAAAAAGGAGAGATAAAGGGAAGGAATTTACTTGTTTTCACTGTTATTTCACAAGATATTTCTACAGTAGGCACGTGATTTGAAATAGGTCCACATTTAAGCGCTAGAGGTGACTCTAGTGAAAATTGATGTAGATAGTATATATACACGGAGATGTCTTTGACACTCTAAGATACATTTAGTAATTTTGGAGTACAATTTAATTGATAGCTCAGCAAAATGGGTGTTTTATTTCTTATTTCCTTTTTTTTTTTTTTTTTTTTTTTTCTTCCTTTTTTTTTCATTTTCCTCTTTTTTGGCTGATTTTGTGTGGATATATATAATTCGATATGTAGGATATATACTCTCTGGATTGAGTGACTCTTTGGGTTCAATACGGTATACTACCCAAGGGATAGGGCCGGGACTATAGCTAGTAGGTTTTTTTTTTTTTTTTTTTTTACTGTCAATGGTGGAGTACGGTCTATGAACAAGTGGAGAGGCTTAATAAATAGGCCGTGGGGGCCTGGGTTGGGCTTTTTGGAGAGGAGAATGGACGGGGGGATGGCAAGGGGGCTGTGTGCAATGGGCCAGGGGACATTGTTATAGATAAAGCTGAGTGGTCCTTAAGGTGGGAAATATCTTTTTATGGTTTTTTTTTTCTGTTTTTTTTTGGGGAGTTCTGCTGTGAACGTGTCTATGTGTATTTTGTGTTATGTTACATGAGGTACTGTTTTTTAAGTAATGAATTGTGTAAAGTGAGTACTACGTTGGTACTAAATGTAACTGTGTGTTTTGTATTGTTTTATATTGAAAATTAAATAAAAACGTAATTTAAAAAAAAAAAAAATCGCGGGCATCGCGGCCATTGAATGCACTAAAAATCGGGTGCGACGCGACCGACACGATGCCCGCGATTTCCCATAGAGAACAATGTTAAATTTCTCAATTGACCCGATTTTACTGTTCAATGCCTCAATTGACACGATTTTTCCATAGGAAACAATGTTAAATGGCCCACAGAGGCCAAATAGGCACCCTGAAGTGTGAAATGGCCCCCACAATTGTTAACGCCACCCCACGATCAACGTCAACCGGAAGCGTGGCGAGCGCAGCGTGCCCGCGAGGGGCGGCGGTACGCGTCCTATGACCTTTTCATACCCCCACTATCCACGTCGGCGTGGAGTTGAGAATAGAATAGTGTGGCGAGCGTAGCGAGGCGAGCGCAGCGAGCCCCGCGAGGGGACGCGGATACCTTCACAGGTAAAGGCGTCCCTTCGCGGGCTTCACAGGTATCCTCGTCCGCTCGCCACGCTTTGGGCTCGGTGGCTCGCTGCGCTCGCCACACTATTCTATTCTCAACTCCACGCCGACGTGGATAGTGGGGGTATGAAAAGGTCGTAGGACGCGTACCGCCGCCCCTCGCGGGCTCGCTGCGCTCGCCACGCTTCGGGTTCACGTTGATCGTGGGGTGGCGTTAACAATTGTGGGGCCATTTCACACTTCAGGGTGGCTATTTGGCCTCTGTGGGCCATTTAACATTGATTCCTATGGAAAAATCGTGTCAATTGAGGCATTGAACAGAAAAATCGGGTCAATTGAGAAATTTAACATTGGTCCCTATGGGAAATCGCGGGCATCGCGTCGGTCGCGTCGCACCCGATTTTTTAGTGCATTCAATGCCCGCGATGGGCGCCGTGCTAGGTAAAGAGTACCATATATATATATATATATATATATATATACGGCAGTGGATGCACCAGGAGACTGGTATATATATATATATATATATATATATATATATATATATATATATATATATATATATATATATATATACGGCAGTACAGTAGATGCACAAGCAGAGAGGTATTATGATTAATTTAATATATATACAGCAGTAGATGCACCAGGAGACTGGTATAATATTTATTTGTATGGCAGTACAGTAGATGCACCAGCAGGGAGGTATTATACAGCAGATGCACAAGCAGACTGGTGTACAAGTGGTTAACAACACATAACAACAGTGCACATATACTGAACTGAAGTTGCCATGTAGTACTGGCTGGGCTGGCAGCAACTGGCAGGGCAGACAGTGGCACTAGTAGGCACTGGCAGTTTTTCCAGCAGTAAAAAAAAGACAGCTCCCTAACCTACCTAACCTAACAAAGCTCCGCACAGTCACAGACTCCTTTCCCTAACAACTCACGAGTGACAAATGGCGCCGGATTCTCGCGGTTTATATAGAGGTCCGGATCTCGCGAGAATCCGGCGCCGGCAATGACGTTTTGCCCGCGTGCCCGGATCCGAATCAAGCGGGAATATGCATATTATGCAGCACTTTACAGAGAATATTTATTCATTCTACTCAATCCTCATCCCAGCAGAGTTTACAATCTATATTCCTTACCACATACACACATACCCACTAGGGTTAATTTATTTGTCAGAAACCAATTAACCTAAAGGGGCTGCGCTATGAATGTACAGCCAGTTATACATAAATCCATTACAGTAATTATTTCTAGGTTAATGGAATTGTCTAGAAAACTCGATTCTGTGTTGAAACAACTACAGTTTATTGGTATATTCTGTATATTATAGTCTAGGCTTGCAAATCTTTGGGGGATACATGTTTTCGGTGAGTGGGGTTCAAACTGCTGGATTTATTCAGCTTCAAACCTGCTGAAAATGGTCGCCAATGCACCTTCATCAAAGCTGCCATGTTAAAAAAAACACCACCACGATTTTATAGATATCAAAAATATTTTTTTCCAGATTTATTAATCTGCAGTTTCTCTGATGGATGAGAGGCCACTTCTGATTGGTTGTTGTTTGTTATGTTGGCAGGCTTACTGGGCAGTAGCCTATTTTGCATCAGGAATGCCTCTGAAGCGGTGGCTGTTGCTATTTGTGTCATTTGAAACTATCCTAACAGAATAGGATCAAGAAAAGAAGAAGATTGTAGGTAATTAAATAAATAAAATAAATTAAATAAATATACCATCACACTATAAAAAAAAAAGAAATGTATAAGAATAGGGATGAGAGGATTGGCTGTGGACAGTCATGTTACTGAATCCAAGATGGCTGCGCCCATGTTCAGAGAAATGGAGGGAAATTTCATCGTGCTGGAGACATGGCTGCCTGCAAAGATGGCGGAGAGGATCCACTGTGTGGATCAGACACTGACAGTGGAGAAGAGAGTCGGAATGAGCCTCCAGGCTTGTTCCTACTGATCCAAATTCCTCCCTTCCCCCTATGGTGGGGGTCTACAGATAAGCGAACCACTGGAGCGAACGCCTTTGGTGAGTGGCGGGGGGAGGGAATAGGGTAATTACATGGCCATTGTGAAGGTCAGAAGGCCGCATACACAGTGCTTGACGCGTAAAAGCGAACACATTACTGTTCTACCAGATTAGATTGATGAGGCTAAGAAGAGAAAGCTCAACATTGTGGACCTTATTCAGGTCCGTTTGCAGATTGTCTGCGTTTGCACGGGGTCCGATGTTTGCGCTGTGCACATTTCTGCGCATGTGCAGATTCAGGGTGCATGCACCCATGGCAAACAGACTGTTCACCGGGTGGTGGTACCAAGGACAGCGGGCGGGGGGCGAAGATGGGCATGGGGCGGCCCGGCGGCTCCATTAGCATATGGGAACGCCCAGTGTTCTAATGCTAATGAGGCCATGATGAACACGTGGGGGGGCGGGCAGCTGACATCACCAGAAGTCAGCTGCCCGCCCACTTCCCCCGAGCATACACGCATATGTACGGTTGCTCAGAGCAACATTACATACGAGTGCACCTTCCACATCTTTCGATAGTCGGTCGACCATTGAAAGATGTCTGTGGATCCCTCTGGCCTGTGAATGGATGTTACTGGGTAACATCCATTCACATGCCCTGTGTGCTAATCGTGCTTGCGAATTCCATAACACATTTATGGCAGAGCGTGCAATCCCTTCTGATAGCGGTTACTGTATTTTTATTTGAAGAGGGATATTTCTGTGGCTCTTTTCTTATGGCACCTGATCATAATCGTTCTGGCCTCTCTATATATCAACTACTGTAGCTATAAAAAGACTGCAAGGTTTTCTGTGCAGCTCAGCTGATTTGCTGCTGTGCTGGTCCAGACTTCTGTCTAACTGCATACAGATGAGCGTAGCTCAGATTGGGGGTAATCTGTCATCGTTATCTCTGCTGCTGCCTGTTGTTCCCCCACATCCATTATTCCACCACCATTTTATGTTTTAACCCTTTGTCACCCACATTTCATACATTTTTTTTAACATATATTACAATTTGGTAACACGTATTATCTCCATGGAGGCAGTGTCAGACTAGAAGGTGAGGGGGCCCTCAGGGAATGCAGTGGTAGGGACCCAAGGTTAATGGGAGTGGCCATCCACAAGAGGGACTTTGCCAAACGTTAGAGAGGACATGCAAAGAACAGGGCTCCTTTATAATGGAGGGGGTGGGGGTGTCTGGATCACCCACTTTGATTGGCCAGAGGGCTAATCTTGGTGTAATTTCTATAGGAACAAACCAAGCATGCAGGTTTGTTTATGATTCTTCTCCGTCAAGTTGTTGACCTAGGGTTACCACCCGTCTGGGATTACTCCCGACAGTCTAGTAATTAAGATCGTAGTCCGGAGGGGTGGCGTTCCCGGACTATACACCCTAAGTCCACCCCTAGTGACTAGACCTAAACTAAACTCATGCCTGGTGTAATGCTAACCCGCACCGACTTCTCACCATTCGGCATGCTGGCAGTCGAGATTCCGGCCCCGGCATTCCAATTGATGTGATGATTCCAGCCACGGTCACCAGGCAATAGTCAAGATGTCTGTGTTGGCATAATGACACAGACATCCAGCCGTAATAATGTGCGACAGTAGCAGTGAAAAGTCCCACTCACTAGTGAGGTACTGTATAAGTATGATTTTTATTCTATGTAATCAATTATATCAAATTAAAAAACACTTTACAGACTGTGCAATTTTTCACGCTGTACCAATTTGAACTGTCTAATTGTATTTATTCCCCTATTCCATTTGGTCTCTTTAATAAAAGTTAATAAATCCTTGTTTAGCCGGCAGCCCTTGAGCCTATTTGTACATACAGAAGAACCACGGGGAGCAACTCTACATGATGTAAAAGAAAGCTTTACATGGTTTACATTAAAAGACTTCAGTGCGGAATTCAATGATAGTAGAAGCCCTGAACTTAATAAGCAGAACAAAAAAAGTTTGTATGCAGCTAAAATATAGGCCAACCAATCAATTTCCTAGCTATCATTTATCTTCTTCACCCAATTAAATGATAGCTTCAATCTTATTGGTTGCTAAGGATAATATCTCCACTTCCAATTTTAGAAGTTTTAGTAAATATACCACTTCATTTTGAAATTTGACCTTTGGTTTAATTAAACGGGACACGGTAAATATCCCGGTGGACAAAAGACAGACACTGGCATTCTGGCAGGGGCTCTGTAAGGGATTTAACTTTATCCCCTTACTCCCCTCACCCTAACCTTCCCTTCCCGCAACCCTCCCCATTAGTGCCTAACACTAACCCGGTACCCCGCTACCTAAACCTAATCTTCTCTCACCTAATCTTCTCTCATCCCTAAGCTAAGACCCCCTGTCCACCCACAGCCTTACCCTAACTTCCCCATTTAGAGCCTAAACTTAAGCCACCCCAATCCCCCATCCCCAGCCTGACCCTAACCTGCCCTGGTATACTTATGTTCGGAATGCCGGTTTTGGGATTTCCGCATCGGCATATTTAGAAATGAGGCAATCCGCATCTTTTGAACCCACATATTAGGTCTGGGCTGTGAGGCCACACCCTCACATGCCAGATCACGCCCCTGCATGTGAAACCACATCCCCACCCTAAAGACCACTCCCCTTTTTGACAATGCAATGGTGCCATCTCAAGTAGGACCGTCACTGCAATCAGAGTAGTTATTATAATAAACATTGTAATAGCAGATGTGTGTGACCCTTTGCATGTACCTGGTGATGACATAGCAAACTTATACTTCTAAAATCAGAAATAAAGACACGGAGACGTAGGTTTGGCAGAATTTGTTAGCTGAATTTTATTTATGAATAATTTAAGCTAATTTTGATTTTGATTATTAATTAATTTAAATGGTGGCCCAGAAAGAACGGCTATTACTAAAACTCCACCCCAAACTGGCATACGTCATTCGGCCCAAGACAACAAGCGGTATCCACTTAACCTACAGCATTGACTGCCCACTCATCCGAGTGGGTTCGCTGTCCCCGGGCGGGTGATACACACGAAAGGCCTAAGCCAATGAGAGGCAAGCGCACCGAAACAAAACAACTACGCAGCCAGCATAACTTAATAAACGTCTTAAATTCTATCTACATGCCGTTCTTTCCCGCCAACGCGTGGACCCCGAGCCCGGAGGCCACGCCCCGCCACCTATTACAAAACTGACCCAATCACTAACAGCAAATCTTCCACAAACAAAAGCAGACCCTCATTAGTCAGATGTACCCCATCAGGTCTGAATAGATGCTGAAATCCAAACCTAATGCGCTCGTGCGGAACTACCGCACCACCATCCTCTAGAACCCAGCGGGCTACTGCCGAATTCAGCTTCTTACGGGCTTCATCAATTGCTCTGCAATTCCTCGCACCTCTCCAACACAGACGAGGAACCACAAATGACCAAATTAAAGTGCACCTAGGCCATGCTGCCTTAATGGCGGCCATATCCCTGAGTATCAAGGCCCGCAGCTCCAATTGGGACATTTTCCCAAGGTCATTACCTCCAAGATGGATAACCAGTATTTCAGGCAATCCATATGACCGGACATTCACCATGAGGAAAGCCCTAAGCTCGCGCCAGGACATACCTCTCACTCCCAACCACCGCATCACATCACCACACTCAGAAGCCGGTCCACAACCAGAAGCCACTAGCCTCGCTGCCCAGAATATATAGGAATGGCCTACAATCCACACTTTGTGCCCATCGCTGCCCACACCTATAAGGAAAGAATTATAAAAGGCATTAGCCACTTTATTAGTTGAGGATATGTAGCATGTATTAAAGAGGGTCTGCCAAAAGAAAAAAAATTTATGTTTGTGCACAAATTTGGTGCGTTAGATTTGCTTCAATGACTATTGAAGCCGCTCCTAGACACAATAGGTATAAGAACAAACAAAGGGAGGTAAGGTATTGGAAGGGAGTAAGGAAAACAGGGGATTACTCGGCCGGAGGAAAAAACGTCTGGACCTGCTGAGGGACTCTTAATTGAAGCCGAATTAGCCGAATTAGGATTAAGCCGAATTCAGTCCGTCAGGTCAGGCAAAAAGCGTGAAAACTCCGGACGCTGGCCCAACAACAGAGCGTAGCTAATCCCCGAGTAGGAAACAGTGGGTATGGGGGTCACATAGGAGTACAACCAGTCAACTGGAAACCAAACATTCACAGACTATCAGGCATAAGGTGGGGTCGAATGTACCTCCTATAGCTAGTGGAGCGCCATCTACCTAAAGCCTTGATATCCCTAGCTTGCCAGCCTGCCCTAGCTGCTGACGTAGCCGTGCCTATCCTAAAGGAATGGGTGCCAAAATCCCCCGGTGGAAGGCCCAGGCCCATCAGGCATCTCTTCATCATCCAATTAAACTGATACCTGGTCAGGGGTAGCTTGTCATAATGCAGGAGCCAGGAACCGCCTGCATGCGGCCTGACTAGAGCGTACTGATTTGCTAAAGCCACCAGGCAAACTGCTGCTGGCGATACAGGAGGCATGAACACCCAAGTCCCTTTCGCTAGTTGATCTGTTTTTGAACATCTAAGCCTGCAGCAAAGGGCCTTATCATCAATGCGAATATCGGTAGCCAGTAGGGAGGCCTCCTTATGCTTAGACGGAGCGACCAGCTCCAAAACTCTAAAAGCTCCATGAAAAGCCATGGAAAAAGCTAATCTGAACAACAACGTTTCAAAAGCTGACTCAGCATAATTGCTAACTATGCCTAAAAGGGGAGGAAGCATTGAGCTGACAATGGGGCGCCTACAATCAAGCGCGACCGGGGCCGAGCGCGACCAGCCTTTCATGGCCCTCCGAATTAAAAAACCTTTGGTGAAATCTGGAAAGCCCTTAAGCTGCGCAAAGAAAGAGATGCCAGCTAAGTAACGCGCCGCCACCGCCCTGGATTTGCCTGCATTGTATAGCTTCCAGAGGAAAGAAAGCAGTAGCTTTTGACCACGCCTACCTGGCCGCGCAGCCCCTCCAGAAAAGGCTTCCCATTCCGACCAAGCCTGTCGGTATGTTCTGAGGGTAGCCGGCGCCACAGACAATTCGGCTAGCCCCTCCAATCCGGCCCGATGACCTGCCAAACATAAAGTGGGCACGAGACCCCGACATCATCAGCATAAGGGACTAGCTCCCTAAAGCGCTCCCACTGAAAGCGCGATAACGCATCAGCCACTTCGTTCACAATGCCCGGAACATGCCTAGCCTTGAACAAAATGTTGAAGCGCAAGCACTGCAGCGAAAGCTGAGCCAGCACACGCAGAACTAGCAGTGATTTAGCCCTCTGGTTGTTGATTGCGTGTACTGCGCTGTAATTATCACACCAGAAGACCAAACTACGGTTCGCAAGAAGCGGCCCCCAGACCTCCATTGCGACCATAATAGGGAACAACTCCAATAACAACATGTCCTTGGTGAGTCCCCTGTCAAACCATGATGCTGGCCAGGCCTGTGCACACCAACTTCCGCTCAAGAAACAACCGAAGCCCGTAGAACCTGCCGCATCGGTGTAGAGTTGCAACATGGAGTTGTCAACCACTGGGGCCAGCCAAATCCGAATGCCGTTAAAATCTTCAAGGAAAGAAGACCAGACCTCGAGATCACGCCTGACCTCGCCGGATAAACGCACAAAATGATGTGCTTTCTTGACCCCAGCAGTGGCTCTCTCCATCTTGCGACAAAACAACCGTCCCATGGGGATGACACGGCAGGCGAAGTTAAGCTGGCCTAACAGCGATTGCGCTTGTCGCAGGGTGATCTTGCGTGATGAGCGACAAAAAGCAATTGCATCCTTCAGCTTAACTATCTTATCCTGTGGCAAGCAGCAATGACCCAAGACTGTATCGATCTGGATCCCCAGAAACGACAAGCATGTTACCGGACCTTCCGTTTTGTCCTCAGCAATTGGCACACCAAATTGCTGAAAAACTAAACGAACAGACTCAAGTAACTCCGAGCATTGGTCTGAGCCTGGGGGGCCCACGCACAGGAAATCATCCAGGTAGTGGGCGACTCCGCCCAAACCAGATGACCTCTCTACACACCAATGCAAAAAGGTGCTGAACTTCTCAAAAAATGCACAAGAAACGGAGCACCCCATCGGCAAGCATTTGTCGACGAAGTACTCGTCCCCTATGCGGAAGCCCATAAACCTAAATGCATCAGGGTGTAAAGGCAGAAGACGAAAGGCCGACTCAACGTCGATCTTTGCCATCAGAGCCCCAGCTCCCATGGACCTGACCAAATCGAGCGCTTCATCAAATGACTGATACGTCACCGATGAACACTCGATTGGAATGGCATCGTTTACAGAGAAACCCACAGGATAAGATAGGTGCTGAATCAATCTGAATTTGCCGGGAGCCTTCTTGGGGACCACCCCAACCGGAGAGATGACCATATCCGGCAGGGGTGGGGCCAAGAACGGTCCCGCCATGCGACCCATCTGCAGTTCATTGTCAACCTTCTCTCTTAAGACGCCCAAAAACTCACGGGCAGACTTCAAATTTCTAAAGGATCCCCCCAACACAAACCCTTGTATAGGAAGCCTAAAACCTATAGTAAACCCTTCGTGCAAAAAGGCAGCCGCCTCTCTGTCCGGATACTGGCGTAGCCAAGAAGACATGGCCTCGACCAGCACCGGGGTGGGGGCCCTAGCGAGCAGCTCCGGACGGTTGGGGCTTGGAAGCTGATCCAGCTGCCGCCCCTCTAGAGGGGCGGCCACCCCGAAAGCAGCTAAAGGCCGGGTGGTTACCCGAACAATTGATGCACACATGTTTGTAACGGCATCGTTGCCCCAAATTGCATGAAGAATTGTTAAAGGCATAGCATTTGCCTTTAGCAGTCCCCGGGGTGAATGGCCTACCCCCGGTAGTGCTACGTTTGGGGACCACAGCATCCGCTGTGGACCGTTGCGGGGGATATGAAGGAAGAGGAGCCGGGGCAGATGGACGAGCCCCCTCCACCGATTCAGCATTAGCCCTAGTTAGGCCCATCCACACTTCCACATCCTTACACCCAAAGTCCATTATATGAAGACAGTCCTGCTTGCGCCGAAACTGTTCGTCATATGTCCTCCAGGCTATGCCCCCATAAGCCCTATACATGTCATGGACCATGTGAATATAACGGATTATATTCATATGTTCATCAGGCCTATCTTCCAGGTAGCACGTGGAAAACACACAAAACCCTGCCAGCCAATTGTTGTAAGACCTAAAAGCCTCCGAACCGACGTCACCTTTCGCCTTAGCCGCCTTAGCCGCCTTATAAGCCTTTTTCGACTCATCAGTAAGGCTAAACAAATCAACATATTCACCTTTTTGGATCTTGGCTCTGCAACTGTCCCTAAGGCCCCTAAGAACCGCGGTATAGTCGCAGTGCACCACACCCGGAAGGTTCCTACGTTTTCTATCCCTACGTGATACCTTGGCAGGACGTTTCCGCTTACTTACACGAGTGTTACGGGAAGCCTCCCTCCTCGCATACTTAGCCGCCCTCTTACGCGCCTTCTTTTTGCTACCTGCATCCGAGCCACCCGCGGAGGATGAGGAGGATGAGGATGAATAGTGACTGGAGCCTGACCCCACAGTGGACGAATAGGCTACTGAATCTGACCCTTCATCAGACGTTTCCTCACCTGTTGCCTCTGCATGATCTTCCCATGTATCATCATCATCATCATCATCATCAGTGTCCTCCACGACCACAGCCTTCTCTGTTACGTGTCCCTCGACTCCGTCACCTTCAGCATCTGAGGAGACAACCGACAAGGGCCTGGCCGGCCTAAAAGACCCGCCCCGCCTAGGCTTTCGCCTGCCTGTCGAAGGGTTAGCATCCCCCCTGTTACCACTACCGTGACCAGCTTGCGGGGGAGTGTGGCCCCTTCCTTTAAATGCCCGCACAAACTCTGCACACCCTGGAATGTCCTGGCCCCTCAGAGCATGGGAGCGGCCCCCACTAGGACCTTCACCGGAGTCCTGCACTCCATCGGACTCCACCAGAGGAGCCAGAGCCCCGGCCACTGATGCTAGAGCAGCAGAGAGCAAGGCTGAATCGAAAGCAGGAGCAGAAGCCCCAGCCCCACGGCCTGCCGTATGGGTATGTGTAGACCCACGACGACTGCTGCGAGCTGAAGCCCTACCCCTGCCCCCGACAGCCCCCTCTGACTGACTGCTCCTGCTCAGTGATGGATGCTCCTGGCTTTCCCAGGAAGGCCTGTACCCATAAAATGGGGTCTCAGGATCAGGAGCATGAAGCAGGGCCTCATTATCAAAATCTGCGCCATAACAATCATCCCCTTCAAATTGCTCCTGGGCCGCCTCCTGACTAGCTGCGTGCCGCTGACGGCTGCCCTGACCAGCCTCATGAGCACTTGCTCTGGCCCGGCAGGGAACCGACCCCCGCCCTGTCTTCACACACCCGCGACGAGCGCGAGCTGAACCTCGCTGCCCGCCGCGTGACGTCACCCGCCCCGGCCTAGCATCGGCGTTTGGAGATGGGTAGGCCGCAGCCGCAGCCTCCCGACTCACTCCCGCCAGATGCCCACGTCGTGTCCGAGGCGCCGCAGGGCGCCCTGGACCCCCAGCACTACTCTGAGATGGGTAGGCTGCAGCTGCGGCCACCCGACTCATGCCGGCATGACGCGCACCTCTCGCGCGAGGCGCTCCAGGGTTCCCCCTGCTCACACCCGCGCTAGCACTCCGGCCTAATGGTGACGCGCGTCGGTCACCACTGACGCAAAGGGCGCGTCTTGCAGACAAACGCCCGCCGCGCGATGCCCTACCTCCCCGCCCGGAGTGAGCCGCCGGGTCAGCCAAGGCAGCACCCGCGGCAGCCTGAGGAGGCCCAGCCGCAGACGAACGCCTCACACCCGGGGCCCCAGCCGGTGGGTCGGCTGACGGAAGCGGTGTAACCGCGCCGGGTACACCATCAGCCTCTGGAACTACATAGCGAGCGGGCAGGCGAACAGAGCGCCTAGGCCGCTGAGGAGTAGCACGGGGCATGATAAATTCACCAACTTTTACCTCAAAATCAAGGAGAGAAACGAGATGCGTCTGCTCACCAGAACTTTCCAGGAAAAGAGGAAGACTCCTCCTCCTTTCTGGATTAATCTCTCAGCTATTCTGCCAAGCCTAGACCACCTATTGGCTCTCCGTGTCACATGCACAAAAGGTACACACCCAGCTATCAATGTTTAATTCACTACATGTCTATCCTAGCCATTACGTTGTTCATCATTGTGCTTATTTTTATTTAACAATGACAGAAGTAAATCAAACAATCACATAAGGGAAATGATTGATGCTAAGATTCATGGCTGATATTATTGGAGGTGGAGAAGGGGAGAGATATTGCAAATAATGTTCCGTGATACATTTCCCAAGGCAAAAAAAAATCTGTATGATAGCAGCAGCTAGCTCAGAGCGATGATAACTGCATCTTAATATTTTTGTTTTCACTCTTCTAAAGCATCCCTCTGCTGCCTTTCACATCACCAGAGTACACAGCAATAACCCAAAGCCTCTACTTAAGTATTTTATGAGATGAGATATTTTAAGCATATATGTGAAATAATACATTACCCCAGAGAACTTCATGACAGCAACTCATGTGGAGAGTTCTTGAGACATGATGATCTAGGAGGGAGCAGCTGCACATTCCCACCATGAAGTGTCTGTGAAATGAAAAATACATAATAGTTGGACGTTATATATTACTTTATTGCCTGCTCATTATGAAATACCTGAAGTGTTCTTTTTTATAGCAAGAACCTTATCCCCGTATGTTTAGATCAAACTATTTGCTGGAGGCAGTTCTGTAATGTAATGGGGCCTACACACGGAGAGATTCCTGGGAATTTTCTAATTGATCTCACTACGGGCAGGATGCACTAACATCGGGAAATGGTTATTTGGTCTACAGCAAATTCGTCGACAGTCATTGGTCATTGTCCTTGGTCGACACCATTAGGGCGACATGCTGAAAGGTCGACACAGGTTTAGGTCGACATGGGTTTAGGTCAACGTGGGTTTAGGTCGACAGGACATTATGTCCACACAAGCATTAGGTCGACATGGGCAATGTCGACAGTCAAAATGTCAACATGGGGTTTTCCACAGTTTTTTGAGCCGACGTGCCAACAGGCGGTATTTCATGCCCTACCCTCCACTAGGGCATGGAGGGAGAATAAAACAGGTGCCAAACACGTAACACCGTGCCCGAATCATGGCGAGAGCAGCGAGACATGCGAGGGGACGTGGTACTACGTTTCAGTGTCCATGTTGAATGTGTCCACATGTCGGCTCAGAAAACAGTAAAAAAAAAAACATGTTGACCTTGGCCATGTCGACCAAATGCTAGTGTCGACCTAATGACCTGTCAACCTAATGACTGTCCTAACATCTCTGGACTTAATGACACCCCTAACATCTGCAGCCCATTACCGCCCCCCCTCTGCCGCAATGATAATAATGGCATATGTTCATCTTCTGCTTTTCCCACTTCCACAGCTAATAGGAGGGTTCTTCTGGAACTGGAATAAATAAATCATTTTTAGGACTTATCTCCCTTTGGCAAGAAGATGATTAAGTGAATGCAATGTGTCCTAGTGAAATGATTGAGTTTACCGGGAAGGTTTCAATAGGCACATAAATTATACTTATATTATATTGTCGTCTGGTTGTAACGTACATTTCCACAGACTGGAATACAAGGGTGCTATTTACACATTGCGGTTACAAGTAAGACTCGTGTGCATTCATTTCTTCATTTAAATTACATTTTGTTGTTACTTTAAATGATAGCTTCAGCATTGTTATATTTAGTGCAATGGTCCGGCTACTCCATATATCTGGGTGTATTTAACGGTTATGGTATGCTAGGTCGAAATTCATTAGGTCGACACCCTATGGTTGACAGTCAGTAGGTCGACACCACTGAATGATTGACATACTCATGGTCGCAGGGTCTAAAGCTCGAAACAAGCTTTAGGTCGACATTGGGAAGGTCGAGAGTCAAAAGGTCAACACAAATTTTTTTTGGCCTGAATGTCAACACAGTCAACATGGACACTAGAAAAGTGTCACGTTGCCTCTCTACACTCGGCACACTATTTTATTCTCCCGCCATGCCCCAGTGGATGGTAGCGCATGAAATACCGCACATGTCGGACCAGAAATAAAACTGAGACCAACTCCTGTTGACCTTTTCACTGTCGACCTTTCCATTGTCGACCTAAAGCCTGTGTTGATGTTGAAAAAAAAGTGTGGGAAAAATATTTCTTAATACACTCAATTTATTTTAAAACCATCATTTCACCCACACATGGTCTGGCCACCGTCGCTTTCCCGCTAATTTCTGCAAAAATTAACCAGTAGGTTGCCATGGCTACCACCATCTAAGGCTGTGGATAGGTACTGGGGCCAGGGCTGTAGAGAACTTGACTGACAGGAAGTCGCTGTTTATGGGTGGTGACCGGCCGTTTTCTGGGCATGTCAGGAAAGATGCAGGAGTGCCCAGGGGTTTTCAGGGAGGGTGTGTGATGTCAGCGACGGCCTCGTTCAGCCTGATTCTGTCACAGAGTTGGGGAAGGGTCAGAGTCACACACACTTGCACAGGAAATGATTCAATGGTGAGTGAGTTGCGAATAGATTTGCAGATCAGCGATCCATCCACAAGCCATTCGCAGACCTACATGGGGCGGGATTTCACTCTGTCTGGGTGGTGGCTATCTGATCAAAGGGGTCTGCATATTCGCACAGCAGCGATCAGGACTGAATCGGGCCCAGAGTTTAGAGGACACTCATGTGACCTGCAGACCAGCCTCCCCTGTAATGGATATCTGCCCCAAATGCAGTGGATCAGTGACCTGTAGAGCTTAATGTATATAGCCCTACAATATATGCACGAGTGACTATTATTGCACGTCTGCAGTGTCCCAAGTATATCACCACAAATACCAACACAGAGCTGTATTACCAAAGGGTATTGGTCATTTGGTCGACAGTGTCGACAGTCAAAAGGTAGACCACAATTGATTGACAATCAATAGGTTGACATGGTCAAAGGGTGCCAGGTGCACTAAGCTTAAGCTGATAAACAGCTACCAATCGGCTACTACCTGTCATGTCACAGACTGTCTTTGAAAAATGTCAGGCAGGAGCTGATTGGTGGTTGGTTATCACTCTCCATTTTATCACTTTTGAAGCTTAGTGCATCTGGCACCACAGCTGCTAGTGGTGCAGTGATGGGAAGTAAACCAGGGACCGGATTCAGCATAGGTCGCAAAAGCACAATCTTTCTCTGATGGACAAAACCAAGTGCACTGCAGGTGGGGCAAATGTTAAGCCCATACACACTACTAGAGTAGACGATGGGGCCGTGGCCAATAAATGTAACAATATCGGCCGGGGACGCGGGTCCCAATATTGTGCATACAATCTGAGCAATATCGGTAAACAATATTGTTCAGTCAGGTCACCGGGACCCGCTGAACATGCGGTTGCCGTGGCTTTATAGCCAGACTGGCCTCTATGTTCAGTAGACATCAATCTTCATTAACGTTGCGCGCATCGTTAACGATTGTGTGCACACAGTCACACTAGATTACATAGTGAACTATATCGCGCAGAAAGCCCTTTCTGAGCGATATCTTTCATTATATCCCCTAGTGTGTATGGTACTTAACATGTGCAGAGAGAGGGCGGGATGTATTAAAATACATCGCCGCCCCTTGCCACGCCACCGCAGCGACTAAGATCACAATATGGTGATGGAGGTCCCCCGCAATACCTGTCGTGTGGTGTTCGGGGGGTCTCCGTCACATCCCTGGGCTTCAAGTTCTCCCTGTATGGGAAGTTGCTGTCCCCGGTGCCTCCTCCTCCTCCTCCCCCCTGCAGCCGGAAGGACCACCGGCTGTGTTGCTAGGGGGAGGAGGAGTTTGACGGAGGTGTATGCCGGGGAGGAGGAGTGAAGTTGAAGTCTGCGGCGGCGAAAAGAAGCCCATTAGCTTCTATAGGGTATTGCATACATCCCAACTTCTAGGGAGACGGAGGAGGGACAGAGGGATGCGCGCTGTTGCCGAGCCGAAAATTTCGAGGGCGTGGTCTAATTAAAGAGGGCGTGGCCTATATTTGCGGATCCCATTTTGACGCTATGGACGCATGACCCAGAGGCTCTGTGAGCCTTTAGCCATGCCCCCAGCCCTCTTGCTGCGGAAATAGACGCTGTTCGGTGAACAGCGTTTATTCAGTGCTGCTCAACAGCCGACAGGGGGGACTCCCACCAGCCCCCCTCGCCGCAGGACACTGCCGGCCGAGAGAGGGATGCCACTAGTAATGTTGGGGCCCAGGACTGACCTTCAGCCTGGGCCCCCCCCTCGCACATGCCGACACCCCCCCCTCGCGCGCCGGCACCCCGCCTCCCCCTATCCCCCCCAATTACTATTACCAGCGGTGGCGGTGGCGGCGGCGCAACATCTCCCAGGCTCAAGCAGCGCAGCATCTTCTCCCTCCTTCCTGTCGGGAGTCGGGACTCGGAGCACTCACTGCACAGTGCAGCCTGCAGAGCGCCGAGCCCCTCTGTATCCTAGGCTCGGTGCTCTGCAGGCTGCACTGTGTATTGTGCGTTCCTGGCCGCCGGCGCCGGGTGGGGGATGCGGGTGCGGGGGGTGGTGCTGTGCCACTGTGGGCAGCTTCCCAGGCCCCCCAAAGGTAATACCCTGGCCGGCGAAGACAACGGGGGTTATACCGCATTTTTCCCTTAGTACATCCCACCCAGAGAGAGAGAGAGAGATTTGGGTGGGGGTGTGTTCAAATGATATCTAAATTGCAGTGTAAAAAATAAAGCAGCCCGTATTCACTTATGTGCACAAATACTAAAAAAAAAAAGACAGAAGGAAAGAAAAATAAAACTATGGCCCTTATTCTGATCGGTGCGGCCCGATCAGAATATGCGGCCGCAACCGTGCAGGCGAATCCCCGCCTTCCATACGGATCGCCACCTGCCGTCCGTATGCGGATATGTGGCGATCCGCATGAAATTGGACGGGGATACGCCTCCTCCATGGTGGGAGCAGCCCCTGCATTCGATGGTCGCCGAACATCGAATGCAGGGCCGCACGCTCCACCAGGTCCCGCAACACAAGACCACACGGACACTTGTCCGTGTGAAATCATGTATAGGGGCGGGCAGCTGACATCCGGCGATGTCAGATGCCCGCCCCGTACCCACGCGTCACGGCCTCATTACCATGCATACGCCCCGCGTTTGCATGGGAACGCCCATGAAACGCGGGGCGTATGCATAGGGTAATGAGGCTAAGTAGCCCCTCACGCCCCTCTACGCCCCCTGTGCGGCGTATAAAGAATCCGTGCGGCAAAATCGCCTGCACATGCGCAGAGTGACCTCTGCACATGCGCAGACGATCAACATCGGCGGTCCGTCCGCATGCGGGAATTTCCGCACCGATCAGAATAAGGGCCTATGTTATCAAGAAATGAGTCTGCGTCCCCTAATTGCAGAAAAATGAAGAAACCTTTATTTTTTTTAAAGGGATTAAATGTCTAATAGAGGACACTGATATTTTCACAACTGTTCCACAAAATAGACAGCACTGCCTGGAACCTGCAGCTCATCTTTCTGCCATTAGATGTCACTGAGTTTTTCATTCAATTAATGCTTATTTCAGTTATGTGTCTCACTCATTTGCAGAAGCCATATTGACAATGAAAAAAAAAGCTGACATTTTATTAATTCACAGTATTGCCAAGTTAATAAAAAATGATTGTACCTACTAGTATGTTAAACTATGACATAATAAAAATGTACAAAGAACATAAGCATAAAAACACACAGTGATTTCTGCTAAAAATAATTTTTATTGTTATGTATCAGTCCCTAATGTCACCCTTATCAGAAACATACAGAAAACAATGACAAAAAAGCAGAGCCGTAACTACACTTTTTTGGTGCCGTGTGCCAAATTGGGAATTGGTCCAACACACATTTATAGAACACTGCGAGAAAATGGATTTGGACACAAATCTTCTTAATACCACATTCATGCACTTAACTTTAAAGACAATTTTTGTTCAGTTACAATACCCTCTATCAAATAACACATTTCAAGTTACTACCATACCCAGGATTCAAACCCATAACATGTTGCATTACAATTGAACACCCTTCTCATTGAGCTTTTGGGTGTGGATCAGTTGGTCACCAGCAAGTTGTTAGACAGTCATTAGGTCGACATGCATTTAGGTCGACATGTGTCTAGGTCGACATGCAGGAACGTCAACATGAGTCTAGATCAACATGGGTTAGGTCGACAGGGTCATTAGGTCGACATGGATTAGGTCGACAGTCAAAAGGTCGACATTGAGTTTTTCACTGTTGTTTGAGCCGACATGTGCTGACAGACGGTATTTCATTCACTACAATCCACTAGGGCATGGTGGGAGAATACAATAGTGTGCCGTGTAGCGAGTCACCGTACACAAAGCATGGCGAGCATAGCGAGCCATGCGAGGTGACGTGGCCCACTTTAACCTGTGTCCATGTGCCCTTTGACCCCCCTGTCGCCTGCCCTGGGCACATTGGGAAGGGCCCGGGTACTGTAGGAGGTGGGGCATAATCAGAGGGCATAATTAGGGTGGCCAATCCTGGGATCAGGATAAGCAGCATCCCGGGATTTGGCCCCAAATGAGCTGGGATTTCAATCCTGGTATTCCATTTTTAAATTTTGAGATTTCGGTATTAGACTGTGTATGTGCAGTGTAATGCTGGGCTACATCTGTGCATTAAAAAACAATTACAGGTGGAGACAATAAAAGCGCATAAATAACAGAATAGCATTCACTCAGACGCTGCACGCCTGCTTCTCGACCCAGCGTGCTGCTCCGAGCAACGTGACATGTTTTCAGAGGTCGCGCTGCACAGGCCGAAACCCAGCACACGTCGGCTGCTCGCTCCGCTTCCGCCCGTGCGGCACTACTGCACCACCTGCCGCGCTCCCCAGCTGCACCGCCTGCCCCACTCCCCGCGCGCACCACCTGCTGGACCGACCATGTAAGTAATTGTGCGTGGCGGTTGGTATGTTGGCGGAGGGGGGGGTATGGGGCTTGGGTGTTTTTTTTGACAATCTCAGGATCCCAGAAATCCCAGGATTGAGCATTTTTCAGTCCTGAATACCTGGATTGATAAAATGCCATGGGATTGCCATCCCTAGGCATAATACTACAAAATATATACAGGTTGTTTATCCCTTATCCAAAATGCTCAGGACCAGAAGAATTTTGGAATGTTCCGTAATTCAGAATATTTTTATATTTCAATGATGTATCTGCCAGTCAGTAGTGCCAGTTACACATCATGTCCCCAGTACTGCTGGTACAGATGTCCCCAGTAGTGCCAGTTACACATCATGTCCCCAGTAAAGCTGATACAGATGTCCCCAGTAGTGCCAGTTACACATCATGTCCCCAGTACTGCTGGTACAGATGTCCCACGGTAGTGCCAGTTACACATCATGTCCCCAGTGCTGCTGGTACAGATGTCCCCAGTAGTGCCAGTTACACATCATGTCCCCAGTACTGCTAGTACAGATATCCCCAGTAGTGCCAGTTACACATCATGTCCCCAGTACTGCTGGTACAGATGTCCCCAGTAGTGCCAGTTACACATCATGTCCCCAGTCAGGGCCGGCGCCACCACTAGGCAAACCTAGGCATTTGCCTAGGGCGCCGGCCACTGGAGGGCGGAAAATGCCGCCCGGGTACCTGTCCTACCGGCGCTGTCTATTTCAATCTGGCGGCGGAGGCAGCGGGGGTCCCTGCAGTCTATTAAAAATCACGAGCGCTATCCGCCGGGCTATGCGGAAGCGCTTCTAGTGTGAAAACTCTGGCAGCACGGCGCACGCTGATCTCAGCCAATCAGCGTGCTGCCAGAGTTTTCACACTAGAAGCGCTTCCGCATAGCCCGGCGGATAGCGCTCGTGATTTTTAATAGACTGCAGGGACCCCCGCTGCCTCCGCCGCCAGATTGAAATAGACAGCGCCGGTAGGACAGGTACCACCCCACACCTCACACACACCACCACCCCCCCCCCCCCCCCGGCACCGGGGCGCCCCCAGCCCGACTCGCCTGGGGCGCTCCGGTGCCTTGCACCGGCCCTGTCCCCAGTAGTGCTGGTACAGATGTCCCCAGTAGTGACAGTTACATATCATGTCCCCAGTACTGCTAGTACAGATGTCCCCAGTAGTGCCAGTTACACATCATGTCCCCAGTACTGCTGGTACAGATGTCCCCAGTAGTGCCAGTTACACATCATGTCCCCAGTACTGCTGGTACAGATGTCCCCAGTAGTGCCAGTTACACATCATGTCCCCAGTACAGCTGATACAGATGTCCCCAGTAGTGCCAGTTACACATCATGTCCCCAGTACAGCTGATACAGATGTCCCCAGTAGTGCCAGTTACACATCATGTCCCCAGTACTGCTGGTACAGATGTCCCACGGTAGTGCCAGTTACACATCATGTCCCCAGTACTGCTGGTACAGATGTCCCCGGTAGTGCCAGTTACACATCATGTTTCCAGTACTGCTAGTACAGATATCCCCAGTAGTGCCAGTTACACATCATGTCCCCAGTACTGCTGGTACAGATGTCCCCAGTAGTGCCAGTTACACATCATGTCCCCAGTAGTGCTGGTACAGATGTCCCCAGTAGTGACAGTTACATATCATGTCCCCAGTACTGCTAGTACAGTTGTCCCCAGTAGTGCCAGTTACACATCATGTCCCCAGTACTGCTGGTACAGATGTCCCCAGTAGTACCAGTTACACATCATGTCTCCAGTACTGCTGGTACAGATGTCCCCAGTAGTGCCAGTTACACATCATGTCCCCAGTACAGCTGATACAGATGTCCCCAGTAGTGCCAGTTACACATCATGTCCCCAGTACTGCTGGTACAGATGTCCCCGGTAGTGCCAGTTACACATCATGTTCCCAGTACTGCTAGTACAGATATCCCCAGTAGTGCCAGTTACACATCATGTCCCCAGTAATGCTGGTACAGATGTCCCCAGTAGTGCCAGTTACACATCATGTCCCCAGTAGTGCTGGTACAGATGTCCCCAGTAGTGCCAGTTACACATCATGTCCCCATTACTGCTGGTACAGATGTCCCCAGTAGTGCCAGTTACACATCATGTCCCCAGTACTGCTGGTACAGATGTCCCCAGTAGTGCCAGTTACACATCATGTCCCCAGTACTGCTGGTACAGATGTCCCCAGTAGTGCCAGTTACAGATCATGTCCCCAGTACTGCTGGTACAGACGTCCCCAGTAGTGCCAGTTACAGATCATGTCCCCAATAGTGCCAGTTACAGATCATGTCCCCAGTAGTGCCAGTTACATATCATGTCCCCAGTGCTGCTGGTACAGACGTCCCCAGTAGTGCCAGTTACAGATCATGTCCCCAATAGTGCCAGTTACACATCATGTCCCCAGTGCTGCTGGTACAGATGTCCCCAGTAGTGCCAGTTACACATCATGTCCCCAGTACTGCTGGTACAGATGTCTCCAGTAGTGCCAGTTACACATCATGTCCCCAGTACTGCTGGTACAGATGTTCCCAGTAGTGCCAGTTGCACATCATGTCCCCAGTACTGCTGGTACAGATGTTCCCAGTAGTGCCAGTTGCACATCATGTCCACCGTACTGCTGGTACAGATGTCCCCGGTAGTGCCAGTTACACATCATGTCCCCAGTACTGCTGGTACAGATGTCTCCAGTAGTGCCAGTTACACATCATGTCCCCAGTACTGCTGGTACAGATGTCCCCAGTAGTGCCAGTTACACATCATGTCCCCAGTACTGCTGGTACAGATGTCTCCAGTAGTGCCAGTTACACATCATGTCCCCAGTACTGCTGGTACAGATGTTCCCAGTAGTGCCAGTTACACATCATGTCCCCAGTGCTGCTGGTACAGATGTCCCCAGTAGTGCCAGTTACACATCATGTCCCCAGTACTGCTGGTACAGATGTCTCCAGTAGTGCCAGTTACACATCATGTCCCCAGTACTGCTGGTACAGATGTTCCCAGTAGTGCCAGTTACACATCATGTCCCCAGTACTGCTGGTACAGATGTTCCCAGTAGTGCCAGTTGCACATCATGTCCACAGTACTGCTGATACAAATGTCCCCAGTAGTGCCAGTTACACATCATGTCCCCAGTGCTGCTGGTACAGATGTCCCCAGTAGTGCCAGTTACATATCATGTCCCCAGTACTGCTGGTAAACATGTCCCCAGTAGTGCCTGTTCCCAGTTGGTTTTTAGCAATATTTTTTTTTTTCTTACTTTCTGGAATGTATGGTATTCGGAATAATTTGGATAAGGGATATTTGGATAAGGGATACTTAACCTGTATTCAGCAAACAGTAATTGCAGTGCGGAGAGCCTCCACCATTTGGGATATTGATACATGTTACCTACAGAGCTAGACTCTGGTAACCACATTTTTCACACATGAAGTCCTGCAATGTACTTATTGCAGAGTGTAAATAAAAGCCAAATTAATCAAATGGAAATGCTTAATATATCTAAACACCAGCAGGTGTTTCCAAAATGTTCTCTCAGAAAAGCAGATGTTCCTTTCACCACTAGTCAACCTATGTCTTTATCACAACAGCCACCTAAAAGTCACCTACGATATATAGAATACATCATGGCAATTCATTTAGACTGGTTCATTAAATCGGTGAGGTCTAATCGAGCCAGGGTGTTTATTTATTGAAATTAATTAAATTTCAAGTTCACTGGATTACTGTGTGTGTGACATAGACGAACCGTCCTGTGATTATCCCTGTAAGGAGCAGGCAGGGCTTACTGGAATCTCGAAAGGGAACAAACACATTGAGAGTGCAACTGTCAAGACGAATTAACATTTTCTAAACCAATGGTATTTCAATCAAAGTCCACATCATACTGGACAATTTGTTCCGAAAGCGCGTTATTACGGATATAAAGTACACTTTGTACTAGACTCATTTGCTAGAAGACTGACCTTGGTGCTAATGGCATTTAAGAAATTCACAATTAGTTTAAAAAGTTTACCAGCTTCTATTAGACAACATCAAAGATTGCCAATAATTAGGCCCCATACACAATAAACGATGGTGGTCACCGCCTATATAATTACCAATATCGTCCGTGGGTCCCATTATTGCGCGTACACACCGAACGATATCAATTGCCGATTTTATTCAATGACATCACCGGGACCCGCTGAACAGACAGGTCATTTGGCTTTAGAACGAAATTGACCTGCCTGCTCAGAAGACATCAATCATCGTTAACGATATTGAGTGTACACACTAGACTAGACGATAGTGTGGAAGATCGCTCAGAAGCCCCTTTTTGAGTGATATTGTTTACAAGATCCTTTAGTGTGTATGGGGCTTAATGGGTGTAAATACACTTGGGGCCTTATTCTGGTTGGTGCGGCCGGCCCGTACGCGTACGTTCCGGGGTTTTTAATGACCTGCGCATGCGTACCATCTCCAATGCGCAGGCGCGAACACTCCACAACGCTTACGGACGGGTCTCTCCGTGCGAAAAAACTTGTACGCGAGAGTACGGGCATTGGGGGCGGCATAGGGGCGTGATGAGGGGAGCGGCCGAAATAATGAGGGAAAATGGGCGTAAATATGGGCGTACACGGGGGTGTGCACCAAAAATGAACGGTGCTACTACCGCACGATCGGCTAAAGCACCGTTCATTTCGGACACAAAACAGGCGGCCGCCAACCGCCACCTCAGACCACCCCTACAGATACCGCATGCCAGCGTGCGCCTGGGTTTGCTAATTTACGCTGATTACTACTCAACCACATACACCTGAATGTAATAAGCAATGCTGCAGTCTATTAAGTCCAAACCATGATTTCACTACCTGCAAGCCTACACACAGCACTCAAACACATTGGAAGCTTATCTTTCTATACTTCTCGACATTTAAAGGTTTGTTTAATTTAAGGTAAGAATCTTTTTAAGACCTGCTTATATATGCTAAGGTAGGTATTTGTTAAACAGTTATACACATTCACTACGTGCTTTCATAGACTTTACACAGTAGCACACTCAATCTACACAAGTCGACATGTGTCAAAGTGTTCACTCTAATACAAACATAGGTTTTGTATTTATGATACAATAACATAAACCACATCTAACACCTACAAAGGATGTTTCAGCAATGTTTTAAGCCCATGCCCACTATTTTGCACACAATCTTTGTATAGTACCCAAAATACAGACTTGTAACACTATCTGATCTGCTATGAATTGGATTTTACTACACTCTGGATGTAAGATGCCACCAATCACATTATTGCACTCACATCTCTCTAACAAAGGATTCCTACATCTGCTTATGACACTGTAAAATCATATATATGTACAAAGTTAAACATGTTTGTCCACAAGCAATTTTATCATGTTTGGCCGATTCACACATCTTTTTTTAGGGAGGACACATATGCATTCCTACACAAATGTCCCTTTTGACCCTTGTTTGTCTACCTCACCCACTCCATGAGGAAAGCATTGTTCTGGACCTGCTTTTACCTACTAATGTAGGAGCTACCTCACCTGCACACAAACTGCTTTCTCACCTATTAAGTTGCTCTGCACATGTGCTGACACAAACTAATTAGCAGGGAAAAGTTGGATAGGAACATGTGAATGGCCATGGAGAGGGTTACACATGGGAAACTTCTACCACACTTCAAGAAATGCTCAAAAATACCCTGGTCAGTAAGTACACATAAATGTAGTATTTGTTTCACACAAGAAATTACACATACAACAATTGTGTTTTAATTGGTAAAATAAATTTATTTGCTGTTCAGCATCACAGCTTATTTGACACTTTAATGTCATAAATCAAATAAACAAATAAAATATACACAAAAAAAAAAACAGCCAGAACAAGAGGTTGCATATCTCCAAACATGTGTTACCCTGCAAATGCAATGGTGAAAGAAATGGGGACACCAGAATACGTACTGCAACAACCAGGGTGAATACTAAGCAAGATACACACCACCAAAAATTTATCCTGCATTTGTAGAGGTCAAAATAAGAACTTTAATGCCCATGGCACGAAAATGGATCGATGGCCAACTCAGGAAGTGGATGTCCAGTGCAATTTAAACATTTGGGGTCCAACCACAGAGGAAGTGAACCAGGTCTCATTATTTGGGCCCTTTTTTCCCCTTTTTAGATGGGGCCTTGGGGACAGGGGCCTTTGGCTCAGATGGCTTGCGGCATCTTCCCCTAGTGGACACAGGAGGGTCAGCAGAGGTGGAAGGTTGGGGAGCAGCTTGGGGTGGGCCAGCAGATGGGGGATTGTCCCTTAGGGACCTGGCGGTGGTCAGCAGCTCCGCAAGAATTTCATTCTGGCGGCTGAGTTGTTGGGCAATGCTTTGCATGCCAGCCGCCAGAGTGTCATTCATGCGGTTGAAGGCCTCACACTGCTGCCTGTTTGTGGCCTTCCAATCCGCCAGAAATTCCCCAACCTGCTGCTGACGGACCGCAGCATCCACCCCTTGCTTCTCGATCCTCTCCAGCATCACGCTGGCATCCCATGTGTCCTGTGGCTGGGGGTGTCGTCTTGGTGGAGGCTGGACCACTTGCTCCACCTGTGGCTCTGCAGAGGAAGATGCTGCCGGTTCATCCTGGGTTTCTTCTTCTTCTAGGATAATAATTGAAAACAATGTCACCATCACATACGCACTAAAAAATATCTTTCAAAATACAATGCATTACTGTGACTTACCATCAAAAGCAGCAGCAAAGACCTCCACCGGGAGCTCACTATCCATATTGGATATCCCCCTGACCTCGGCCACATCAATTACATCCAAGGCCTCCTGCTCCAGGGGGGTATATTCCAAGGTGTCTGGCATAGGCCCCCTCCCGGTGGACATGCTGTGGTTGTACCGGTCAGTCATCTTCCTCTTCAGTGTCGTTTTGAAGTCTGTCCACCTACAAGTTTAAAAATACAAATATCACCATGAGATATGTGCACCACTGTGCTAGTGAACATCATGACTACGTGACATTTCCTAGTGTGGGTGATCTTATGTTTTTTAGCCATATGTGTCCCACACACACATTAATGTCTCCATTAGGAGGCATTTCAGTGTCTCATCTCATTCATTAGGCCACTAAATGCACATACATAGATCACTATGCAGAAATGACATCATCCATGGCCAAATTATGCACCTCCACCTGTTGTGGAACTACACATTCCACCATAGCTTGACAGTGTGGTTATTATGGAGTAATTTAACTATGGGATGGCATACTGGGATGTGTAGTTTCTCACCAGCTACATGTGCACAGTTTGGTCATTCTTGTTTCAGTAGCATCATATGGAACATGTTACAACAACTCTTTTTCAAAAACACACTTTCTCTTGTCCCATCACATACTTCACATACTTCACATGGGCAGAACTGTGCCCATAACCTCACATCACACCAATGGTGCATGTTTCATATATAAATGTGGGTTATTAGACATGGTTGTGTTCACATGTGACATTGAAGTGTAGCACTATCTACAAAGACACCTTTCTATTATTCTCAAAACATACATGTAACATATGTACACACATATGACATTATCAGGGGGACAAACACACTTGCCTTTTCTTCACCGCTAGCCAATCTTTGACTACTGGTGACACCTGGTTCACTTCCTCTGTGATCTTGTCCCAAAGGTTTCTCCTTGCACTGGCACCCGGCTTCCTGGTTGCCAATTCGATCCATTCGCGTGCCCTGGGCACTAAAATTCTGAATTCGGCCTCTACAAATGCAGGGTTTCTCTTTTTGGTGGTGGTATCCTGCTCAGTCCTCACCATAGATGTTGCAGCTCATTTTCTGGTGGCCCCAGTTCTCTCACCATGCACCTGCTGGGTCACACCTGTTTGGAGAGATGCAACCTCTTGTTCTGGCTGGTTGCTTGGCCCTTGTGGAGCTGGTGGAGTTTGAACAGGGCCTGTTAGTGAGGGGCCCGCTTGGTCTTGCAGGCTACTTCTCTCTTGGGCCCTCCTTCTCCGCTCCTGTTCCCTCTTCTGCAAAGCTTCAAGCAGGGATTCTGCTGTAGCTCTCTGTAGAGCGTCCTCAGCTGCGGAATCATCTGAGCTAGACATGTTTGCAGCAATTCTGGCCTGCATCTGACTGAATATTTATATGGTAATCTCCCGCCATGAACAAGGGGGCGTATATTTTTCCCCGCAATGTAGTAGCTAATTTACGCCGATATTTCCCGGCGATAATTCCCGCTTAAATTACGCAGGTCTCAACGCACCTGATCATTCACCTGTATATGCACATACACAGGTTGTGGAGCATTGTGTGCTACATGGTGAAATGTGTGCACCTGTCATTCCAATGATGAGTGTTGTCAGCTGGTATCTGTTGGAGTTCGTGTATGCTTTCTGAGTCACATTTCAAAACATCACGTTATAATGCTTTCCTTACATATGTAATGAGTATGAAATTGTCATACACCAACATGTTGCATTGTGCCTTTTTTTAGCTGCGTATTTATTAGTAGATGGTTGCGTGTATTATTTTCAGCACACTGTATATACAGTACGTCTCTCTATACATTGAAAGCATGCTGTTGTTTATGGTGTGTGTATATCAGAACGGTCCGCGTAAGTTTCTATTCGCATCCAGTTTGTTAATGTAAGAAGGATTAATAAAGTTAATACTAAACAAACAATTTTTTAGACCAATCAGCAAGCACCAAAAGTGATATATGTACCTGCAATTAATAACTGCGCCATTGCCAATATGACTTCAACCAGGGCTAGCGCGTTTTCTACCCAGGAGCTGGTGGCCTTGGTTGAGGTCATGGACCGGCGCCTGGGGCCCATATGTGTCCAACATGGACAAGCGGCGGGCATATAATGCTGCCCGCCGGCTAATATACGCCCGGACCGGCGTCCAGAGAAGCCTGGCCCAAGTCGAGCGGCGCTGGTCTGACCTGCGCCGGCGCCAGCCAGTGATGCTGAGTTCCATTCGCCGCAATATTGCCCGATGTAAGTTTTTATTAACTAGTATGTCTGCGTTTTTTTTCAATGATTTCTGTACTTTTTATAAATATGTTCATGAGTATGTGGGTGTATATGGGGTGTATGTGGGTGTATAGGGGGTGTATATGGGGTGTATATGGGTGTATAGGGGGTGTATATGGGGTGTATATGGGTGTATAGGGGGTGTATATGGGTGTATAGGGGGTGTATATGGGGTGTATAGGGGGTGTATATGGGGTGTATAGGGGGTGTATATGGGGTGTATATGGGTGTATAGGGGGTGTATATGGGTGTATAGGGGGTGTATATGGGGTGTATATGGGTGTATAGGGGGTGTATATGGGTGTATAGGGGGTGTATATGGGGTGTATAGGGGGTGTATATGGGGTGTATAGGGGGTGTATATGGGGTGTATATGGGTGTATACGGGGTGTATATGGGTGTATAGGGGGTGTATATGGGGTGTATATGGGTGTATAGGGGGTGTATATGGGTGTATAGGGGGTGTATATGGGGTGTATATGGGTGTATAGGGGGTGTATATGGGGTGTATAGGGGGTGTATATGGGTGTATAGGGGGTGTATATGGGGTGTATATGGGTGTATAGGGGGTGTATATGGGTGTATAGGGGGTGTATATGGGGTGTATAGGGGGTGTATAGGGGGTGTATATGGGTGTATATGGGGTGTATATGGGGTGTATATGGGTGTATAGGGGGTGTATATGGGTGTATAGGGGGTGTATATGGGTGTATATGGGGTGTATATGGGTGTATAGGGGGTGTATATGGGTGTATAGGGGGTGTATATGGGTGTATAGGGGGGTATAAGTAGTCGCTCTGTTTTTGGGTGAAGCATAGCAATTAGTTCGCATGATAAATGTCTGAAATATAACAGCAATGATAATTTGTAAGGTTATGAGCATGACTAATGTGAATTTTTCTTTCCCCCATTTTTATGAAACCCAACCTTCGATTTTTATGCCATCAACATGAACATTTCAGCACGGGCAAGCGCACGCATGGAAGCCCGGGAGGAGGCAGCCCGGGAGCAGGCAGCCCGGGAGCAGGCAGCCCAGGAGGAGGAAGAGGAGGAGGAAGAGGAGGAGGAAGAGGAGGAGACTATGGGTCCTGCTGGTGACCACCAAATTTCTACATCCCCTTCCACCAGCCACTCCCCTACCCCCACCCCCTCCCCTACCCACACCCCCACCCCTACCCCCACCCCCACCCCTACCCCACCCCCTCCCCTACCCCCACCCCCACCCCCTCCCCTACCCCCACCCCCTCCCCACCCCATTTCCAACCCCCCTACACCTCTCCACCACCCACCCCCAAACCTCTCCAATCCCCACTCCAACCCACTACCAGTATCCCAAGTCCTATCCCATCCCCCTTGCTCCTGACCCCCCCAACCAGCGGCGAGCAGGATGGCTCAACTAGCCGTAAGTAAATAATGTGTCTAATGTTTACCTACACATTTCTACACATAAACAATCACAACAACCACATATGTGTATCCAACATCAACATTAGTTGCAACATATCACTGCAGGGCGACCATGAGGTGTGGCCTGTCCTTCTCCAGGAACAAGGGTCCCCTTGGTGGTTTTTTGGAGTGTGGCCATGGCTCACCCCTTGAATAATTGACATAACAGTACATCCAATGAGATATCCGACATTAGTGGTGTTGTAGTTATGTGGGTCCAGGTGTTGGGTAACTCCACTTCCCAGCATGATGTGCAACATTAATTTATAGATTGTTTTGTTCATAGTGTGTGAGGCCATGCGGATGCATGCTTTACAAACATAGCTTTAGGCCTATAATTTGTACAGCAATGTCCTAAATTTAAAATAGTAAGGAGTGCTTAAGCCGCAACAATGTTATAACCCTTAAATAGCACAGCCTAATTGTGAGGTTAGAGGTGAGTCCCCCAAAACCAAACTACCAATTGGGATACAGCATACATTCATCCAATAAGGAGTAATTTTTATATTTTTATGTAATATGTACAGTATGTGTGTGTCAACAGAATAGTATTTTGGACCATGTTTACAGCATACCCATCTTCAATGTAGTGGAAAAATGTATGTGGCCTTCACACTTAACTCACAAATTCATATTATGTTACAATGCAATAAACATTTATGTATATGATATATTAATTATAATGTGTTTTTCCCCTTCACTACAGACACTGAACAGCACCAGGAGGAGGTGGCCAATATCATGAGGGAAATATTCCTTACTTTATTTTATTTACATATTCTTTTTGTACGTCTGGAGGCCCTCATGTAATTTTTTTTTATCCCCCCCTACCTTATTATGTTTGTTCTAAATAAAAGTTTTTGGAAAGTTAGAAGTTGCCTGTGTTTTTAATCAGAAATATGTGAGAGGGTTTGTAAGGGCAGGTACATACAGATGTGTCATGTAAGTTATATTGGTAATTTGAGGTGAGGGGTAATGAATGATGTGTAAATGTGTGTGTTTTGGGGTGAAATAACACATAGTGAAAAGGCATGATTTTTTATTGTTGTTAGATGAAAACATCACACATAACATCAGGGTAGGTATACATGTTAAAAAAATCAGATCAAACTAATTAGGGACATAATTTAGTACATACACACAAACACCAACATAAATTTATTTACAAGTAAAAGCAATGTGGGGACACATAGATAGTGATTAAAATGCCACATTAGAACATAACAAATATACATGTAATGAGGGTTAAAATGTTGTTTTATTAGGGTCTTTATTAAGGTAGACAATTGAGTTAATAGAAAACAATAATTGAATAACAATTAGAATAATTAATTAATTGTCAGAATTCTAGTTGAAAGGCAAGATTTGCAGGTCCATATATGTGAAGGGTATGCCAGCGTGCACGGACGTACGCTCACTCTCACGAGCGGTGATATAAGCTGAGTTTTCTATTGAAAACAATAGGGACCCGTCCGTGCAAGCTGGCGTACGCTCAGATAGCCGCAAGAAGTCGGCGGGAAGACGGACGAGAGACGTCCGTAAACGGTGGCGTACGCTCTGTTGTACGCCAGTTGTCGGAGTCTAAGGGGTGAGCCGTCGGTGTACGTTGGCGTACGCTCAATTGTACGCCACTCCCCTTCGACCTTGTTTCTGGCCGTACGTATGCGGCTGATTTGTGGGTGGACTTAACCTCAACGGCCGCGTACGGAGAGCGTACGCTAATATGGAACGTACGCACGTTTGGCCGCACCGATCAGAATAACCTCCTTAATCCTCACACACACTATAGCAGTGGTAGTCAACCCTAGCCCTCGAGAGCTACCAACAGTTCACATTTTCCAGACAACCTAGCTGCTGCACAGCTGCACTCATTACTGACTGACATTTAAAAGATACACAGATGGAGCTAATTAGCTCACTTGTGATTCTGTGAGGAGACCTGCAAAACATGCACTGTTGGTAGCTCTCGAGGACTGGGGTTGGCTACCCCAGCACTAGAGGATACAGTGAAAGGGCTTTCTGAATGATATCTTTCACTATATAGTCTAGCGTGTATACACTCAATATCCTTAACTACTGTATGTGTGCTCCCGGGCATCGTTAAAGATTATTGATCAATCGAAGATTTACCAAAAGGCAGAATCTATAACAATGAATTATAAAACCGATTCCCAACCAAAACCGAATATCAGCCAAACATCACAGGCGGAATGTAATAGGGTGAGAGTTTGCAAAAGGTGCAAGTTTACATTGAAAATTGCAAAAGTTGCAACCTCGCATATGTAATACTGTAGCCTAGGAGAACATACAAACGTGCATTAAGCTCACAGTTCCACCACTGGCGTGTCCCAAACTCACTTCCAGATGTTTTTCACTAAAACCCTACAACTTGCCCTATGTATGGGTAACAAATCGGTAGGGTTCCCTGTATTTAATGAACCAGCATTGGACTCTTGGATCTGGCCCTGGTTGTTAATCTACACAATTGGATCCAGCCCTGGTTCTTAAAATATGCAAGTCATAGGGGTCCCGTGAATTTCAGGATGAAATGGAACAGCCAGGGGGAACAGTTCATTGGTGTTCATCCCCCCTAACTAGTCAGCCCAGGCTGGTTATTCATGGCAAAGTGGGGACACCCCCAATAAGCTGTCACTCCAATCCAGTCTACCGAAGGCATGGGCTGATACCTAGGGCTATCCACTGCGCCCCGGTTGGGTGTAAGGTTGATAATGGAGAGTTGCCAAAAAAAAAAAAAAAAGATGTCATTTAATGGGAGGTCAACAAGTCCCAGCAAGCCTCCCCAGCATGCTGGTACACTTCTCTGCAAGTGACAGAACCCTCGTGGTTTCTATCACTTGTATAGCCACCAGGCAATCAGCAGCCGTTGCTATGGTATGGTTGGTTGTGAGTTACTGTCACTCAGCCAATCAGTGCTTTCCCATAGACTACAATGGGCCCATTGAAGTCTGTGGGTAAGCTACTGTATATGGACCTTTCTGTTCAGCTGCAAAGGGACAGGGTAACACAGATATCCTAAAGCTACTGTATCATGTATATTTTTGCTTTAGTAATCCTGGTAATTTTCATACTAAATCCTGCGATCCCACCGATCCCAGGATTGGTATCCCTATTCATCATAACTGGTGACTGTAATAAGACATGTCGTAAGAGTACATTTACTAAAGCTTCCAAAAATGAAAAAGAGGGATGTAACTCATAGCAACCAATCAAAATATGTCTATCATTTTCTAGAATGCAATAGAGAAATGATAGACATAATCTGATTGGTTAGAAGCTGTAGTAAATTTACCACATAATGGGGCAGATGTATGAATCTGCCTATAACGTTTTGCACATAACAAGTCCCGCTTCTCCAGCATAACGTAGAGAAGCGCGCAAACGTTATAGGCAGATGTATGATCCCCCCAATGCTGATAAGGAGCGCCGTTATGCCCAGCGTGAATGGCTCTCCATATCGGCTCCCCCGCCGCCCCGTGCATGCGCACTCGCAGCCCCCCCCCCGGCCAGCTTTCTAGGCATGCGCGAGATCTCTCTAAAACAGCAAGATCTCCAGCGCAGCCCAAGCCAGAAGCAGGGCTAGCGTTGTCCCCACAGTGGGGGATAGGACAACGCTAGCCCTGTGCTGGTGAAGCGGCTGGGGCGAATTAACGTCTTGAAGGCTGTTAATACATCGCCCGGCCGCTAATCACTGGGGGGGGGGGATTGCAGGGGGACAGCCCCGCCGAGCGTAACTCAACAGGCTGTCACTAGCGCACGTTAGGTGCGCTAGTAATATATTAGGATAAACGTAATCCCCACCCAGTTCATACATCTGCCCCAATGTGGTTTACTACAAGGTATTTACAGACTGAACGAATTGGTTAACATTAAGATTAAAATTAATTTTGACTACAGAACATATTAACCCTTTGCGTGCCAACATCTCTGCAAAAGATGTGCAAAGTATCTGCTAAAAAGGCCAGCATCGCTCACATTTGCTATATAAATTCAAATAAAAAATGTTGTGTAAAAAAAAATATATATATATATATTATATTTCCTACATAAGGTAACCATTACAGGTCATTGTGATTAATACAAATGTTTGGATTTTTTTTGGCTTTTCTCACACCTGTTGACAAATTCACATGGCCTTTGTACAACAAATGCAGAAGGATCCTCTGGCGCTTCCCAAAAAATAATATGAAAAAATCGTAATGATGGAATTGGAGACAAGAATCGTCACAAAGCCTCCAACGATGTCTACCTGCTTCTCTTGGTATCAGACTGACCTTAAATAAATGCCCTATGTTCACATATAGGTATCTTTAACAGGTATACACAGCTCTTATCTCCAACATCAAGGACATATGTTTCCCTCCCAATGGATACTGAACTCATATAAAGGCCCTATATACACATAGGGGTTTCTTTTCTTCAAATGGATAAACAATCTTCACACTCTCTTTTTCCTCTATATGTATTCAACAATGACTGCCCCTCAGGGCTGAAATTCACCTCTATGTGCCCTATATGCCTCAACAGGTATCTTTATGGCCATCCCCCGGTCAAGTCAGGAAAGATCACCATCCGTGCAGGTATAAATGGTTTAATCCAAAAAACTTTTGCAGGATATAGAGTGAATTACAACAGGATACAAGTAAACATAATATATAAAAGAAATGTTAAAAAATATATACACTCCAGGAAGCAAGGATGCTACACCACTAACCCAATCCAAATCAGGAAAGAGGTGTTACCAGATGGAAAAGGCAAGGTGTCAAGGCTGCCTAGAATGTTTCTCCACCAACCAACATGTTTCGGGCTCAGCAGCCCTTTTTCAAGGTGTTACAAATTCACATGGTACTCAAAGGCTTAATACAGACAAGTTAACTCTAAGAAAATGTTGTAACATTGCATAAAATTAATAATCACTTGGCAATGACAGGTAGGCACTGTGACATATAAGGCCCGTTTCAGACATGTTTGCTCAGCTGAGAATGTTCAGCGGCCAGCGTTCAATTAAGGTTCCACCCCGAAAAAGTGTAATCCTTCCTTGTGAATTAATGTGCTCGCTGTCCGAATGGATGTGTATGGCTGTGAAGCCATTCGAACCAGTCCGAATGAGTTCAAATCCCATTGCAAGTTGCTCCCCATCGAATGAGGTTTTATACTGGGCACAAATCATCGCAGGTGCTGCGTAGGCAGAGATTTACTTGACGATGCCATGGGAAACTGCATCTCCTGGCTGGAGCTGATGTCACAGACCCTCCACTAACAGTCTTTGCCCCAACTAGCGATTTCCTTGTCACTCCCAGCCTGTATTTTTCTTAGCACTCCCACTAAAACGTCCGTTTCCACTCCCATACGGCTACTTCCTGTCAATCACTCAGGGGCGTAACTAACTATTTAGCGCCCCCCCCCGCCGCATGTGGGGGGGCGCCCCCCCCCCCCCGCCGCACCTAACCTGCCCCCCCCTTCTTACCCGCGGTCTGCGTCTCGCCCGGCTCTCTGTCGGGACCTTCCTGACGTCACGGTCCCGGCCGGCTCCTGCTGCTACAATGAAAACGGACTCTTAGAAAATGGCTGCCCCCATACTGCAGACAGAAAACTGTCTGCAGTATGGGGGCAGCCATTTTCTAATTGTCAGTTTTCATTGCAGCAGGAGCCGGCCGGGACCGTGACGTCAGGAAGGTCCCGACAGAGAGCCGGGCGAGACGCAGACTGCGGGTAACTATAGCCCCGCAGCAACCCCGGCGGTGCCCCCAATTTCTCTGCGCCCCCCCGCCACCGCGGGGGCTGCGGAGCTATAGTTACGCCACTGCAATCACTGTGCAACGGTCAGCAAGCAGAAAAAATCGCTGCACATACACGCGCATTACAACCTCTACACATGCTCCGTTCATCGATAATCGACCATCGCACAAATTCTCAGCCGTGTGAACAGGTCCGAATCGGGCACGTAGATAAAACAAATTTCCCAACTTTGAGTGCACAAACTTTTGTGCCATAAATACATAACAAAGCATGTGATCTGAGATTTAATAACCAATTTTAACAAGCGATGTTCTTCTCCCGGTGACCGGGGATGGTGGCCTCGCCTGTGGCATGAGCAGCGGTCACTCCTACTTCTAGTAACACGTAAGAAGAATCCAGCCGGTGGCGATGCACCTGGAGGGAATACAGGGAAGTGCAAATCTGCTGTGAGATTACTTGTGGATGATGTTGTTGAACACAGACACACATGGAGGCATCAGACATTCTGCACATTCCTTCTTTTGAGGTTCCACCTCTGCCTTGTGCCCAGCAAATGAGTTCAGAAATTGAGCAGATTTCATGTCAGGCCGCTTGACAGCTGCTGCAATAAATTTATAGCAGGGAACTGAAAACCCCAGCACAGCGTAATCATAGTGACAAGAGCCTGAACTTGTGACACCGCTGTACTGCGGATAGTCCACAGACGAGATGATAAACATCGGGTCACTGGCTAAAGCAAAGACATATTGTAAAGGAAAATGTTTCTTAACAAATTTAGAGAAGAAATCATGTTCCAGATTTACCGGCTTCCAGTACAATGCAACCCTACAGCAGTATCTGTTCCATATGTAACATTTGTTCAATGTAGAGGTAACATTTTAAACCACAGTCAGAAGCCTCTCATTACTGATCTGTGCTGTTGGTGGACCCTGCTCATTTCACCACCATGCTGACCACACCCCCTGAGTGCATTGCATCGTAAAGGGGGTGGAGCCACAGGGCTGCAGTGTGTACCTCTCAAGCATCTTCAGGACGATTCGGGTGGTACAGCAACAGAAATTCTAGCAGCATGGCGCCGTTTCATGCAAGCTGCTAGCCAGATGCAGGGGCCATGGGGCAGTGTTGGTGTCACCCACAGGGCTCTGCACACCCCTGGCCTGGATCATTACCTTAAACCTGTAATCTATAGCCCTCTCTTAAACCATACAAGTGCATAGCCTCTGACAGATCAGCTCATGTCCAGTGATACGGTTTTCAAAATTTGTATGACCAGATTATATGGGCAAAGGCGTAACTACCATAGGTGCAAGGGAGGCAGCTGCTATGGTTCCCAGAGCTGTGTAAGTTTTATGTGCTATTAATTTATCACCATTATTTGGTACAAAAAATATCAATATTAAGATCATACGGTGTCTGTATCCTGTTTAAACCTCATAATAATATAGTATTGTTGATTTTATATGAGTAACTAACAAGAATAGAAAGAAGAAAAAAGAGATAGAACATATTATAATGCAATGAGCAGTTTGAGGTAAATCCTGTTTACCAGAGGACAGCGTATTATTATTAGAATATATAATAATTAATTGCTGATTAGCATAATATAGCAGTTGATTACCAGGGTAGCTACCAGTTACATAATTCCTTAGTATTGGAATAGTGGGGAGTGTGGAGAGTCCAACCACCTAGTCCAAATCTTTTCAAATTTAGGCAATGTGCCACCTACAAATATCTATTTGTGCCCCTTGTAGGCAGGGCTGGCAACAGAAATCTTGGGGCCCGGAACACTGATATATCGGGGGGCCCCCATCACCGAACGCGGAGTCTTATTACATTGCATATTGAAAGTATTTTTTATTATTATTAGAAGTAAATAGATAATTAATATTTACAATGCAATATAATATGGGAGGGCAGAGGTGTGCGTTGTGTGGTTTATACCCCTTTCACATCGCACTTTTAAAACGGTAAATTGCCGTTTTTTTCCCTTTTTAAAACGTTTAAGCCTGCACTGTGAATGCACCACAGCCGATTTACCGTTTAAAGTTAACTGGCATTTCGAACCGTGTAAAAAGCAGAGTCCTACACGGTTCCTTGCCGTTTTTTGTGCAATGTGAATGTGTACAATGCTATGCATTCACAGTGCAGGCTTAAACGTTTTAAAAAGGGGAAAAAAAAACGGCAATTTACCGTTTTAAAAGTGCGATGTGAAAGGGGTATAAACCGGTATTTAAAACAGTAATCTGCGGCAATGTAAGGCTCTGACCCGTTTTAATTACCGTTTTAAAATACCGGTTTTTAAAACGTGTCGGCGATGTGAAAGTGGTATTAGTGTGTTGCGTGATGACAATAAACTCATTAGTACAGGTAGCCAGACAAGTGATCAGGCAGCCATGCTTTCAGACCCTGAATCTGTCAAAGTCTTGGGGCCCCTCAACTGGTCGAGGCCCGGCACGAGTGTCCCCTTTGACCCCCTCTGTCGCCTGCCCTGCTTGTAGGGCCCTGTTTATTATTTATCGGTTTGTTACCCTCATCATTCATATTGCATTATTTCTCTCTGATGTTCCTGCTTTGCAGCAGAGCATTGGACATACAACACACGGTGAGATATGCACTATTTTTCTATTCGATTTTGCTTATCGAAGCAAAATCGAATAGAAAATCAAATGGACATCGAATGGTTTTTCAACATTCGATGCAGATTCGATCCCAATGCGCGCTCCCGTGTAGTGTAAATCAAATAGAAAAATAGTCTCGGCAGCCAAGTCTATATAGTGCAAATCTTATGTGTTCACTGCAAGCCAGTGTTGATCTAAAAGCAAATCTAATGCACATCAAATGGAAAATAGTGGAAATCGAAAAGGAGTAGAAAAAAACATCAGAGTAGGTCCAATAGTTCATATCTAATAGAAGTTGAATCGAAAATGGAATCGAACCATGTGTACGCACCTTAAAGGTGCCCATACACAGTGTGTTTTTGAGGTGTGATGCGATCCACGCTCCGGAGCACAGCACATCGCACCAGTGGCGGTTTAGTGTTTAAACTTGACCCTCCCCTCCAGTCCTGACTCCTCCCATTGTAAGACTGCCCCCCCCCCCCCAAATAATAATAATAATAATAAAAAAACAATAATAAATGTAAAAGAAACCGCCCCGTTCACCCCCCCCCCTTAAATCCGCCCCTGCATCGCACAGCACAGAAAGTCTGTGCAGCCCGTGCTTTTAGTACTAGATTGCATTGCATCTAGTACAAAGAGCACGGTGCTGTAGCACATTGTCTGCTTTTTTGTACTAGGTACAATGCAATCTAGTACTAAAAACGCACTATATAGTCATTACTGCACTGTCTATTTGGCTTTTCGGTTTCAGCTGAACGGGAGCGCGCATCCACATCGCTTTGGCATTTGTAAGCTTAAAAACACATTCGATGTCTATGTGATCCTAATTCGATTTTGACTACAGTATGTAGTCAAAATTGAATGTCAAATTGTACCGTGTGTACACAGCATTATTCGAATAGAAAAGGAATCTCACCTTGTATACACACCATTAGGACAGGACTGAGAACCAGAGGTTCAGAAATCAATGTTGCAACGTTACAATAACTCCCCTTTAAATGCTTTTATTAAAAGTTAGACTATCGCATGGTCTCTTTTAATATTAGGAAAAATGAACCTATTAATCTTAATAACTACCTGAAATGATTTGAAATTACGGAGATTAAATGTTTAATATGTTAAATTAATTCTTGAAGTGCCATTAGTTTTTCCTGATTGCATTAGTATTGGTAATACGCGCCCTCTGCAAGGTGAATACTTTTCTCGCTGTCTCTATTGTATAATTTAATATCTGATATTCATAACAAATCCACTTTTTAGCTAAAACTTTTGTATGTATGTAAATTAATCTCTATGCCGCCAAGTAGATAAAGGCCCCGTAGCCAAGGGGGGAATTCTAGAGCAGCACCTCATGACTATGGCCTCAGTACTCCATGCAGTATGGCGCAACCGGCGTAAGTAAGCGGAATCCTGCAGGGTGCGCAGAGATTTTTTCTCTCAATTTGCATCTTGCTCATACCACAGATGCACCAGACCACAGATGTACCACAGATGCACAGATGTACCAGAGACATTGGTCAGTCTCATGCCTTTGTGCTACTAAGATGCCCCTCTAAGCAAAAAAGATGCTGGGTGCAAATGTGGGTTGCACGGGGCCTGTGTCTTACCGAGAAGCTCTCATTGGTGCAACTGCAGCAATAGTGCATGAGGAATATCTCTATATGTTAAATATCAGGCTTATCATTTGGGGAAACCAAGCCTTATCTGATATACTCACTTAGGAATAAATTCAGACCTGTTTGCACAAGTCCCTATTCATCCCAGTCACCGATGGTAGTGGTCTGCCCATGTGTGATAAGGCGTATGTGCAAATCCCCGCAGCATGCACCTTCGGCAAATTTTTCATTCATGGGGTGCTCACAAAAATGGGGCCTTTAAGCAATAGAAGAGGAGATGGGGCCCTCAAGCATTTGAAGAGGAGATGGGGCCCTCAGGCATTAGAAGAGGAGATGGGACCCTCAGGCATTAGTAGAGGAGATGGGGCCCTCAGGCATTAGTAGAAGAGATGGGGCCCTCAGGCATTAGTAGAGGAGATGGGGCCCTCAGGCATTACTAGTAGAGATGGGGCCCTCAGGCATTAGTAGAGGAGATGGGGCCCTCAGGCATTAGAAGAGGAGATGGAGCCCTCAGGCTTTAGTAGAGGAGATGGGGTCCTCAGGCATTAGAAGAGGAGATAGGGCCCTCAGGCATTAGAAGAGGAGATGGGGCCCTCAGGCATTAGTAGAGGAGATGGGGCCCTCAGGCATTAGAAGAGGAGATGGGGCCCTCAGGCATTAGAAGAGGAGATAGGGCCCTCAGGCATTAGAAGAGGAGATGGGGCCCTCAGGCATTAGTAGAAGAGATGGGGCCCTCAGGCATTAGTAGAAGAGATGGGGCCCTCAGGCATTAGAAGAGGAGATGGGGCCCTCAAGCATTTGAAGAGGAGATGGGGCCCTCAGGCATTAGAAGAGGAGATGGGACCCTCAGGCATTAGTAGAGGAGATGGGGCCCTCAGGCATTAGTAGAAGAGATGGGGCCCTCAGGCATTAGTAGAGGAGATGGGGCCCTCAGGCATTACTAGTAGAGATGGGGCCCTCAGGCATTAGTAGAGGAGATGGGGCCCTCAGGCATTAGAAGAGGAGATGGAGCCCTCAGGCTTTAGTAGAGGAGATGGGGTCCTCAGGCATTAGAAGAGGAGATGGGGCCCTCAGGCATTAGTAGAGGAGATGGGGCCCTCAGGCATTAGAAGAGGAGATGGGGCCCTCAGGCATTAGAAGAGGAGATAGGGCCCTCAGGCATTAGAAGAGGAGATGGGGCCCTCAGGCATTAGTAGAAGAGATGGGGCCCTCAGGCATTAGTAGAAGAGATGGGGCCCTCAGGCATTAGAAGAGGAGATGGGGCCCTCAGGCATTAGTAGAGATGGGGCCCTCAGGCATTAGTAGAGGAGATGGGGCCTTAAGGCATTAGTAGAAGAGATGGGGCCCTCAGGCATTAGAAGATGAGATGGGGCCCTCAGGCATTAGAAGAGGAGATGAGGCCCTCAGGTATTAGCAGAGGAGATGGGGCCCTCAGCCATTAGAGGAAAAGATGGGCCACCAGGCATTAGTAGAGGAGATGGGGCCCTCGGGCATTAGTAGAGGAGATGGGGCCCTCAGTCATTAGTAGAGGAGATGGGGTCCTCAGGCATTAGAAGAGGAGATGGGGTCTCAGGCATTAGTAGAGGAGATGGGGGCCTCAGGCATTATCAGAGGAGAGGGGGCCCTCAGGCATTAGAGGAGGAGATGGGGCCCTCGGGCATTAGAAGAGGAGATGGTGCCCTCAGGCATTAGTAGAGAAGATGGGGCCCTCAGGCATTAGCAGAAGAGATGGGGCCCTCAGGCATTAGTAGAGGAGATGGGGCCCTCAGGCATTAGAAGAGGAGATGGGGCCCTCAGACATTAGTAGAGGAGATGGGGCCCTCAAGCATTAAAAGAGGAGATGGGGCCCTCAGGCATTAGAAGAGGAGATGGGGCCCTCAGGCATTAGAAGAGGAGATGGGGCCCTCAGGCATTAGTAGAGGAGATGGTGCCCTCAGGCATTAGAAGAGGAGATGGGGCCCTCAGGCATTAATAGAGGAGATGGGGCCCTCAGGCATTAGAAGAGGAGATGGGGCCCTGAGGCATTAGTAGAGGAGATGGGGCCCTCAGGCATTAGTAGAGGAGATGGGGCCCTCAGGCATTAGTAGAGGAGATGGTGCCCTTATGCATTAGTAGAGGAGATGGGGCCCTCAGGCATTAGTAGAGGAGATGGGGCCCTCAGGTATTAATAGAGGAGATGGGGCACTGAGGCATTAGTAGAGGAGATGGTGCCCTCAGGCATTAGAAGATGAGATGGGGCCCTCAGGCATTAGAAGAGGAGATGAGGCCCTCAGGTATTAGCAGAGGAGATGGGGCCCTCAGCCATTAGAGGAAAAGATGGGCCACCAGGCATTAGTAGAAGAGATGGGGCCCTCAGGCATTAGTAGAAGAGATGGGGCCCTCAGGCATTAGAAGAGGAGATGGGGCCCTCAGGCATTAGTAGAGATGGGGCCCTCAGGCATTAGTAGAGGAGATGGGGCCTTAAGGCATTAGTAGAAGAGATGGGGCCCTCAGGCATTAGAAGATGAGATGGGGCCCTCAGGCATTAGAAGAGGAGATGAGGCCCTCAGGTATTAGCAGAGGAGATGGGGCCCTCAGCCATTAGAGGAAAAGATGGGCCACCAGGCATTAGTAGAGGAGATGGGGCCCTCGGGCATTAGTAGAGGAGATGGGGCCCTCAGTCATTAGTAGAGGAGATGGGGTCCTCAGGCATTAGAAGAGGAGATGGGGTCTCAGGCATTAGTAGAGGAGATGGGGGCCTCAGGCATTATCAGAGGAGAGGGGGCCCTCAGGCATTAGAGGAGGAGATGGGGCCCTCGGGCATTAGAAGAGGAGATGGTGCCCTCAGGCATTAGTAGAGAAGATGGGGCCCTCAGGCATTAGCAGAAGAGATGGGGCCCTCAGGCATTAGTAGAGGAGATGGGGCCCTCAGGCATTAGAAGAGGAGATGGGGCCCTCAGACATTAGTAGAGGAGATGGGGCCCTCAAGCATTAAAAGAGGAGATGGGGCCCTCAGGCATTAGAAGAGGAGATGGGGCCCTCAGGCATTAGAAGAGGAGATGGGGCCCTCAGGCATTAGTAGAGGAGATGGTGCCCTCAGGCATTAGAAGAGGAGATGGGGCCCTCAGGCATTAATAGAGGAGATGGGGCCCTCAGGCATTAGAAGAGGAGATGGGGCCCTGAGGCATTAGTAGAGGAGATGGGGCCCTCAGGCATTAGTAGAGGAGATGGGGCCCTCAGGCATTAGTAGAGGAGATGGTGCCCTTATGCATTAGTAGAGGAGATGGGGCCCTCAGGCATTAGTAGAGGAGATGGGGCCCTCAGGTATTAATAGAGGAGATGGGGCACTGAGGCATTAGTAGAGGAGATGGTGCCCTCAGGCATTAGAAGATGAGATGGGGCCCTCAGGCATTAGAAGAGGAGATGAGGCCCTCAGGTATTAGCAGAGGAGATGGGGCCCTCAGCCATTAGAGGAAAAGATGGGCCACCAGGCATTAGTAGAGGAGATGGGGCCCTCGGGCATTAGTAGAGGAGATGGGGCCCTCAGTCATTAGTAGAGGAGATGGGGTCCTCAGGCATTAGAAGAGGAGATGGGGTCTCAGGCATTAGTAGAGGAGATGGGGGCCTCAGGCATTATCAGAGGAGAGGGGGCCCTCAGGCATTAGAGGAGGAGATGGGGCCCTCGGGCATTAGTAGAGGAGATGGGGCCCTCAGTCATTAGTAGAGGAGATGGGGTCCTCAGGCATTAGAAGAGGAGATGGGGTCTCAGGCATTAGTAGAGGAGATGGGGGCCTCAGGCATTATCAGAGGAGAGGGGGCCCTCAGGCATTAGAGGAGGAGATGGGGCCCTCAGGCATTAGAGGAGGAGATGGGGCCCTCGGGCATTAGAAGAGGAGATGGAGCCCTCAGGCATTAGTAGAGAAGATGGGGCCCTCAGGCATTAGTAGAGGAGATGGGGCCCTCAAGCATTAAAAGAGGAGATGGGGCCCTCAGGCATTAGAAGAGGAGATGGGGCCCTCAGGCATTAGAAGAGGAGATGGGGCCCTCAGGCATTAGTAGAGGAGATGGTGCCCTCAGGCATTAGAAGAGGAGATGGGGCCCTCAGGCATTAATAGAGGAGATGGGGCCCTCAGGCATTAGAAGAGGAGATGGGGCCCTGAGGCATTAGTAGAGGAGATGGGGCCCTCAGGCATTAGTAGAGGAGATGGGGCCCTCAGGCATTAGTAGAGGAGATGGTGCCCTTATGCATTAGTAGAGGAGATGGGGCCCTCAGGCATTAGTAGAGGAGATGGGGCCCTCAGGTATTAATAGAGGAGATGGGGCACTGAGGCATTAGTAGAGGAGATGGTGCCCTTAGGCATTAGTAGAGGAGATGGGGCCCTCAGGCATTAGGGCCCACAAAGGTTTCCTCTGTGGTGCAGACACAAAGGTGCTGTTACCATAGCTGGCTGGATTCCCCCTGGTTTCATTACATGTTTCCTGTGTTCATTTACAGATGTCAATCTTACAATTCCTAGCTTGGCTGGCTTTGAGCTGTAGAATATGATGTATGTAAAAGTAAATATAGTAAGTAAAGTGACTGCTGTTCCCAGTACTGTGCCTGCCCCGTGTCACTGGTTATGCCAAGCTTCTGACCTTGACGTTATTTTCTCCAGTAAAGCGGATTATCAGGTTAGCAAAGCAGCTCCCAGCCTGTCCTCAGTCTGACATGAAATTAGGCAGTTAATTCTATTACAGAGCATGTGCTGAAGTTTAATCACTCATTGCACACACTCCACTGAAAGAGTCAAGGACTTCTCACATCACTTAATAACAGTCAAAGCCCCATCTTACATTTCCTGATTTTACACTTTCCTGGAATTGGCACATTTTTTCATAAAGTCTCATTCCCTTGTGCATGTCAATGAGACCATTTCTCTGATTGTACACTGCTGTTTCCTGTATGTTATAGCACAGTTGTGTGCATCCCTCCCACCATGACACTCTGCAGGAGGGACACAATGCTCTGTTCCTGGACTTCCCTGGTAATGTATGATAACCCTCATCTGTGATGAAACACCTTAAGGCGCCTAATGAATTATGCTGGTTGGCCTATACCTTAACTTAACCTTAAGTGCCTAGAAATAACTCACACAGGACACCTTAACTTAAAATAACGACTCGGACAACAATGGCATAAGTTTAAACTGGACATAATATTTATTGAAGTGGTATGACCCTTATTTGTCTAAAAAGGGATGGCCAAGAAAAGCACTTGAGACCAGCACCAGTCAAAGGTGTATGTCAATGGTAGCGACTGCAACTCTCCAATCCAACAAACACCCCCTACGTAAGGTACAGCCTGCGCCATGACGGACTTACCGCCCCTTCTATGGTATGGCGCGGACACCTCCAGGAAGTGTCCAACGTCCCCCCCCCCAAGTCGGGACTCGCCCACCGTCCTGTCAAAGGGGGGCAATACCGTACGGCGAACGCCTGACACCTCACCTGACTGCTGGTCGAGAGCACCTTCTCGCCGATTTATTGAATCAATTGGTTGGACAGCCCGTAGGCTAGGTAGCACAAGATTGGAAAAAAGGGGAGGGAGGGTGGGGATCCAGACTCGAAAGAGGAAGTACTTCCTCCCAGCTTGCCCTTATATACCCCTCGCTAAGCTGACTCCCTCAAGCTACCTGATTGGCCCATCCACCTGCCCCTGACTGCATGAGGTTTTACCCACATCACCTTGCTTCCTCAATAACCTTATTTACAACCTACAAATTCCCAGGCTCTTAAATACACTCGAGCCTATGCAGCCCTCGTTCTATCTTTTTACCCAGTAACCTGTTTACAGCGGGATAGTAATCACACATGTTTAAAAGAGGGTCAAGAAACAGAGCATTGTGTCCCTCATTGAGTGGGTCATGTTGGGAGGTATGGTTGTAGGTATAGAGCTTTTTGGTTATTATGTGTTGGTATTTATCACAGCGTGTGTTTAGTAGATGCAGGCCCAGGCTATCATACCTCCCAACATGACCCATGTCAGGATTGACACATTGCTTTGTTTCTGGACTTCCCTATTAATGTATGATTGCCATCACCTGTGTTGAAACACCTTTCTTGTCAATAACCCTGTTTTAAACAAGTGATGGCAATCCTGAATTAAGAGGGACTTCCAGAAACAGAGCATTGTGTCCCTCCTGGAGAGGGTTATGTTGGGAGGTATGGGCTACTCATGTGACACTTTAGGCAAATGCCACAAGAGCTCATGGCTTGAAGGGCCAGTCAGCCCACACAAAGAAACCTAGGCTGGCCAATCAGTGCAGTCTCCCAGTATTCTGCTCAGCCACAAGCAAATAGCGAGACAAGGGGGTGTGCCATGAGGTCAGACCCCTTGACTCTGGACACACCTCCTTAAGTCATGACCCCACCCCTTTTTGTGCATGTGCCTGTGGAAACTACTGCCTAGACTGATTAAACACCCCAGTGCATTCCTGAGCAGGGACATATTTAGAGGTGAAGATGGCCCTAGGCAGAACAGTAATGAACCCTCCACCTCATTTTATTATTTTCATTGATTGGTTATAGGCCCTCATATGATTCCAATTTAGCAGAATAATGAGTAAAGCCAGTAAATATGACATTTTTTATGTTTAATTCTGTAATCTATACATATTAAGGACAGCTGCACACATGAATATTGCATACAATACAGCACGGAAGGAATATTTTGCAGGTACTGGTATATTTTGAGCTGACAGTTCCAACACAAGCATCGAAGTGCTGCCCCCAAACAATTCCCGCCCCTAGACATGTGCCTTATGTGCCTCTTGGGAAATTCACCACTGTCCCTGTGTAGACTACTGTATTGCATGGTTTAGAAATGCTAAATTTGACAAGACTCCACATGAAGCGTGAGTGTGTTTGGTTCCAAGAGAACCAAACCCCACTGAACTTACCACATCCGAGGCGGCTCGCGGACGGCTCGCTCCTTCGTGACATTTTCCTGATCCAAATTGAGGTCGAGCGTCATCTTCCCAGTGTCGGATTCTCGTGAGATCCAGACTCAATACAAGTCCGAGTGAAATGCGTTATCCAATTAGATGGGACAGATGTTAAGTTGGCCATACAGATGTAGCGCCGCTCATCCAGTGCCTGGGATCGCCAGACCACCACTACTGGCTAGCGGATGCTACCTCTGATTGGGATGTGCGTCCCAGGTTCCTGTCGGCAGGGGACGGGAGCCCTGCCCATCTCCACTTCAGGGAGATGAGCAGGGTTAGGGGGGGGGAGGTCGGGGAGGTGGGGGGGGATGGGGGGCGGCGGGGACCCGGGGGTGCTCCGGTTGAAGGGGATGTGCTTGTGTCTCATGCGCACGCATCCCATGGCAGGGGCTGGAGGCTGGCGAATCCACAGCCAGCTCCTGCCTGAATGAACAGCGCTCCTTCTGTACTCTTACATGATTTTGGCCCTTTGGACCAGATTCAGATGCATCGGGCCAAGAAATCAGGTGAAAAGTGGCCAAAACGTATGTGCCTGCCCTCCAATTCCGATTCGATGCGCGGTCCCATGCACATTGGATTGGTTCCGGTGATTGCAAGTGTGGCACATAAGATTTATTGAATCCAACAGGATCCGGCAGCACTAGCTGGGTCCCATACAATACATTATATGCCACGGTAGAATGTTGACCGCGCTGCCTGGAAATGGCGGACACCCCAGCAGTGCGGGATGTGCACCTCCGGACGCCAGCGGTGTGCACTTCCAACCGCACCTGTGGTCTGATCTGTAAACAGCGTGGGTCTGTGTTGGTGATCTTTTCCATGAGCTGTGACAGACCTACTGTAAGTTCAGTTTTGTTCTACTGCTGATGGCATTTGTAACGGCAGCAGCTCCAGTTAGGCCTGTTTCCAGAAATATCAATGTCCTGTAGGTATTGTACGTTTATTTCTCTTGGTTATTTTTGTTTTTCGATACTGTTTACTTGACCTGTGGTGTAGCATCCACAGTGATTGATGGCCATTATCAGAAAGTGAAATCCGTATGAGCACTCATACCTTGGGCTGGTTACAGCAGTGTAGTTATACCCCAAGGGGGCACTTTTCCTCACAGCTTCAGGCGCTGTCCATCATAAATAGAAACACCATCAGGGGTTAATGTACAGGAAGCCCTATTGTTTCTGGAGATTCCATGAAATCAGCACACTTCTGCTCATTAATCCCCGAATTTGGGCATTGGGGAAAGGCTATTTGCTGAAATAGCCTTTCCCTGTGCAGCATGCTAATTAGCCGGTAATTAGCTGCAGAGAAAACCCCACGTCTAACTGAATATACCCCATAGTTGGCAATACGCAATATATTTAAATGTTTTCATACAAAAAAAAATAGTTCTTTTTAACTTATACACAATTTGAATTAACAGGAGGTTGAATCTTAGTGTTGTTTTTATTAAGGGGAACCAAGCGCAGTGGCGTAACTACATATGTGGCAGACCCCGCGGCGGCTTGGGGGAGCAGCACCAGGAGGGTCTGTGGTCGCCTGTCAGCGGGGCAGTGGGGGGGTCGACAGTCACTAGATTATTAAACCCTATTGGTCAACAGTGACTAGGTCGACACCTACGAACGGTCGACATACTCTAGGTCAAAGGTGACAGAAGGTCGACAACCAGCTTAAGGTTACATGTACATGGTCGACACTCTAAAAAGGTTGACACAAGTTGTTCCTGTTTTTTTTTTGTTTAGACCGATTTGGTTCGTATTTTACTATCGGATTGGGCATAGAGTTAGTATCTAAAAGTGTGCAGAGTGCAGTGAGGCACCGTGCCCGTAGTATGGCAACCAGAGCGACCCATGCGTGGGGAGGTGGTACACTTATATGGTGTCCATGCCGACATGTCAACATAGACACCAAAACAAAACCATGTCGACCTTTTGAGCGTCGACCATGTACATGTCAACCTTAAACTTGTGTCAATCTTTTTGGCAGTGTCGACCTAGGGTATGTTTATTGTAGTGCCTGTAGTCATTTTAGCATTTAACTGTGTAGCATTATAGGAACAAACTACTCCTGGATGCCAAGACATACTGGGGAAGATGTATTATAGGAGAAGTATTACACCGCTTTAACACTTCCTGCTTCGACGTAAGTGTGTCATTGCCCTGGGTCGCCCACGTATCAGTGAGTGTGTCATTGCCCTGGGTCGCCCATGTATCAGTGAGTGTGTCATTGCCCTGGGTTGCCCATGTATCAGTGAGTGTGTCATTGCCCTGGGTTGCCCATGTATCAGTGAGTGTGTCATTGCCCTGGGTTGCCCAAGTATCAGTGAGTGTGTCATTGCCCTGGGTTGCCCATGTATCAGTGAGTGTGTCATTGCCCTGGGTTGCCCAAGTATCAGTGAGTGTGTCATTGCCCTGGGTCGCCCATGTATCAGTGAGTGTGTCATTGCCCTGGGTTGCCCATGTATCAGTGAGTGTGTCATTGCCCTGGGTTGCCCATGTATCAGTGAGTGTGTCATTGCCCTGGGTTGCCCAAGTATCAGTGAGTGTGTCATTGCCCTGGGTTGCCCATGTATCAGTGAGTGTGTCATTGCCCTGGGTCGCCCATGTATCAGTGAATGTGTCATTGCCCTGGGTTTCCCATGTATCAGTGAGTGTGTCATTGCCCTGGGTCGCCCATGTATCAGTGAGTGTGTCATTGCCCTGGGTCGCCCATGTACAGTATCAGTGAGTGTGTCATTGCCCTGGGTTGCCCATGTATCAGTGAGTGTGTCATTGCCCTGGGTCGCCCATGTATCAGTGAATGTGTCATTGCCCTGGGTCGCCCATGTATCAGTGAATGTGTCATTGCCCTGGGTTTCCCATGTATCAGTGAGTGTGTCATTGCCCTGGGTCGCCCATGTATCAGTGAGTGTGTCATTGCCCTGGGTCGCCCATGTATCAGTGAATGTGTCATTGCCCTGGGTTGCCCATGTATCAGTGAGTGTGTCATTGCCCTGGGTTTCCCATGTATCATTGAGTGTGTCATTGCCCTGGGTTGCCCATGTATCAGTGAGTGTGTCATTGCCCTGGGTTGCCCATGTATCAGTGAGTGTGTCATTGCCCTGGGTTTCCCATGTATCATTGAGTGTGTCATTGCCCTGGGTTGCCCATGTATCAGTGAGTGTGTCATTGCCCTGGGTTGCCCATGTATCAGTGAGTGTGTCATTGCCCTGGGTTGCCCATGTATCATTGAGTGTGTCATTGCCCTGGGTTGCCCATGTATCAGTGAGTGTGTCATTGCCCTGGGTTGCCCATGTATCAGTGAGTGTGTCATTGCCCTGGGTTGCCCATGTATCAGTGAATGTGTCATTGCCCTGGGTCGCCCATGTATCAGTGAGTGTGTCATTGCCCTGGGTCGCCCATGTATCAGTGAATGTGTCATTGCCCTGGGTTGCCCATGTATCAGTGAATGTGTCATTGCCCTGGGTTGCCCATGTATCAGTGAGTGTGTCATTGCCCTGGGTCGCCCATGTATCAGTGAGTGTGTCATTGCCCTGGGTCGCCCATGTATCAGCGAATGTGTCATTGCCCTGGGTCGCCCATGTATCAGTGAATGTGTCATTGCCCTGGGTCGCCCCATGTATCAGTGAATGTGTCATTGCCCTGGGTCGCCCCATGTATCAGTGAATGTGTCATTGCCCTGGGTCGCCCCATGTATCAGTGAATGTGTCATTGCCCTGGGTCGCCCCATGTATCAGTGAGTGTGTCATTGCCCTGTGTCGCCCATGTATCAGTGAGTGTGTCATTGCCCTGGGTCGCCCATGTATCAGTGAATGTGTCATTGCCCTGTGTCGCCCATGTATCAGTGAATGTGTCATTGCCCTGGGTCGCCCATGTATCAGTGAGTGTGTCATTGCCCTGGGTCGCCCCATGTATCAGTGAGTGTGTCATTGCCCTGGGTCGCCCCATGTATCAGTGAGTGTGTCATTGCCCTGGGTCGCCCATGTATCAGTGAATGTGTCATTGCCCTGGGTCGCCCATGTATCAGTGAGTGTGTCATTGCCCTGGGTTGCCCATGTGTCAGTGAGTGTGTCATTGCCCTAGGTCGCCCAAGTATCAGTGAGTGTGTCATTGCCCTGGGTCGCCGATGTATCAGTGAGTGTGTCATTGCCCTGGGTTGCCCAAGTATCAGTGAGTGTGTCATTGCACTGGATCCCCTAAGCGTCAGTGTGTCAATTTCATGGTTGGGCTCATGGCTGTCAATGAGGGTTGAGAGAGTTCATGTGCAATATAATGTATCTGACAAATAGGGTGGCCAACTTTCCAATGGGCGAACCCGGGATTGGGGTCTGGGCGGGCTTTGAATTTTTTTTGGGATATGAAGTACTTCTCTGATCCACCTGTAGGTATCTTTCCATTTGCTGTTTAAGTAACACAGATGTTTCATCTTTTTTGACTATTTGCATTCAGTTTATGTGTTCCATCATGCAAATCCAACATGGTTTTGCCAACACCAGTGTGCACAGCAGGTCTACAGACTACAGGAGCACCCTCAATTATTTCAATACTTCATTGCTTCTTATCAGTGCATCTGCATTGTTTAAGAAAAAAGTGTGAAAGCAACAAGTTATTGTAATGAATGAATTCAGAATAAAAGGCTTACCAGAAGAGAGCTCCGAGCAGTGAACAACTAACCTTTTGTAAATACTGGCGTTAGTTGCGTTCAATATTTTGACATGACCCGCCGATGCCGGAGACGGGCTAGCTGCGTCCTGCTGTAATCGCCGGGAGAGTTGACGTGAGTGACTGCTACGTGGCTTGCGCATGCGCAGAGAATCTCGTCAGCGTGGAGGGACAGGGTGCCGCCCATCAGCATTGTACAAGCACTCCGCGTGACGAGAAACTGGAGGGAGAGGATGTAAATCCAAAAGAAACGCACGCACACCTAACATTAGGCCATGCCCTTCCATGGTCCCTATTTGCCACCAGAAGCAGAGCTTTCTCACGCCGCCATGGCGCTCGTTTGCTGGCATCAGCTCACTCACACTAGTAATCCCCTCAGCACAGTGTCTGACTGACGGCGGCGGCCATTTTGTTAGTTACCTTTTCACAGAGTCATGGTGTTCAGAAACATGGCCACGGCCCTTTATGTCCGCATAGCTGGAGCTTAGTCACTAGGGTATCAGTATTCACTGTACACTTCCCGTCTCCTGGGCACCGCTGGCAGAAGGCATATCACGTGACTGCATACTATCTGGACATTGTAGTTCTACCGCCTCATGCCGTCTGAGTGTGTACTGCGAAGGCCTAAAGTTGACAGATGTTCGTCACTTAAAACCGGGACTTTCCGCACATGACAGATGGCCCTTATTCTGATCGGTGCGGATATTCCCGCATTCTTACGGAGCGGTCCGCACGCCACGGTGTTCTGCCGCGTGCGGCCATCGTCCGTAGAAACGCCCACGTGTCCTCCGCATTCGGACGGACTCACTCTTTAAGAACAGGGCGTGTTTACGGACGACATACAAACCATGCGTGTGCGGGAGAAACACTCAGATTCTGCACGGTATTACAGAGTATTACAGAGTATGCTCGGGAATACCGCATCCGAACGGGAGCCAAGCGGTGCTACCGCCCGTAAGCGGAGTATTTACGCCAAACAACCCACTATTATGTATCTTCTGCAATACATCACATGACCCACTTATTCAATTACCTATCCTCATAAAAAACTGCTTATTTGGAATTGGAATCAATTAGATGCCAATATATCCTTACAAGCATGCCTAACACATGCATTGCACACATTAACCCTTACAGCAATTTAAGTGCCATGGTTTGTTTTTTTTGGTATTTTTATTTTTTTGTCATTGCATCACAGTGGCATTGACAGTGAAATTTATATAAATAAATTGCTTTACTTTACAACAATTGTGTGGTTTAATTAGTACATGTCGCATACACATGTGTATTGCTAGTATTAATATTCAGTCATGTCCATTGTTAGCAGGTTTAAAGTGTGTCAGAAGTACAGCATATGTGGGTGATTAGTAAGGTTTCCTTGAAGCAGCAATGGTTTCAATTAAAGCACTGACAAGCGTCCTATTAGTGATTAATGAGTAAAGGAGTCGATTTTATTGGGTTCAGGTGTTAATGCTTGTAGTCATTAGGCGGTCCGTTCGCCTCCCGCAGGAACGAGTGGTGTCCGCAAAGCAATAGTGGCCTTTTGGACACCGCACATTTCTTCCCTTTTTGTTCGCGTGCATTCGGAGTGCTATCCGAATGTACGCCCCCCAACATAAGTGTACTCCCCCGTGTCCGCCCATGTTTCCGCCCCGTTTTGTCCACTTTGAAACTACGCCCATGTGTCATTCCGCATGACGCCCATAATACGCCCATATTTCCCGACTGATTGCGGTGAACAGTTTTGTACGGGATTTGGCCGAACAGGTACGGAGTCAATGCGTGGCACATGCGCGTGGCGTTCGCCACGCATGCGCAGACGCCGTAAAGACGCGATCCGAAAGTATGCGGTAAAGTACGCGTCAATCAGAATAAGGGCCATAGTACTGTGTGTTATATGCAACCTTCAAATCAGGAAAACACACAAATACATAATGTGATTAGAAAACTAACATTCGTATACTCCCCGTACTCTGTAACACGGTGTCCTTTAGTTAGGAAGCAATGCATGTGAATATTGCAAAGTAGCTATTGTTGGAGGAGTGTGGCCCTACACCCTGCAAAACATACTTTAGCAATTGGACTGTCCCTACACTAATCAGCAGAATGGAGTTTATCAAGGATACATTCGGCTTGATGTAACTTGAAATGTCATAATCATTAAAAGAAAAAGTGTGAGAGGGAAATAGTGTATCTCTAGAGATTACAATGATGATGATTTACAGATAAGTGCCTTTCAGCCCTGTGAGGTTGCCATGGAAGTAGAGTCTCAAGTGGAAATATAATGTGATTTTCACTGATGAAGACATTTTTTTTGTCTATAACCGGCAGTGTTGTGATTACTTTATTTTTTTAAAGCTTCAGTCTTTATATTATTTGCTAATCACCCTTTACTGTAGATTGACAGATAGATGGAAAAGGTTGACATGCGAAAAAGTCGACATGTGTTTTCCACGCATTCCGGTGTCCATGTCAACACCCGAGCACGTGAATCTCTAAAAAATTGAGAGAAAACCGTGTCTACCTTTTGTTTGTGTGGACCTTTTATCAATGCTGGCCTAGTTCATGTCGACCTTTTTTCAACCTAATACATTGTCGACTTGGTTGGTGGCCGGGGGTAAATTCAAATAATTTATCGTTAATGGTTAGGCAAAACCAGTGTTTGTGGCTTCCAATCAGTGGCAGCTGCAGAGGAGGGGCTGCAGCACATTCCAAAAGTCAGATAGGGGAGCCACACCCACTGCGGTTGTCTCCCGGCTGGAGATGTTTGGCAGCAGTTGGGTGGCTTCGCTATTTGAATTTTGGACTGTGTTGCAGCACCACTTCTGGAGCCGCCACTGCTTTCAGTCACGACATACTGTATGTGGACAATTACTGTCCACATCTAAACTCAATTGACTTATTTTAATATTTTTTTTACATTTCTTAATAAGTAAATTTTAGCTTGGGGTGCTGTGAATAAAATTTGTGCCGGCACAGAGGCCCTTATTCTGATTGAGTCGGATGGCTCCGAATGCGGACGGCCGGCCGAGGGTTGGTGTTTGCGCATGTGCAGAGGCGTATCTGCGCATGTGCGAACGCCTCACACATCCGAACACGGCGTGAGGTCTGTGCAGTAAATGATCGTATGGAACCATCCGAGCAGGGGGTGGAGAGGGGCGTGAAGGGCTGATTTTGCTCATTACCATATGCGTACGCCCCGCGTTTCATGGGCGTTCCCATGAAACCGCTGGGTGTACGTATGGTAATCCGGCCGTGACGCACGTGTGGGGGGCGGAAATATGACATAGCCGGATGCCAGCTGCCCGCACATATCCCTGCTTTTGCACGGAGAAATGCCTGAGTGGTCGGGAGCACTCGGTGCTGCCTGACCACTCGGTCCAGCATTCGATGGTCGGCGACCATCGGAGGTTAGGGGAGGTTCCCACAGATGGAGGAGGAGTTCACATGAAACATCCACTCGTGGTCCGTTCGGTCGGCGTCTTACCGCATTCGGAGGGTGTGAGCCATCCGTACGGAAGGCGGGGCTAAGAACACTTGGTTCCTGTCTGAAAATACGCATCCATCTGAATCAACTAGAATAAGGGCCAGAGTGCTCTGTTAGACAGCTTCATGCTGACGGCTACTCCTCCATGTCAGTGATGTCACAGCGCCACACTCCCACTTTGAAGAGCCCGAATGATTTCTCTACTCTTCGGAAATAAAAGTCAGTCTGAACTGACTTTTATTTCCTTTGGGGTCTGTCGGAGAGGAGGTGGCACCCGCTTCCGGCAGGCATCGGCCTGCCCACATTCGCAAGGGAACACCCATCATTTTCATGGGGACACCCATAAAACACTAAACGTTCCCATGCTCCACCCCCTGCCCTCCCCCCCACAATGAACTGCCCGGCGAGTGTTTAACCAGCTGAAGCTGTTCAGTGTTGGGTTTGCGCATGCAAATTGAAGGCAGAGATCCAGTAGTCAGAGTGGACCGGAGGGTTGATCTGGCAAATAGCTCTCCTTGGTGCTGATGAGTTTCGCTCTCTTTCCTACAGCTTTCATGGTGATATGGTTGTTGAGGCCATGAGGGTATATATACCCTTCCTTAATTACTGATTAGGTGCACATGATAGACAATCCCACATGTTTTAGTTACAATATAATATTACTCTAACTATTGGATCTCTACCTTTAATCGACCTCCACCACCTTCTAGAGAGGACATCACGGGACAAATGTAATAGGGTGAAAGTTTCAGAAAGTGAGTTTTTGGGAGAATTTTCCCATTCTTTTTAAAGCAGCAATCAATTACATGACAAAACCAGGTTGATTTTGCCATGTAGTCGATTGCTGCTTTAAAAAAATGGGAGAACGCTCCCAAAATCTCTCACTTTCTGAAACTCTCACCCTATTACATTTGGCCCTACAGGTGTAACCATCAGGTCCATAGATCTTCCTCCAGCAGTCACCTACTACAAAAATGTCACCGTGTCATCATGAGGACAATTGGATTGCAAACAAAAAAGACCCCAACAACTCCTCCAGTGGTGAGATCTCTAAAATTACAAATCGATTGTACTTCATGTGGAACTTTGTCCAAGGACCGTTCAAATTCACATTAACAATGGAGGGACTGGCCATACAAAATGTACTAACCTACTACTATTCCACTCTGCCCCAAAGCCATACCAACTAACCATGCTTATGTTATTAATATACCGTGTATACATATTTACATTTATTATTGTGTCCAGGCGGCGGGCCAGGGAATTCGCCCATGGGCGTTCCCATGAAATGCTGGACGCTCCCAGGGAAATTCCCCGATGACGCGGGTGCAGGGGGGCGGAATAATATTCCTTGTCTATTTACTATTGAAGGGATTGACTACCCCTCCCCCTAGCAACTGCTTCTAGAAAACCAACTCACTAAAGCGCCCAAATTCTTTGCCACTTGGTAATTGTCTGCCATCCTTGTGCTGCCTGTCACCAAACCAATCTAAAGATCCACAATTACTTTCGGTGTCTGCAGTGTACAAGTACTGCTATCAATGCAAGTGTATATCTTATTAATAGGTGTCTCTCAGCCTTATTAGCCATTTTGAGTCTGGGTGGTGGGCTTAGCAGTGTGCAATAGCTGAAACTGATTCTGTGATGCCTTGGTCCCAGAGATCCCTGGGGATTGATCCAGCACATGATCCCAGACTCCTGCCGGCTGTACTCCCACACTCCTGTCCGTATGGGGGTAATTAGGGAGCCAATCCTGGGATCCCGGGAATCCCAGGATTGACCATTTTTTCAGTCCTGAGTCCCGGGATTGATAAAAACGCCCCAGGATTGGCAACAGAATTACTCCACATTGTACAACATTGAGGTCATCTCTGTATCAGAGCTTCTGAAGAAGTACAAAAAAAACCAAGAAAATAATGAATAATGATTAACAATTAAAATTATTTTACATTTTATCAAGAATAAAACTGTCAAGATAACGGCATTTGTTTAAAAAAAAAAAACGACAAAAGTACTATACCCCAATCGTTTGTGATAAAAACAAAACAAAAAAAAAGACCTACTGTAATTTAAATCACTGAGGGAGATTTGAAAGGGAAGATAAAAGTAATGTTTTTATCAATGCAATTATTAGTTTTTGGCCCGAATACTGACTCTTGTTACAAAAGACAGAAACAAAGGCTAATTTGCATATTACAGATAATTTGAATGATTAAATCTTATTTGTAATTTTAATATTAACTTGTTATCTAGGGAAATTAAGATTTGAATTATGTTTTTTTTGAATTGAGTCATTTTTTATTATTTTTTCTGATTTGAATTATGTTTAGCATTAAATTATTGTCAGACACCAATAACCAAAATACACAGAAAAGGCAAAGAAAACCATGCAACAAAAAACATAGCAGTAATAAGGAACCCTATGTGTACACAATATATATAATAATAATAATAATAATAATAATAATAATAATAATGTACAGTATAACAATGCTCACACACAGAGATAAAGGTGCAATTCAATATTTATTGAATAAAAGTTTGCTTTTCTTAAAACGATGATGGTACATCGATAATCGTAATTTTTTTTTCCCTTGGTAAATTCAGGGTCAAAGAGAAATGACAGAGAAACCCAGCGCGTTTCATCTCCTGAGAGACTTCATCAGGGGTATGTGCCTTCGTGTATTTATAAGGGGATAGGTAGTAAAAACGTAGCCTTGGTATCAGATATATTGTATACCACAAGTTTCTTAAAATATCTGTTCCCTCAGGTCAAAAATGATAATCATCCAGTGAGTTTATGAGTCACGATATGAAGATATACAGTACTTTAGTCAAAATTGGCTTATACCATAACCTCATGTGTTCTCTGGGACAGCCAAAATATACACCAGTGGTATGGAGAAGTATAGGTGAAGCCCCTCTCATTTAGCCCCAGCGCTCGCCAGAATGTCCCCGTTAGCGAGAGCTGGCTGAGAGGGACTCCTTCCGACTGTGCGTCCCAGTCACTCAGAAGCTCGGTAGCGGAAACCCTGCCCATCTCCACTTCAGGGAGATGGGCAAGGTTGGGGGGGGGGGTGCAGGTAGGCGGTGGGGACCGGCGACGGTGGACGGGGAGGCAGCGGATGGCATCGGGCAGCTCCGTCGGAAAGGGGCGAGTGTGCTTCCCGTGCGCGTGGATGCCGGGGCCTGGCGGCTGGCGAGGACTGGCGATTCTATCGCCAGCCCTCAAAGTAACAAGAGGGGCTGCATCTGTAGGTCATGTGGCCAGCCACCAGTCATGGTCCTACTCCAACAAGTAACTTAACATGGTCTGGAACTTGACCAAAAGGGGTGTGGCTTTATGTCGACTATGCTCCCACGAAACCATTCCTACCTCTATCATAACTATGGGGGCATGGCCAGCGTTCTGTGAGCTGCTGGTATGCCCCGGTCCCCCAGTCTCCCTGAATAGAGGCTGTGTGCATTTGCAAAGCATCTATTCACTGCTGCTCTGCTAAGCACTGCAGGGAGGGAGGGAGTCCAGAGAGGGAGCTGGGGGCAGCCCAGCTGCTAGGAGACATAAACAGCAGCTGTGGCACTAGGCCACGCCCCTATGATTAATGCCACAATCACTGGATTCGTAGCTCCACCTCTTTTCGGGCCAGACGCGCCTTTGGCACGGCAGGTGCTGATTCTGGTAAAAAGGAAAGTTGAGAGGTATGCTGCTGCCTGAAGGTGGTAAAGCAGGACAGTCATCAATGTCAATGTCCTGCAAGAATCGGAACAGTAAGAAGGTATGGTAATATCCCTATCTTCACAAAAACATTTCTAACATGTACTTGGGTACAGTAAGGAAAAATAAAAATAAAAATCATAATAAAAAATCCCTGCACACAGCAAAATATCCACTTCTAGCGCGGCCTGCTGAGGTGCCAATTTGGAAGTGAAAGAGTTAAGGCATTTTGCTTAGTACATCGATTGCCTTCTAGACTTTTCTTTATGCCTGAGAGAACCTGTTTTCTCTATATGTCTCCCTTACACCAGGAATTATTTGCAAGGCAGTGTCTGCACTCAGTACATGAGACGAACAGGCAATGCTTAATAGGGGTCAGTGCAGATCAGTGACGAGATCAGAATGTTCTCAACCCAGATGGTGCTTAAGACAGTTCCAAAAATAAGCATTAGACGCATTATTGTATTCAGCTTTCCTGCTAAATGACACAAATCCTGCGAGACCGGAACATGCATTCGCAACTCTCTAACTTACACAGTAAACTATTAATTATGAAGTCGCCTTGATGATACTGACTGTTGATCACATTGCATCGGATGAATAGAGAGTGACATAATGGGATTATGACATGACTGATTTTTACTGTACTTCTGTAATGTGACTGAGGTACTACGGTACACGTGTTTCTGGTAGCACAGAATAGACGCCAATTTGTTTTGTTTTTGTGCCTTGTAGAACAACTCTGTTTTCTCCTTTCCAAAAATGTCTGTTTCCCAGAGCCGGCGCCACCACTAGGCAAATCTAGGCATTTGCCTAGGGCGCCGGCCACTGGAGGGCGGTATTTCGCCCCCCCCCCCCCCTTGCCGCCCGGGTACCTTTCCTGCGGCGTATATGTGCGTAAAAGCTGGCGGCAGCGGGGGGTCCCTGCAGTCAATAAGAAATAACGAGCGCCATCCGCTGGGCTATGCGGAAGCGCTTCTGTTTTGGAAACACGGGCCGCACGCTGATTGGCTGAGATTCAGCCAATCAGCGTGCGCCGTGCGGCCAGTGTTTCCAAAACAGAAGCACTTCCGCATAGCCCGGCGGATAGCGCTTGTTATTTCTTATTGACTGCAGGGACCCCCCGCTGCCACCGCCGCCGCCAGCTTTACAGCGCCGCAGGACAGGTACCCAGGCGGCAGACACCGGGGCGCCCCCACCCCAACTTGCCTGGGGCGCTCTGGTGCCTTGCACTGGCCCTGCTGTTTCCCATTCATTTCAAAGGCTCATTAATTTCAATGAATGGGATTTCTACATTTAGCAAACAACACCATTGAAACAAACAAGTCATAGAAAAACAAAATGGGGATGAAGCCGCACAACAGAGCTTTTGGGACAATTAGATGAGCACAATGCAGTCCTTTAGAGTCCTTTAGAGATTGCATCACATTGTAGCATAGGATTTAGCTAAATTTGTAATGTTAGAATCCCAGAGGTGTCGCTATGCCTGTGACTCCTGTGCAGGGCTGTGATACTGAGGGTTTTGGTTCTGCGCTCCACTCTTAACTGGTTCTGCGGTGCAGCAGATTCTGGGTTCTTCTGCCTATAGATCCCGGGGTACTAGTATTTGCAATTTTGGTGAATTGCGCACTTGCTGTGTAAGTACCTGTAATGGACCTCTTATATTACACTTGTATATACAAAACACTGGTGGTAATGATGTACTGGACGCTTATGTAATTAATAAACAAAATGCTTTATTTTGACATTTGAACAATGAGTGGTTGTCAAATAAAGATATGCTGGTGGGTTGGGGTTCGGGTAAGTCACAAAGACCTCCAATTTTGCAGATCTCACTGTGTGTCTTCTACAATTTGGGTTGCGGTATTGTGTTGTGGCAAAACCTCTGTGTTTTGGCAATGCACAGGGTTTACTGGGTGGATGGGGCTGGGTGGGTTGCGGAGGTGGGGGGGCTGCTCGCAGCTGTGAATGGGCACTTTTGAAGCTGAGTGGCAGCGGAAGTCTCCTGTTGAACAAAAGTTTTGGTGGTCAGGGAAAGTGCCCGGTGGTACCGGTGGGCTGGCGTCCCTTACCCTCCGGTGGTGCACCGTTCACTTACCCGATACCTGGTTCCGTTGCTTGCAGGGGGTGCTTGCCGCGTCTTTCCACGAGTCTTCGCCGGCGTCCTCACTTGGTGCGATAGCCGGCAGTCTGGTCCGCACCGCTGTGCAGTCGTTCGCGTCACTTCCGGGTTCGGCTGGACGGCGTTGCCCGGGGTGACGGAGGTCCTGCGGCGGCGCGCGCTCGACTCCTTGCGGAGGAGACTTTGGGTTGTTGTGTAGGTGCAGGGCTTCAGTCCTGGTGCCCAACGCGTTTCGGCACGTATGTGCCTTTATCAAGGATGTCATCAATACATCCTTGATAAAGGCACATACGTGCCGAAACGCGTTGGGCACCAGGACTGAAGCCCTGCACCTACACAACAACCCAAAGTCTCCTCCGCAAGGAGTCGAGCGCGCGCCGCCGCAGGACCTCCGTCACCCCGGGCAACGCCGTCCAGCCGAACCCGGAAGTGACGCGAACGACTGCACAGCGGTGCGGACCAGACTGCCGGCTATCGCACCAAGTGAGGACGCCGGCGAAGACTCGTGGAAAGACGCGGCAAGCACCCCCTGCAAGCAACGGAACCAGGTATCGGGTAAGTGAACGGTGCACCACCGGAGGGTAAGGGACGCCAGCCCACCGGTACCACCGGGCACTTTCCTTGACCACCAAAACTTTTGTTCAACAGGAGACTTCCGCTGCCACTCAGCTTCAAAAGTGCCCATTCACAGCTGCGAGCAGCCCCCCCACCTCCGCAACCCACCCAGCCCCATCCACCCAGTAAACCCTGTGCATTGCCAAAACACAGAGGTTTTGCCACAACACAATACCGCAACCCAAATTGCAGAAGACACACAGTGAGATCTGCAAAATTGGAGGTCTTTGTGACTTACCCGAACCCCAACCCACCAGCATATCTTTATTTGACAACCACTCATTGTTCAAATGTCAAAATAAAGCATTTTGTTTATTAATTACATAAGCGTCCAGTACATCATTACCACCAGTGTTTTGTATATACAAGTGTAATATAAGAGGTCCATTACAGGTACTTACACAGCGAGTGCGCAATTCACCAAAATTGCAAATCCTGTGCAGGGCTGCCACTAGAAATTGTGGATCCAGGACTGATTTCTAGGCCCGACTCCCCCCCCCCCAACACACACACACACTCACTGCTCAGATGTGCTGGTCACTGGGGGAAAGCGGAGTGAAGCGCAGGCTCCCTCTCTTCCTCTGTGCTGCCCCGCTGAACCCCACTGCTCCCGAAGTACTTGTATAGGAGCGCAGGCTTCTCCTCACATCAAAAGGCTGGCGGCCATTTAAAATATGACGCTAACTTGTGAGCCAATTGGAGCCTGCGGCCCTGTAGCCAATCAGTACGCAAGCTCTGATTGGCACACCGGATAGTGCCACATTTTAAATGGCCGCCAGCGTCCGGAGGAGAAGTAGAAGCATGCACTCTACAAGCGCTCCCGGAGCAGTGGGCTTCAGTGGGGGTAGCTCACCGGAGGCTGTCGGGCATGACAGCAGGGGTGCGTTGGGCGGAATGAGTGGCCCGGGCCCTTTTCTCTCTGTCAGAGTGGTTGGGCCCAGGACAGCTGTGCCCACAGTACCCCCTTGATGGCGGCCCTGCTCCCGTGTGCTGGAGAACCATGGGGGCACAGGGTCTCTGTTTGCAGATTACATGCAGTCTGTCAGTCTGGACTGGGGATCCATCTGATGGGCGGCGGCGGGTGGAGAGTTGGCAGCAGAAGGAGAGTGAGCAGCAGCAGCAATAGTGTTAGCACCTGCAGAAAAGTGGGGTCCCATGAAGGGGGCTGCAGGCTTAAATGCATTGATCAATTCATGAACTAAATCTCCACTATTTATTAATATCAGTTAATTTAGTGTGTGCAGAGCCCCTACAATGTCTGTTTAAACAATGTGGTCACAAGCCATAGGGCACCCCAAAACTAGGAAAGGTGAGTGTCGATTTTATTGTAATATATATATATATATATATATATATATATATATATATATATATATATATATATATATATATATAGTACACTTACCCCCCCCCCGTAGAAGGATGAAGACCAGCACTCAGGCGAATTTCAGGTGAAGAAAATAAGAAGTTTATTCCATGTGCAATAGAAAGCAACAATGGCTGTCCCGACAGCCGTTTCAACTGGGCTTTAGCCAGTTATCATCAGGGGAACAGAACATACAGCAGTCCCCGTTTAAAAAGACAAAGATTGCGCCAAAATTGATGTAAATGAGGACCATTTGACCTCATTGTGTCAGATCTGACATCAGGGGTGCCCTGTCAGGTGGAGAGGGCGGGTGGCGCTGGGGTGAGTGACTGCGGGAATCCCCGTGCTGTCAGCCAGTGATTGGCTCGAGCCAATCACAAACCCACCCAGTGCTCAGTCTCGCGCTGGCCTCCTGGAGTACTATGATGTCATCCTTGCGCCTTAGCGCCGATCAGTCCGGTCATCACAGGGGGCGTGCCGAACACCGTGCACCCGTAACCATAGTGACAAAAATGAGTGACATCTAAAATAGGGAACATGAGGCATGAGCGGATAATATCTATGATGCAAACAGAAATGCAATACATAATCAAATACATTGGAGAGGGGGGAAGGGGGGAATAACACAGTCCGTGGGATGCAGAGCACAAAAAAAGCAACAATGGGTTAATGAGGGGCCGCAATCAATAAGCGTGCAAAGACCCAGCCAATTAGTTGGCCAATTATCAAGAAAACAATTAATGTAATGAGTGCGGAAACAATTAATGTAGCTAGTCAGAATGCGGTACTGGCAACCTCGTCAAAATGCCGTATGTAAACACTGAGCAAGACGTGCAAAGCTCAGGTGTAATATGTGACGGACACGGGAGAAGTTACAAAAAGCTAGTGAGCGAATGTTGCTCATTCAATCCAAGAGGGGATACCGTCTGCAGACGGTGTATCCATCTAGCTTCACATCTGAGAAGCAGACGGTTCCGATCACCTCCTCTGACACTAGCTGGGATACAGTTGATCATTTTATATCTAATAGATTGTAGTGGATGATTGTGGGCTTTAAAGTGACGAGCCACTGGCTGGTCAGAGCCTTTGTCAGATAGCGCAGCTCTTATGCTGGTTTTATGGTTGGCTATTCTTTCTTTGAATTGGGTAATAGTTTTGCCTATATAAAGTAGCCCGCAGGGACACTTTATATAGTAAATGACGTACTTGCTACTACATGTCAACGGAAATTTAATTGGTATTTTTTCACCTGTGTGTGGGTGGAAACAATTATCTCCAGTTTCCAGGCTGGAACAAGTAGTGCAGCCTATGCACTTATAATTGCCGTTTTTGCGAGTGGAAAAAAACGATTTGGGGGTTGGGGTAAATGTACTGATGTCATTATGGACAACTATGTCCTTTATGTTTCTGCCCCTTCTGAATGAGGGTAGAATCGAGCTACCTTTTAAGGAGGGCAATGTTTTATTGTTGGAAATCACCGGCCAGAATTCACGTGCAGCTTTCATGAGTTTATTGCTGGCTGTTGTAAATTTTTGTGTCCATATGATTTTGTTGTCAAGTGGTTGTTTCTGGGAGGAGCTCAGTACCAGCATTCTGTCAAGACTCAACACTTTTTCTTTAGTTTTTTTCAAAAGCTGGTGGGGGTAACCACGACTCAGAAAGTCAGCAAGCATTTTGGAGATTTAGATTTCTGCAGTTATGGGGTCACTGCAAATTCTCCGTGCCCTTAGGAATTGGGAAAAGGGTAAGCCCCACTTGAGAGAGGGGGGATGGTGACTGGAGCCCAAAAGAATAGTATTCTTGTCTGTGGGTTTCTTGTAAAGGGAAGTGGCAATTTGGCGATTGGGTAAAATGCTTACTGCCACATCCAAGAAGTTAGTGGTGGTGGGGCTGCAGGTATAGGTAAATTTAATGTCAGGGTCACTAGAATTAGCAGAATGCATGAGGTCATGAAAGCCAATATTTTTATGCATGAGGTGGAACGTGATATTTTTTTCTCTGATCCCACTACTGCTGATGCCATCAAACTCTATTATCGCTACATAGACGATATATTCGTAATTTGGGCCGGTAGTGAAGCATCATTTCATGACCTCATGCATTCTGCTAATTCTAGTGACCCTGACATTAAATTTACCTATTCTCTGGGACTGATAAACTTTATCTAGCGCCTAGGTATAGAAAGTTGCCTGCCGCACATACTGTCCATTAACCACGTCAGTGGCTGTTCCAGTACACACTGCTTAATTGATAAATGTTACCCTATCATATTGAACAGCATTAATTATGCTGCAGATGTGGACCACCCGAGTGGTAAATAGTGCGCTTCTCTTTTTATTCAAATCAGCACGATATGCAGCAATGTTTTTTTTTTTAAAAACAACTTGCACATTTTTTAACTTGTACATACGCATATGTTTTCTCCATCATACAATAGCACCGATCAGCTGTTTGATATTAATGTTTTGTTTTGCACATTGCACTTTAGATCCCTCATTATAGAGAGATCCTTCTTGTTCACTTTGATTGTCACGTAGTATCTGATCAGGGCTTGTGTTTTGTTTTTGTAGTTACCATGACAGCGCCGCCGGGCTTGCTGACGTTAAACAGTGACCGGAAACGGAAGTGACGCGACGGAGCTGCGGGCGGCGTTGCCCTGGATGAGGTGTGTGATCTGTCCCTGACGGTAAGACCCTATATAATGCACTACTGTAACACTATTTTGTTATCCTGACGAAGGGGAGCACGTCCCCGAAACGTAGATGTAACTTGTGTACCAAATACACTTTTTTTCTGCTTGATAAAAGTCTCCGAGTGACGCCCGTTTATTTGCTATATCTACATGGATTCACCTCCAGGGAAGGCACCGGAGCAGAGTATCCCCGTGGGGGAACCAGAGAGCCGGAGCACCATCTGCTAAATATATATATATATATATATAGATAGCAGGGTGATTTGGCACTCTCTAATAGCAGCAGTGGCGTAACTATAGCACCGCAGCCCCCGCCACCCCGGGGGGGGGGGGGGGGCGCTGTGCATATGGGGGCGCCGGGGGCTGCGGTGCTATAGTTACACCTCCCCCCAATCCCCCGCTGGCTTACCTATTTCGCTGGTCCCGGTGGCTCCGTTCTTCTGCTGAGGACCACCACAAAATGGCCGCACCCATATAGCACACAGTTCTCTGAAACTGTCTGCTGTATGGGGGCGGCCATTTTGTGGTGGTCCTCAGCAGAAGAACGGAGCCGCCGGGACCAGCGCAAAAGGTAAGGCTGCGGGGGATTGGGTAGGTTTGAATGGGCGGGGGGGCGCCCAAAACGTAGCTACGCCGCTGAATAGCAGTCAAACGTCCCTGTTGCCATCCGATATTAAGGAGAAAGGACTCCAAGATAAACCATCGTCACGGCGGCACTCAGGTAAGAAGACACAATAGACAGTTGCTGGATCTAAGCCAACGTTTCAAAGAGTTTATCTCTTTTTCGTCATATATAGATGTGGCACCCAAGAACTCAGGGGTACCCCGTTTTAAGCCCCGTCAGGGGTCTGCTTTTGTTTTTCATTGGTGGCCAGTGCTGCCCTCACCTAAAATGGTGGATAGCCATCCCAGCCTGGGGTTGCCAGGCAACCAACCCCTCCGCAGCTGCCTGTACGCAGGGACAAAAGGGGAGGACCGACCTTTAACCCCGGCGAGCGGGGAGAATTCTGCAGGGATTGGATGCCGAGAGAGCGGGAACCTGAGGGGGAGGTTCTGGCGCTGGGCACGAAGAGGTCTGTGGTGAGGAGAGCGGAGAAGGGTGTGCAGCGTGTCTGAGGGGGAGCAGAGAGGGCGCGCAGTGAAGGAACCGGCAGCGTTGGAGGAAGGAGGATGCGCCGGGACGGAGTGTTATGCTGTCCGGCGGTGACTGACAGCAGCGAAGAGGAGAAGGCGCACTAAAGGAGCCGGCGGCTGTGAAGGGAGAGACGCGCTTCCCCGGCGGTGACTGACAGCGGGGACCAGCAGCGGCGCAGTGACCCGGTGGCACGGAAGCCGCAGTAATACAGCGTGACCCTCTACCCCCCGCCCCGGGCAGTGAGCTTGAGGGAAGAGGAGACCCGGTCAGCAGTGCCGCATAGGCAGAGGAGAAGCCTGCAGCCCTGTCCACCCAACCCAGCAGACGTCCGGAAGCGTGAGGAGTCTGAGGGAAGACGGCGCACCCAGCTTAAAGGGGGAGCCACAGGCGGTGTGACTCCCTGAAAGACCCCAAATCGTGACTGGCAGGAGCCGGCAGCTTGTTGCTGTAAACAGGTACTCTGCACCCCTCACCCCTCAGTGGCACGGACACCCTTAGTCTGCACCCACACAGTGAGCCACTGAGACTTCCCTTGCCTGCCCTAGGAATTGCCTCCCACTGCGTCCACAGTGAATGCCATCAGCCTCTATTCCAGCCAGGGCCCGTTCCACGCCCAGTGAACTAACACCTACTCTCTAAGGCAGCCCAGCCACTGATTGCCCTTTGACCTCCATCACCCATAGCTACTCCCGGAGACTGCCCAGCAGGATCCCTCTTGATGAGTGGAATAGGGACAGGGCCATCGAATGAGCCTCTTACATGTAGCACAGGACATTGACACTGATTATCACCTCCTTTGGTGACATTCTCCAGGGACATCCCCAAGGAGGCTGATTGCCTTACAGCCCATAGGCCAGCTCCGCCTCCCGTGGAACTTTGTGTGGAGTGAGTTTACAGTCCTGGCTTTGAGACAAAAGCTACCAATACCCTTGTGCCTCAGGATTACAACTCCCATCTTTTAGTTGTTCAACGAACACGGTGCACCTAGGCCAGAACAGGTACCTTATAGCCATAGAACTGCGCAGTTCAGGGACTTACAGTATTTCTTGTGTACCCGGACACTTGTTATTATTTGTCTTAAGTGTAAATTGCTGCATATTACTGCTGTTCATTTAGAAAACCATTTGCAAGCCTTTTGATGTTTTGAACCTTTTGTTCTTTTGCACTGTGAACCTATTGCATAGTCAGGGCAGCCGAGAGGAATGCCGGGCCCCGGTAAAATTTTGGGGGCGTGGCCTAAGTGTGTGTTGTGGGAACCTCCCACACTTAGGCCACACCCCCAAAATGTTTAGAGGAGGGTGAAAGAAAACTCTAAAAACTGTAATCTCAGAAGCAGCACACACCTACAGCATGTGCTGTGCTGACTGCAAGCTCAGCATGACCTCTCACGCTGTCAGTGAGACACTCATGCTGACCCTGCTGTCAGCACAGCACATGCTGTAGAAGTGTTTGCTACTGTTGCTACCCGGGAGGGATGGAGGGGGAAGGGAGGGGTCAGCCCAGGGCCCCTGCGGGGCCCCTTCAGCAAGTGTGGGCCCGGGTAATTAGTACCCGCTCCCCCCCTCTCTCGGCTCCCCTGTGCATAGTGGTGCCATTGACGCGGCATATCGTGCGAATTGCGGCCTATGGGTGTTACTGGTGGCCCCATCGCGCACAAAATTTTTGTTGCAAGACATTCTTTCATATTCTTGTAGCCTCATGGTAATTTATTGTCAATACTGTGTTTAGCGCTCCCCTCAGAGTATTGTGCGAGGTGCGGCCTATCGGTCCCACGGTGACTCCATTGCGCACAGTATCACATGGGAGTATTATCTTTGCAACTATTATCAAATGCCAGTGTTATTGTTATCACATTGATTGATCATTTTGGTTACAGCGGTGATCCACAGTCTTTGATGCAGCTCAATAAAGTATTCTGATCACCGTCCTAACGTGTGGTGACCATTCTGTGGGGTTGTTCTGGGGTATTGTCTTCCCGGGGTGCCCTTGTCCCTCTGCCCTCCGAATTGCAGACGAGTGAAGCAGGCAGGTCGCAGACGAGCAGTGCCGGAAGGGAGAACGAGAGCATCAGGTAACAGGCACAAACTTACACGCAGTCTGACACCATCACATAGAAACATAGAAACATAGAATTTGACGTTAGATAAGAACCACTTGGCCCATCTAGTCTGCCCCTTTTTTTAAACATGTTACCTCAAACCATATTTGATCCTTATTTTTTTGTAAGGATATCAATATGCTTATCCCAAGCATGTTTAAATTGTACTACTGTATTTACGTCTACCACCTCTGATGGTAGGCTATTCCACTTATCTACTACTCTTTCTGTGAAAAAATTCTTCCTCACATTTCCCCTGAATCTTCCTCCCTCTAGTTTCAGTGCATGTCCTCGTGTTCTGTTGCTCCTTTTCCTGTGAAAAATGTCTCCCACCTGTACCTTGTTAAAACCCTTGATATATTTGAAAGTTTCTATCATGTCCCCCCTTTCCCTTCTCTGCTCTAAAGTATACATATTAAGATCTTTTAGTCTTTCCTGGTACGTTTTGTGATGTAGGCCATGCACCATTTTAGTTGCTCTTATTTGTACAGTCTCTAATGTATTTATATCCTTCTGGAGATATGGCCTCCAGAACTGAACACAATAATCTAGGTGAGCTTATACCAATGACCTATACAGTGGCATTATTACTTCTTTCTTTCTACTGCTGATACCTCTCCCTATGCAACCAAGCATCTGACTTGCCTTCTTCATTGCTTTGTTACATTGCCTACCTGCTTTTAAGTCCCCTGAAATAGTGACACCTAGATTCCTCTTTTCCTCAGTAGTTTCCATTATAGTGCCATTTATACTATATTGAGTCTTTGGATTTCTGAGACCCAAGTGCATGATTTTGCATTTTTTGGCATTAAACTGTAGTTGCCATTCTCTTGACCATTTCTCTAATCTACCTAGATCCTCAATCATTTGTTTTACCCCTCCTGGTCTGTCTACCCTGTTGCATACCTTTGTGTCATCTGCAAAAAGGCACATTTTACCCTCAATTCCATTTGCAATATCACCAATAAAGATATTAAAAAGCACCGGTCCAAGTACAGATCCCTGGGGTACTCCACTTGTAACCTTTCCCTCCTTTGACTGTACTCCGTTTACTACAACTCTCTGTTTTCTGTCCTGCAACCACGCTCTTATCCATTCAACTATCTTAGAATCCAATCCCAAGCTTTCAAGTTTATTTAACAGTCTGCGATGTGGGACAGTGTCAAAAGCTTTACTAAAGTCTAGATAAGCTACATCTACAGCCCCACCTTGATCTATTACTTTAGTCACCCAGTCAAAACAGTCAAATCAGTTTTCTGACTATACTTGCAACTTAACTGTGGCCCCTTCCTCTCTCTGTGAATACTGAGCAGAAATAATTATTAATATATATATATATATATATATATATATATATATCTCAACCAAACCCCTTCTTTTTGCGCTAAATTCTGAGAGATTATTAGTTTGCTGCCTGTTTCCACAATACCCCTGTTGGCTAAGGGGAATTAGAAAATATACAAGAACAAGTGTGGAATGGCGCACTTCTCAACTTTAGTCCATAATATATTAAACAATGTCCATAACTTGGTGTTATTCTCTTTATTAAAAGTCTTTTTAGACAAAACGTGCTGTTTTCACCCGACGCGTTTCGCCCAACAAGGGGCTTCCTCAGGGGTATCAGCTACAAAGCATAAACAAATATCATACACATAATTAATACATAAACAGATTAAGAAATAATTTTACATAAAAAATGGACAGTCAAGATCACCTCTACAAGAGGTATTCATACATCGGAGGATGTGAAACAATAAAGGAGCAGTTTATAATATATATATATATATATATATATATATGGATATATATATATATATATATATATATATATATATATATATATATATATATATGGATAGCAGAAAACAAAGTGCGCCCCTAGATTGACTTCCACCACCAACATCCAATGTAAGGAAAATTCGATAAATTCAGTTCTACATATGTAAGGAAACGCGTTTCCTTACATATGTAGAACTGAATTTATCGAATACTCACAGATGAAAATGTATTTTTATATTGTATTTTATGAAGAATTGTAATAAAACTGTTGATCAGTGATTTAAAAAAATTGTAAATTCGGTTCCTTACATTGGATGTTGGTGGTGGAAGTCAATCTAGGGGCGCACTTTGTTTTCTGCTATCCATTTTTCTCACCTTTACCTCCCTTGCTAACAGGGAGGAACAACTTAGTTGCTGCCCACTAAATTACCAGTACAGCGCATTGAAGGGGTACTCTTTTTCTTGTAATATATATATATATATATATCGGCCGTCGAGGAGACGCTTAATGTATTGCCAATTTGTATCTGCCTGATGGGTGTCTATGATGATTTTTTCGTCTAAACTGAGCCTGGATGTTTCTCAATAAATGAGCATTTATTCTACATTGGATTTCCTGTGACTGGTGCCGGTTGTTCTGTTTGCTCTTGGGCATTTTCAGCAGGACCATACCTCTATATATATATATATATATATATATATATATATATATATATATATATATATATATAGAGGTAGAGGTGTAGGCCTAGCACTCCTCCAGCAGTACAGGTAACCAAGGTGCCTTCAGGAACAGAAGTACAGGATAGTGAAGAAACAACAGCGGCACTCTGGGGATTTTTAGAAAAAATATATTTTCAGCAAAAAAAGCTTCCAACGTTTCGGGGTATGTGACACCCCTTTGTCAAGGTTATAACCTAACCTCCAATCACCATTTTTATAAATTAAAGTTTGTTTATACACTGTCATAATTACCCCTGATACATGCAGGTGCAGGTGGGGAGGGGGTGCTTGGTACCCCCAGCGACCGCCGATCCACCTCCCATCTCGCAGCGCCTTGACTGCATGCACCACATAGCGCAATTACAACACCCCAGCCACCCGGTCTCCCCCTCGTGACCAGCTATTGATGAAGAGCAGCATTACATCGCTCCTCTTAGGAGGACGTTACGGACACAGGGCAGCACTGTCAGCCCTGCTGCCTTTCCCAACAGGGAGTAGTCACTTCATAAGTTTACTGATGCTGCAGCCTGCAAGGGGAGGGGAGGTGGATAGATTGTAAGCTTACAGCAGGGCTCTCCTACCTCCAAGTCTGTCTGTTGTTACCCAGTTTGTTTTATCACTGTCTACTATTGTAAAGCGCAACGGAATCTGCTGCGCTATATAAGAAACTGTAAATAAATAATAATAAATAAGTGTGTGCGTGGGGGGGTGCATTTATAAATAGTGCATTTATTCTGTAATGTTTCAGGGACCAATCCCTTTCCGAATGGGCTCTGTAAGTAACATAATTCTCTCCCCCCTACCCATCTAACCTTAACCCTCCCCTCTAGCAGATTACCCCGCCTCATCCCACAGCCTGACCTTAACCCTTCCTGCTAGTGCCTAACCCCCATACCCTGGCGCCACATAAATCTAACCCCCTGTCCCCCAGCCTAACCATAATCCCTCTCCTACATGCCTTACCCTCCCACCCCACAGCCTGAGCCTAACCCTGTCACCTAAATACTATATAGCCCCCTGCCCCACAACCTAACAATAACCCCCTTTCTTGGTGTCTAACTCCCTCACCACAACCTCACCCCCTCCCCCCCACACATTCTATCCCTAACTTTACCCCCTAAGCCCCCCCACTAGTGTCTAAACCTAGAACCCCCCTCCAAACTTGACCCTAACTCATAAGTTTGTATGAGACTATGGGAAAAGGGTATGTGTGTGAGGTTATAGGGCCGTGTGTGTGTGTGTGAGTGTGTGTGTGTGGTTAGGGGGCACCAACAATTATCTTGCCTCCGGGTGACTTTGACAAACTTACGCCACTGATACACAGCAATATATTTACATGACAAGAAATGTTTTACATAAGTTGAAATGTTCTATAATATATTCAAAAGTCTTTTATGTATTTAAAAGCATTAGGCACAGAAGGTAAGATAATTCTGAATAACACCAGATCTTTGCTAGAATAAAGTCACAGCTCTGAAGACACAGATTTCCGTACAGATGTGTCCTCATTTAATGGGCGTCATTTGGCACAACACACCCAATGCCCACTGGGAAGCTCTGAGTTGCACGCTGAGAGAGGTAACTGAAGTCACAGCGAAATAGGACACATCTGTTTAAGTCTTTAAAATCTTTAAGGCCAGAATTCATTCACATGATCGACATTCATAATGTCGACACACATTGAAAAAGTATGTCAATGTGGTTCAAACTGTCGACATTCACCATGATCAAATCCTCAGAATGTCAACATTTACAATTTCGACTTCTGAGATGTCACTATGGAGGTTATTCAGGTTGGTGCGTAAATTTCCGAATTCTTTCGGAGCGGTCCGCACGCCACGCTGTGCCGACATCGTACGAAGAATCGCCCACCGGACTTCCGCATATGGACGGACTCCCACTAGAAGAACAGGGCGTGTTTACGGACGACATCCAAACCTTGCGTGTGCGGTGGACACACACATATTCTGCACGGTCTTACAGCGTTTGCACGGTCTTACCGCGTCAGAACGGACGGGAACCTGCCCGTACGCACCGATGCGGTGTATTTTCGCAAAACTCACCACTATTATTTGAACTCCGAAATCGGTCACATGACCCACTTATGCAATTAGGCAACCTCATTAAAAAGTGTTTGTTTGGAATTGAAATCAATTAAATCCTAATAGACACTTAACACATTACTACCACATTCATTACAGACATTAACCCTTACATCATGTGAAGTGCTATATATTCATTGTCACCCCTTTATCTAGGTTTTATGTATGCATATTATATCATAATTGCACGTGAAATGCAATATTCTACAATGTGCTAATTATTACTAACACATACTAAAGGAAACTTAACAACAGTTATAAACACAGTGTGTGTGTGTGTGTATTTTGTTGTTTGGATAATGTTAATTGCTCTACAATTATAGTACATTTGTGTATTGCAAGGATCTGCACACTACAATAACATACATCTATATACAGTATGTACCTTTTGAAACTTACAAATATTCTAAACAATTTACACATATACTGTTTAATATCAAAAAAACACACAGACAACTTCTAACTGTAATCAACAATTTATTTTTTAAATAAAATATTTTAACGAAAAAAAGTGGGGAAAAAAATTCAAAGCAGCAGGTCAGTTAGGTCCTGCAGATCGGCCAGGACCAGGTGCAGGTGTTCCCTGAGTCTCAGGAGGGCCCCACGTACACCCTCATCTGCTTGGGTAGGCTCATCTGTGGGTATGTTAAAGGGGGTAAAATTAGTAATGATAATCATGAATACATTTAACATAGTCATACATAAATCTAATAAATGCAAGGTGACGTGTATATATATATATATTTATATATATATATATGTATATAGAGACATATATAAATATATATGACACATACATATATACATACATGCATACATACTAAATGTAAAGCCTGTTTTTGTCCCTCTACCCTTTACTCTGTAGAAGACCTCACAGTCATAGTGCTCCTTCTGAATCCCAACCCACCCATGACTAAGCTATGAGAAGCATGTTATGAGCTCCACCAATAACAACTCATCAAAAACCGCTCAGTGTCTGTTCTCTGATGCAACGTGGCATGGGACTTAGTCAACTCTCAGGAATGCACAGTACATTTGTGCAATCATGGATGGCTTGGCTGCTGATGGTCTCCTCCGGCTCCACCTCCTCCACTTCATCCCTGGCCTCCTCCACCGCCACCACCTCCTCCTCCACTTCCTCCGCCACCTCCTCCACTTCCTCCACTTCCTCCGGCACCTCCTCCAAGCTTGGGCAGATTCGCCAGCAGGGAGAGTTAGCATCAGAGCGGCTGCGTAGGACCGAGGAGGTCACGCAGGGTATTGTCAGCACCCAGCAGGCAATTGTTGGGAGCCAGCAAACAAAATAAATAATAAACCTATCAAAAGATAGGAAATTCCCAAAACAATTAATGAAACGGGAAAAGAAAAACCATATAGTACAGAAGAGTTCCTGCCTCATCTATCCTCCTCCGTTACTAAATACAGGTCTGATAGAGAATATACCCCCAGTACAGATGTTATTAGCCTAAGACCATTCTGTAATGTATTCTGGTACATCAAAGCAGGACATGTCTCTGTGATTACGGAGCAGCGGACTATAAAGCGATGGCGGGATGAAGCGCCACAGAACGCATATTGTATCATAATAAAATCTGACACACAATTACCCATTTATATTAAACAAGAAACTCCCAGCCTGCAGTCAGACTTAATAGAGCTGTTTTGCTTTTTTCACATAAAATATATAAGATAGTTTCCTATAATTGGTTTTTATTCAGCAAAAGCAATCTTCTGTTATTATGCTGTTCGGCTGTCACATGCTAGCGATGACCTATTTCTCGGGTTGGCGGGCACCGCAAGCAATAATAATGCCTTCTGCTTTCTGTGATCAAAAGGGGGATACAAGCATTAGGCCGACACCACTAGGTCGACATGCAGGAAGGTCGACATGCAGGAAGGTCGAGATGGCTGATGGTCAGCATGGGTTAGGTCGACAGGGTCATTTGGACGACCTGGGGAAGGTCGACGGTCAAAAGGTCGACATGGGGTTTTTCACATTTTTTTTGGAACCGACATGTGCCGACCATCCACTAGGGCATGGTGGGAGAATAAGAGTCTGCACAACGTAGCGAAGAACCGTGCCCAAGCATTGCGAGCGCAGCGAGGTGCAATGTTTCAGTGTCCATGTTGACTATGTCGACATTCGGGATGAAAAAATATGAAAAACCACATGTTGACATTTTGACTTTTGACTTTCCCCTTGTTGACCTAATGCTTGTTTCGATCTAATGAACCTGTCGACCTAACCCATGTTGACCTTCAGTCATGTCGAGCTTCCTGCATATCGACCTTCAGTCATGTCGACCTTCATGCATGTTGACTTAATGCTTGTAGACCTAGTTGCTGTCTATCCAATGATCCCATCAAAAGTCATATGCGAATCTCCACAGGAGATTGCAAGGGCTTGCTGGAGGGGCCAATGTGGGAGCACGGGTAAGCCACTAAGGAGGACATATTGCAGAGCTGCCTCCTGCACTGCCAGTTCTGATTGTTTTTGAGGGGTGTGTACCCCAGTACCCAGGTCTGTGGCCATTGTCAGTGACCCCGTTAAGATCTATAACACTACTCATTTATTGCGGAGCCACAAGGGATCCGCAGCGCCCAATTACAGAGTCTATAAATAAATAAGCGAAACAGTGACTTACATGTGAATATAACAGGGTTGCCGACTTTGTTATTCTCCTCTCCGGGAGAAGCCCGGAGAGGAGTTTCTGTAGCCACTCAGGGGGCGGGGCTTAAGGGTGACATCACTAAGCCCCGCCCCTATGCTGGTAAAACAGGGGATTAAGGTATCTCCGTGGAGGGGGCGGGGCTAAATCGCGTCATTTAGCCCCGCCCCCTCCTCGAAAACCCGAGGATTGCGGCATTTTAATGCCGCGATCCGGGGGTTAGCGGGGGTCCCCCCTGAATCCGGGAGGGTTGCCCACCCTTCCGGGGTGCCGGGAGGGGGTCCCGATTTTCGGGAGACTCCCGGAAATTCCGGGAGGGTCGGCAACCCTGGAATATAAAAGAGGACAAGTACAGGGTACAGGGTCAGCAGAGGACACTGGAATAAGTATCAGGGTGATAGAAAACCGCAGGACTTAGTGCTATTGCGGATGGCTTATGTAAGAGAAGGAAAAGCACAGGATAACAGGGCCCTGCTTGTGAGAGCTTACATTCTAAAGGAGCAAACAGACAGGGGTGACACAGATGCGGTAAACACTGAGCATGCATACCTCTCAACTTCTGGCCGGCTGGGACTCACTTACGTACTGCTCCACGCTCCCTCTCTCTCCATGAACAGATGGTGTGTGGATGCACATACCCTGTATTTCACCGCTGCTCTGCACAGCAGAAACAGGCCGGGAGACTCCCTTGGGACAAAAAACAGGACTGCCCCGTGAAAATGGGGACATCTGGCTGCTTTATTTTTACACTGCAATATAGATATCAGTTTGAAGTACAAAACCCACCCAAATCTAACTCTCTCTGCGGGTTGGGATCATTTGGTCTATTGCATTATGGTAGAAAGTCATTAGGTCGAATCCATTAGGTCGACATGCTAAAAGGTCGACATGATTCTAGGTCGACATGGGAAAAGGTCGACATGATTCTAGGTCGAAAGGTCATTAGTTCGATAGGTCATTAGTTCGACAAGGTCATTAGTTCGACATTGTCTATGTCGACATTCACAAGGTCGACATGGGGTTTTTCACTGTTTTTTTACCTGAATGTCAACACAGTCGACATGGACACAGTTTAAAGTGCACTGCATCCCCTCGCAACGCTCGCTGCGCTCGCTATGCGTCGGGCACGGTGCCTCGCTACGCTCGGCACACTATTTTATTCTCCCACCACGCCCTAGTGGATGGTAGGGCATGAAATACCGCCTGTCGGCACATGTTGGCTCAAAAAACAGTGAAAAACTCCATGTCGACCTTGTGAATGTCGACATAGACAATGTCGAACTAATGACCTTGTCGAACTAATGACCTGTCGAACTAATGACCTTTCGAACTAGAAGCATGTAGACCTTTTCCCATGTCGACCTAGAGTCATGTCGACCTTTTAGCATGTCGACCTAATGGATTCGACCTAATGACTTTCTACCATAATGCAGTAGACCAAATGACCGCATCCCCTCTCTGCACATGTTACATCTGCCCCACCTGCGCCCCACATGGTTTTGTCCATTAGAGAGCGACTTTGCTTTTGGAAAAGAACCAGAATCAGGTCCAGAATGTGTTCACCAGACAGATTAACGGCTGCCTAACTGCATCTCAAACTATAGTTAGACCAATATGACCATCTGGATGAAGGCTGGATTTCAAGACTTTGTGGGCATACTTATAATCAGTGGCAGTTTTTACCTATGGGCTGCAGGGCTGCAGCCCCCCCCCCCCCCCCCCCCAGGTAAAATCCGCCACTATAGTGAAGCCAGATGCAGTCTGTGAGACTTCACTGTGAAGTCCAACCTGCCAGTCACAAAAGCAGTCCCATTGGGAGGTGTTACTTCCCTCCAGGTCACCTTGCTGCGGGCTGCCACGCAAAAACGGCAAATGTGCAGTACCTATATCGGTACTGCGCGTGCTCTGGTCCCGGTGCCTGTAACTTATATTGTACAGGCGCCGGGACCATGATTACTTCTATGGGCTGCTGCCGAAGCAGCCCATAGAAGCTGGCCATATGCGCAGTACAGATGTTTGTACTGCACATGCGCCAGTCCCGGCGCCTGTCATCATAGGTAGCTGGATGACTATACCGAGGTAGCTGGATGACTAAGCTAAGCGACAGCAGTCGGTATCACATACATGTGGACCTTACACTTCCAACCTGGCAGAGCGGCACTGCAGGGGCAGACAGGGTGGCAGTATAATAAACTATCCCAAAAAAAAGAGAACTGCTCCAAACAGCAAATACAAAGAGGTATCGGCCTTGTCATGACTGGTGGTAGCAGCTTCAGCACTCCCACTATTTCCTCCTCCATCATCCTCTAAAAATGTGTTTTTATTTTATTTATTACTTTTATTTCTTTTTCTTACTTTACACTGGACACAGCCTGTCACACTGGACACAGCCCCTTGGACATTGGACACTGCCCCTGGACACTGCCCCTGGACACTGGACACAGCCTGTCACCCTGGACACAGCCCCTGGACAATGGACACAGCCTCTGGACACAGCTCCTGTACACTGGACACAGCCGTCACACTGGACACAGCCCCTGGACAATAGACACAGCCGTCACGCTGGACACAGCCTCTGGACACCGCCCCTGGACACAGCTCCTGTACACTGGACAATGGATATATGTCACGCTGGACACTGGATATATGCCGTCACACAATGGTTAGATGTCACACTGGCCACTGGATATATGTCGTCACACTGGACACAGGATATATGTTGTCACACTAGACACAGGATATATGTCGTCACACTAGACACAGGATATATGTCGTCACACTGGACACTGGATATATGTCGTCACAGTGGACACAGGATATATGTCGTCACACTGGACAATGGATATATGTCATGCTGGACACAGGATATATGTCGTCACACTGGACACAGGATATATGTCATCACACTGGAGACTGGATATATGTCGTCACACTGGACACAGGATATATGTCGTCACACTGGACACAGGATATATGTCGTCACACTGGACACTGGATATATGTCGTCACAGTGGACACAGGATATATGTCGTCACACTGGACAATGGATATATGTCACGCTGGACACAGGATATATGTCGTCACACTGGACACAGGATATATGTCGTCACACTGAAGACTGGATATATGGCGTCACACTGGACACAGGATATATGTCGTCACACTGGACACTGGATATATGTCGTCACACTGGACACTGGATATATGTCGTCACAGTGGACAATGGATATATGTCACGCTGGACACAGGATATATGTCGTCACACTGGACACAGGATATATGTCGTCACACTGGACACAGGATATATGTCGTCACACTGGACACAGGATATATGTAGTCACAGTGGACAAAGGATATATGTCGTCACACTGGACACAGGATATATGTCGTCACACTGGAGACTGGATATATGTCGTCACACTGGACACAGGATATATGTCGTCACACTGGACACAGGATATATGTCGTCACACTGGAGACTGGATATATGTCGTCACACTGGACACAGGATATATGTCGTCACACTGGACACAGGATATATGTCGTCACACTGGACACTGGATATATGTTGTCACAGTGGACACAGGATATATATCGTCACACTGGACAATGGATATATGTCACGCTGGACACAGGATATATGTCGTCACACTGGACAATGGATATATGTCACGCTGGACACAGGATATATGTCGTCACACTGGACACAGGATATATGTCGTCACACTGGACATAGGATATGTCGTCAGTCGTCACACAGGACAGGACACAGGATATATGTCGTGAGTGACTCGTGACACTGGACAATGGATAAGATATAGGCCGTCACACTGGACACAGCCCCTTGTATTACTGCAGCCCCTGTACACAGTGTACTACTCAGCAGCACTGCAGCCCCTGCGTGTGAGCACTGCAGCACTGAGTTAGTTAGTTAAATCACAAAAAACACTGGGTTCAGGGCTAAATAAATCACAACACAGGGCTTAGGGCTAAATAAATCACAACAGGGCACGGGCCACAGGACAGCCCCTGGACAGTGGACACTGCAGCCCCTAGTTAGTTAAATCACACTACAGGGCTCAGGTCTAAACAGTCACTGACTCTCAAGTCTACAACACAGGGCAGTGAGGGCAGGTCACGGAGCACAGCACGGAGCACATGGCACGGAGCACAGCACAGGGCAGTGAGGGCACAGGTCAGGTCACGGAGCACATGGCACAGAGCACAGCACGGAGCACACGGAGCTTCCCAACCACCCTCTTCCCTCTCCAAGATTGGAGTGAAGATGGCGGGGCGCGCGTGCATCTTTTATAAGATCCCGCTTCCGCGAGAATCCGACAGCGCGATGATGACGTTCGGCCTCGTTATTGGTCCGGAATTCAGGCGGGAACTCCCGAGCCGGCTCGGATCTGGCCCGGATTCCCGATATTCGGATCTGTCGGATCTCGGGAATCCGGACCCGCTCATCTCTACTTATAATGTACCCAGATGAGGGATGATTAAGCCCTAGACAGTAATGGTTCTAAGACCAACTTTAAGGCATATGTGAAACATATAATTGTTGATGCTAAGCTTGGTTGGTATTGCTTTTAAGAGCGAGGTAAATTACACCAAAAAAGGGATACATACGTAATACATACGGTGTAGTTTTCCAACAAAGAAAGGAGTAGCTTTCCTGGACTTGGTTTCACCTCTGCTTATTGGGGTTAATTGGATAGCCCCAGCGAATCAATTACCTCCGGTCATTGGATACCACCTTATATATATAAAACAAGGCTTAGGGGTTTATTCTAGTTCATTCTTTCTGACAAAATCCTTCTTAGATGGACAAAACCATGTGCACTGCAGGGGGGCAGATGTAACATGTGTAGAGAGAATTAGATTTGGGTGAGTTTTTTTGTTTCTGTGCAGGGAAAATACTGACTGCATGATTTTACACTGCAATATAGATCTCACTTTGAAGAAAAACCCCACCCAAATCTAATTTTCTCTGCACAAGTTACATCTGCCCCACCCGCAGTGCACATGGTTTTGTCCATCTAAGAAGGATTTTGTCAGAAAGAATGAACTAGAATAACCCCCTTAGTGCTATATTTAAACCTACAGTATCTTTTGGGATTGGTGAACGCTCCCTTGCTTTTAAATAGGCTGCTGGTCTTGCACAATAATGAGGGTTACTTGTCTCTATCAAAGCTTGTAGGCAGATAAAGTACCAACCAATGAGCTCCAGTCATTTTTAAAACTGTAAAATGATTGGTTGGTGTGTCATCTCTCTCCGCTTTCTCTCTCCCCAATCTTTGATAAGTCTTGCCCTCTGTGCTTTATTCTTTCACAGTCAGCATCACTATGACGCATTAACAGTGCCGGTAGAGGACATTAATACTACTGTATGTGTCCGAGATGATAAACTACAAGCACAGTGGGTGGCAGCTGGCACACGGCATGAATGATAGCAAATAATTCATACCGTTAATGAACTGTACATGAATGCACACCGCATGTACTGTATGTGATTACAATCAATTTAAACTATATTGTATCAATGGAAATTATTGTATAAGTTAAATGAGGTTTTTTTTAATTTATATATTTTTTTTATTCTCTTAATTTTTTAATTTTTAATTTTATTTTTACAATTTGCCCATCTGTGACCTGAAGGGGGCGCAGTTCTCATTGTATCATTATGGCTACTTTATCGTATTGTGCTCTCTGCAGATAGAATATGAAGCTGTACAGCTGCAGTAGGCAAGGCTTGTACAGTGACTTGTAATTCCATTGTTAATTACTGTAGCTAAAGAAAGTCAATTGTTTATTTCACTTAGTACAGTGGGGCAGATGTATCAACCAGTGTTAAATGCAAAAATGCACTTAACGCTGGTTAACTGGGGGGGATTACATATATCCTAATGTATTACTAGCGCACCTAACGTGCGCTAGTGACAGCCCGCCGAGTTACGCTCGGCGGGGCTGTCCCTGCAATCCCCCCCAGGGATTAACGGCCCGGGCAATGTATTAACAGCCTTCAAGGCGTTAATTCACCCCGGCCGCTTCGCCAGCTCAGGGCTAGCGTTGTCCTATCCCCCACTATGGGGACAACGCTAGCCCTGCGTCTGGCTTGGGCTGCGCTGGAGATCTCGCGGTTTTAGCAAGATCTCTCGCATGCCCAGAAAGCCGGCCGGGGGGGGGGGGGGGGGCGGCGAGTGCGCATGTGCGGGGCGGCGAGGGAGACGATAAGGAGAGCCGTTCACGCTGGGGATAACGGCTCTCCTTATCGGCTTTGGGGGGGTTAATACATCTGCCTATAACGTTTGCCCGCTTCTCCACGTTATGCTGGTGAAGCGGGACTCGTTATTCTCAAAACGTTATAGGCAGATTAATACATCTGCCCCATTATGTCTGAAGCTCTTCAGTATTAATTGCAGGTTAGATAACATCTCTTAGCTGTTGATTTCTGTGCATGTGTCTTTATTTCTATCACCCTACAACAGGCTTGCCTACCCTCCCGGAATTGCCGGGATGCTCCGAAAATCGTGTCCCCTTCCCGGCCCCCCGGGAAGGTGGGCAATCCTCCCGCATTGGCCAGGCAGCCTCATCACTCCCCCTCTCTGCAGCTCAAAATTACAGTTTTTGCGGGTCCGCGGTGAGGGGCAGGGCTAAAATGACGTGAACCGCATCATTTCGCGTCATTTTAGCCCCTCCCCCAATTCGCGGACCTGGGATTTACGTTGTTTGACTGTCATGGGGGCAGGGCTTGATGACGTCTGCCCGTCCCGCCCCCCTGACATGCTGCTGTTGGTTCTCCTCTCCGGGCTTCTCCCGGAAAGGAGACAAAAACAGTCGAAGTATGCCCTACAATAATGACATACATCCCCATTTGTGGAGCTCTCAGCAATGATGGCACTTCCCAGCAATAACTGTATCCAGGAGTGGTATCAGCCTGTTGGAGTACTTGCATTTGTGGAAGACAGTACATAGGACCTTATTCAGGTCTGTTCGCAAGGCCGCCTACGTTCGCACGTGGCCAATGTTTTGCATTTCTGCGCATGTGCATTTGCTTGGTGCGTGCGGCCACACCCAACCTTGCGGCTGCTGGGTGGAGGGGGCGTGGGGTGTTGTTGTGTCCCATTAGCATATGGGATCGCCCAGTGTTTCATGGGCGTTCCCATGAGTACACTGGGCATTCTCATGCTAATGGGCCGATGACACAAGTGCGGGCAGCTGATATCACCAGGTGTCAGCTGCCCACCCACTTCCTTCTGAACGTGCACGCATATGTAAGGTCGTTCCACATCATTCGATGGTCGCCAACCATTGAATGATGTGGGTGTTACCCCGCAAACTGCGAATGGATGTTTATATAAAACGAACGTACGCTCTTTGCGAATGGTGGGGCGGCGTACCACCATTCGCAAGGCGGGGTTTGGTTGACTCGCAAGGGTGCGAAATTGCATCCGAGCAAATCAACCAGAATTACCCCCATAGTGCAGAGTAATGCCAATGCTGCACACGTAATACATCGCGCTTCTGTAACTGCACCTGTTCACTCTATTGCAGCTCTCATAATTCCATTTATGGTCTTTTATTAACTTATGAAATAATATGTTGTAATAATCCAAGCAGATCAAGTGTGCAGAACTATAAGCCGGCTACATTCCTAAGTACTCAAGAGGTGTGATGACCCAGTTGGAGTCATCATGAATTTTTCACAAACCTAGGTACCTGCCTAGGGCCCAGCAGGTCCCAAGGAGCCCATAAATATATACTGGCCATCTAAAATGTTCACAGAGGAGCATTGTGTGACATTATGACATCACATGGACCTGCCTACACTCCCAAAGTCCCTTTGATGTTCTTTAATAGGATACAAAATATGTGGACACACAGAATGGTCTCATCCATTGTATGTGGGCAGTCAGGTTACTTTACATGTGACACAGGTATTAACCCTACTTCCCAAAGACCTAGAGCCTGATCCGATGGTCACATGGTACTCTATCGATGTTTCCTGCAATCAGCAGCAAATATATAGTGCTATGGGTTGTTTGGTGGAAGAGTGCCCCAAACTGGTATCTTGCCTGGGGCCCCAGGAGGTCTAAATCTGCCTCTGGGTGCCAGAGACCCAAAGTCCATAATTTATGGGGCTGCTGATGAGATGGGCACAGACGCACACATATCTAGTAAGTACTAAATAGGCACATGATTTATGCCCATGTTCACAATAAAAAACAAACATCCATTTACAGAGCTGCCTCATCTCCCCCCCCCTTCCCCCCCCCTGACTCTCCACCAACCTTTAGTATTCCAAAGGTAAAGTGAAATTGCACTGGTTCATTTAAGCCACCCAGCTCACCACACACTCTTAAAATACACTCTCTGTCCTCCATTCTAATCTCTTCCCAGTTTACCTCGCAGTTACAGTGCATCCTCTGGAATACACACAGATGACTGGAGCTTGGGACACTGGCACTCCAAAGGAGGCAATCCAGACAGTGGTTAGGTAAGTAACTACCCCTTCCCCAACCTAACACTAACCCTTCCTCCCCTGCAGCCTAACCCTCCCCTACAGTCTAACCTTAACCCTCCCTGCAGCCTAACCCTTCCCCCTACAACCTAACCTTAACCTTCCCCACAGCCTAACCCTTCCTCCCCTGCAGCCTAACCCTCCTCCCCTACAACCTAACCTTAACCCTCCCTGCAGCCTAACTCTCCCTCCCCTGCAGCCTAACCTTAACCTTCCCCACAGCCTAACTCTCCTTAACCTTTACCCTGCCCACTAATAGCGTGAAATAATTACCTTCGATATATTCAGTCACCTCTGGTTTACCTCACCTTTACTGATCTGATCAGGAGAATACAAGAATAATAAACAACACAGGTTCATCATTGCAAGTATTCTATCGTTTATTTGCACGGACACATATTTGTACAGTAACAAAAGCATGGAACCTCCCTTCAGGGGTAGGTCTTACAGGAAATTCATACATATTCATTATGACCCTCCTCAATAGGGTTGGGCTTCAACCAGAATATTGGTTCAAACATGATTTGCGTAGCAGACGTGCACTTCCATTTTGTAACAAAGGAGTGGTCTTCCAGTAAACTGGATTACCCTAGACCTCCCATATTCCTGCCCCCTAATGCTGTTTGTCTGTAAATAACTTATGCCTTACATGGTCCGAAATCTGCTTCTAGCTGACTCCTGTGGTCACTGACCACTGTCTGAAAACACAGCACTTCCTCAAACCTGGGTGTAACTTCATGTTTCAGCAAACGCTGCAAAAGCCAAATATCAGCTTACAAATCACATTGTTTAACTTATTGTGAAATTTATCAGCTCATATGTGCTTTGTAATAATTCTTATCTATTACCCATATGAATATGCAGACCCCAGGGGGGTCTCTATCATTCCCTCATTTTGTAAATGATATCACAATCAATTTAATAATCCTTTACAATTACCAATATATATATATATATTATGGATATGAATATGCAGAAAGCTGTATATATGCTATTGGACAGAAAAAGCACACATTAGTATTCTGAAGGCAATATAAGCAAATATACCTAATCCTATAATTTTCAGGGCGAACATGAGAATTCCTATAACCCATCTACTGATTCCTGAGAACCATGTTGCTGGATTAAGCTAAATTAACCATCCTGAATTCCCTTTAATAATCTGCTTCTTCAAATCCTTGACTCTAGCTGTGTTCCTCTATAGCAGGGCTCCTCAAACTATCTTGCTCTGGGATCCCATCAGGAAATAAAAATAATGACTGGACCCCAGCAAGTTACTGCAGAAGGTCATAACATCACATGTGTAGTCAGCAGACAGCACATGCATGGCAGCATTTGTGGAGGCACAGAGTGATTGGAGGAGTCTAGAATAACAGACAATTCAACAGATGTTCCAGACTCCCTGAATCACTGACTGAGATTAGAAAAATAATCAGCCTGATGGGCAGCAATAGGGAGTTATGACCCCATGCTGAGAAAGTCGGGACCCACTTTTTTAGAACCGCTGCTCTATAGTATCTTCAATTTACATCAGACTGGTAATTATAACATGCTCTTGGTACAGCCAAACACATATCTGTTTTTTAGCTGCACGGTACTATCTGAATATTTACAAATAATTTTAAACTGTGGCATTAACATAAAAATAATCCTTTTTGGTCATTCTGCTTATCAGAATGTCTACCTAGTCTATTAGCTAGTGAGGAGTTACAAAAATACCCAGTGATGCTAATATTTATCATAGTGGTCAATGGGACTTCTAACCAACGCTTGGATCCCATGCCTTGAAAAAGATAGCTAGTCTATCGAAACCGGTTGGCCAGAAGGGGACCAGCGCAGTGGATTCCATCCAAAGGGAAGGAGAACTTATCAGGGCCTGTTTTGTTTAACCACCCATGCTATTTTTGTCTGCAATTCTTTGTAGACCATCCTATTTGTTTTTTCTTATGCATAATAATAATACATTTGGACAGTGAATTTGGACCTCATACTGAGGATCCGGAGTGCCTATGGTGACTTCACTGTCCCTTCTATGCGCTATTTTCTGACAATATTCCTTTTAATTGATAATAATTATCGTTAAACAGTATATCACTATTGTTGGGTATAATTTGTTTTTCTTTTCTTTTTTTTTTTTTTGTACCCCATGTGGGAGGGACCATTTGGACCCGAAAGACCATTTGATTTAGAGTTTCAGCACTCAGAAACATACCAAGGTCCTTTTCTGTGGTAATGCATGGATCTTGAATTAAAAGGGGAAAGTGAACAGACCTAGCAATCTCTTAATTTAAATTCTTGCTACTTGGTAATGGGCCTGTACTATTTGAGTCAGCCCATGTCTGAGGCTTCTCTGCTTTATCAGAAACGTAATCAGGTATCTTCATTATCATTACCATAAACCATATTACTGTCACTTATCGTAGCTGCTAGGCACAAAATACAGCCTCAGACCCTTATCAGGTTTGGGCCTTAATAACATTTTAGCAAACTGCATCGTTGAATTTAACTTTCAGCTTTTGAGCTTTGCAGATGTTGGAGTAGTCAGTTTGGACTTGTAGTTCAGGCATATACTGCAGTTCTGTGCTCTTTGGTACTGTAACTGCTTCTTTCTTTCTGTGGACTTGTCATTGCAGCTTGCTTTGCTTCAGCATCTGCTAGATTGCTTTCTTTGGTCTGGTTCCCTGTGTGTGCTTGTATCTTTATGATAGTTACTTTGTATGACTTCATCAATGCTTGGAAAAGTTTTTTTATGAGGTCAGCGTGCTGCATCTGTTTTCTTGTAACTGTTTTAAAAGTCTCTGCTTTTCTAGATTAGCCGTAGCCCATTGTCACTCCCCAGCTGTATCTGGAATCTGTATAAAGGTTTGCTGTTGTGTTCTTCGCATGTTTCAATGCTTTAGTGAGGGCCACAAGTTCTGCTGCTTATGCTGACACCTGTACTGGTAAGGCTCTAGAAATCACCACCTCACTCTCTGTGGTGACATCATAGTCAGTGTAGGGTGTGCCATCTTCATAATATCTGGACCCATCAACATACAGTTCATAATGAGCATTGGGTATGGGGGTGTCATGGACGTATGGGAATGTCTGAGTCTCTTGTTTCATCAAAGCAAGTCAATCATGGGAAAAATTTATGACATGAATATTCGCTTCTCACCTCCACCTTCTTCCGAATCTACTTCCATTCTCTGGGCTGCTGTAGATAAAGGTGTGCTTGTAGAAGGTGCTTGTTCCAATATTCTCCCTCATTTTGAACATTTGATGTTCACACGAGAATTGTTGGCGGGTTAAGATGCATCTCTTTATTGTCGCATTGGTTGCACTCAATATGGAACTTCATACTTGGTGAGTCTGGCTGCTGATAGGTGCTTAGTTCTGGCTTATTGCAGAATTTCAGTTACCACATGTGGTACTTGTATAGTCAGTTCATGATTGAGAACAATGTCTTTTAATACAGCCGCAAGTGCTTCTTGGATAATATTTTCAGGCTTGCTGGAGTAGTAAGCAAGAGGTCTTTGTTTTGTCCCATGTAGCTGCGTAAGGACTCCCAGTGCGTGTTCCTTTTCCTTATGACAGTAGAGGAAAAAGGATTTTGAATAGTCTGTAAAGCCTAGAGCCAGTGAAGAAGCTATGGCTGCCTTTAGTTGCTGAATCACTTGAGACATTTCTTCATCTGATGGGCATGGACTTCTTTGTAGCATCGTACAAGGTTTGCATATAAACGGATGCAAGAGGGATCCAGTCCCTGCAATAGCCAAACAGGCCTAGGCATGACCTTATTTGTTTAACAGTCTTTGGTACCTTGGCTTGCAGTATGAGCTTATTCCTCTCTTCTGTCAGGTATCTGATGCCTTGAGAAATGCAGTGGCCCAAGAATATGACTTTGTGTTTGCAGAGCTGTAATTTGTCTTTCGATGCCCTGCAGTCTTGCTCTTCCAAAAACTTGAGTAGGGACACTGTTTCCTTATGGCATTTTGTTCTTGTGAGTCTTTGATGATAAGCATAGAGCAGAGTGCATTGGCCAATCATTCACCGTAAACCAGGCCCCTGATGGTGGGATCTGATCCAGCAAGGTGTGTCGATTTTAGGCACAATGGGACAGTTTATTAGCAGTCTTTCAATGACTTCTCTTGTACCAGTCTGTATTGAACTTCACCAGAACCGGTGACATCATATTTCTGGACAGAACAGGTGTATTGCTGTGGAGATCTGCACTGCACAAGGACACCAGACCACAGGAAGGCTTGGACTTATTTGCTGATGGCTGCTGGCTGCTGTTTGTTCTGTGGTGAGTGGACATTGCAGTTGCATGCTGACATCCAATATTCATTTTTTTTTCTTTCCAAATCGGGCAGCATGGTATCAGCAAAGTCTGCAGGAAAACTTTCTAAAAGAGCACAGAATACAGCAACTTCTATTACTTTTATTTCATGCCTGTCCTTGATGAGTTCATAAATTGCAGAATATCAGCTCCTAATAGGTTAACACAACATGTTAGTGATGTGAGGAATTATACTTAGTATGGGCGTTCATTTACCATTGATAGGTTAAGGGGTTGGCTTACTCTTCTGGAGTAGGAGTGTCTGTCCGCCCACCCAAGTACCCTTCAATGTACTTCCTCATTTAGTTCATTTGATATTTCTATTTCACACACAGACATTACACATAATTGTATTACTAAGAGACTGTAGTTTCTGCCCTGTGTGAAGATCAACATGGAGTACTGCGTCTTCATACCTTCCCACGAGGTTAGTCAAGATGTTCTTTTTCCTTGAATATCTATCTGTGCTAAAACATTACCTTTTGGGTTTATTTGATGATCAACTATAAGGTCTGTCTCTAAAGTTGAACAACATTTTATACGGGCGCTTTGTTCTAATACACATATACATATTTCCTCTTTTCTATATTTTTTTCCAACTTCCTCTAAATCTTTAAAAATCTGTAATTACACTTAATATTACATATGAACAAATTTAATGTGCAATGTAACAGGCAAAACAGTGCTGGTGGCTGCTAATTATAATATATGTAGACAAACAGGAGCAAATCCTGTCCCTCACCAGATAACTGTGACACATAAACACAATGTACATAATTTTATATATTTTCTGAATAAGAAACATTTGGCCTAGGGGTGCCTTGAAAACATTTCTATGCTAACAATCTATAGTTAGCAGCATTTGTCATTATAGTGTTCTACTGTACCATTTCAAATGGTCTGCTTCTGACAATTTGCTCTAAATCTATTCAACAAACATCTACACATACACATATATATATACATATACATACACATAACAATAGCTTATTATAACTAAATTCTAGAGGACTTAACAATATTAAGCATTTCATTCAGGTCTTGGAATTAGTTCCCCTTTTTTATTTTGTGTCACAGGAAGCATCTGGACTGTGAAATACATCTCTGTCTTTTGTATGTGGTATGAGTTCTGATTGCGCTACACTGAGTAATATTGTGCTCTGGTGGGTTCATTTATCACAATGCTGTAAGTACATATACTATTATACTTGTTGTGATAAGTCTCAAATACCCAAATAATCCTGTAACCAATAACCGTGTATAACCTGGCTCCCCTTCCTTTCTTTATCTGCAACAACCTGACAATCGGAACGCTCCATTCAAGCTCCTGCTCCCTCTCCAATGGACTGATCAAATCCAATGAGTGTGGCCTTATCCACTTGCGGCGAGGCAGGATGTAATGTTGTGCAAGGAAGTATAACTGTGTATTACTGGCTTCGGATTTGTTATGGATCTGTCTAAGGCTGCTGTATGAAAATCAACAAACCCCTTCCACCATCTCAATCTATCTCTATGAATGAGACATTGACCAATAGTACCTGTGAGAGTGCTGCTATTTTGAATGCATTTAAACACCAAGAATAAATTTGACCTTCAACTTTTTTCCACCAATTCTGTCTCTAAATGGCAACCAACAATAATAACAAAATCTACTACTTTGTGTTCATCAGTGAGCTGAACAGTTGACTGAATTTATACTCATTATTTTTGTCTTAAAATAATGCCCACTAAAATTATCAAACCAAAATACAATACTACATTTACAATCTGAACAAGGTGTGACATGGAGCAATGTGACAATGTGAATTTGCAAGTCTCCTTTCTTTATTCTCTATTAAAAAACCTCATAATATTAATTTCAAAAACCTCTGTTTCAAATATGACAACTCAATACTAGGACAGTTTGTCTGATCATTTCATTTTGTACATTAACTGTAGTTTTAAAATCTGTTGGTCTTGTTACCGCAATTGTGATTCTCTATAATAATCTTTTATCTTATAACATAGGACTATACTATTTCTACACTTTACACAAGTTCCACGTAGTGACATAGGTCATAGAGACCACTATTCCATAAGGGCTGTGTCCTAATTGGTTCAATATAACACTGTGTACACACAGCACAATTTAGCATGAAATTTTAGATGACACTGAACCTTATTCACCTTAATATTTACCAGACAGTCAGACAACACAAAACATTTTTACGGATATCCTTCTACAGCGTTAACTCGAAGTGATACTGCAGGGTGTTATCCTTCATGCTGGTTCCGTGAAGGTAACCGTTGTCCAATCATTCACTCAACATTTACTTTAGACAGAACAGTATAACAAACATTTGAAATGTCACAAAGGATTATTTCAAAATACAATGCATTGTTAAATGTGTGTGATCTGAATATTTCGGGTTACTAAAAATGGCTTAAAAAGGGTGACATAAATGTATAATTTGTTCCATATAAACGTGGCTAGACTGATGCACAGAGAGGGTCTGACTAAGCAACAGTGATCGTAAATCAACCAATCTTCTGTTTGCTTACCCGGGGTTGTCAGAGTCTCCCTGCGTTATCCAGCATAGAACTGAGACCATTAGATGTACCCCTTTTGTTTGCCATTCCGGACGTGCAGCCCCCATATAATAGCGTGAAATAATTACCTTCGATATATTCAGTCACCTCTGGTTTACCTCACCTTTACTGATCTGATCAGGAGAATACAAGAATAATAAACAACACAGGTTCATCATTACAAGTATTCTATCGTTTATTTGCACGGACACATATTTGTACAGTAACAAAAGCATGGAACCTCCCTTCAGGGGTAGGTCTTACAGGAAATTCATACATATTCATTATGACCCTCCTCAATAGGGTTGGGCTTCAACCAGAATATTGGTTCAAACATGATTTGCGTAGCAGACGTGCACTTCCATTTTGTAACAAAGGAGTGGTCTTCCAGTAAACTGGATTACCCTAGACCTCCCATATTCCTGCCCCCTAATGCTGTTTGTCTGTAAATAACTTATGCCTTACATGGTCCGAAATCTGCTTCTAGCTGACTCCTGTGGTCACTGACCACTGTCTGGAAACACAGCACTTCCTCAAACCTGGGTGTAACTTCATGTTTCAGCAAACGCTGCAAAAGCCAAATATCAGCTTACAAATCACATTGTTTAACTTATTGTGAAATTTATCAGCTCATATGTGCTTTGTAATAATTCTTATCTATTACCCATATGAATATGCAGACCCCAGGGGGGTCTCTATCACCACTATTGCATAACCCTTCCTCCCCGCATCCTAACCTTCCCTCTACTGCAGCATTACTCTCCCTCCTTGCAGCCTAACCTTTCCTCCCCTGCAGCCTAACTTTAGCCCTCCCTACAGCTTTAAACTCCCTCCCCTGCAGCCTAACCCTTAATCCCTGCATTTCAACCCTCCCTGCAGCCTAACCATAAACCTCCCCGCTAGTACCTAACCCTCCCTACCAGCAGCCTAACCCTAACTTTCTCCACTGTCACAGCCTAACCCTAAGTCCCCCTAGTCCCTAAACTTACCTTCCCCGACCTAACCCAAACACGCTATGGCATACTTACATTCAGCATCAGAGCAGTCATGATTTCGGCGCGGGCATCCTCATTGATTGATGTTGGTATTCCTACACTGGTCTCCTAGCAGTAATCAGGATGCCGTTTTTGGCATCTCTCTGCCGTCCTTTATCTCATAGACCGCAAGCTCCCATTTACACTCTTGGTTTTCACCTTTCACTACCCTTGTCTCCAGTGTGGTCCCAGCCAGATGTACTAAGCTTGAGAAGTGATAAATGTAGAGCGATAAACCACCAGACAATCAGCTATTAACTGCCATGCTACAGGCTGTGTTTGAAAAATAGGGAAGACAGAGTGTGTGTATGAATAACCACACACATCCAGAGAGCGCCACACAATTGGAAATGGTACAAAGTATTGTTAATTTATTAATACATACATAAAATGAAACTATACCATTGGTACAGACTTACAATAAAAAGATTTTTTTATAAATAAAAAAGCATGTTACACTCCTTTGTGAATTATAGCAGCAGCTAATAGTCCCGGTATTGGGTATTTTGAATAAGCTCTCCTCTTAGCCAGAATTTAAATGATATTAGTCCAGCCCAACATTCAAACAATGACAGTTCTAGTGGGGGATCACTGAATAATAAATAGCCGATGATTGTATAATAGCTCTGTCTTGTCCGCAGATGGCTCTAGCTACTCCGCCAGCTGTCGTCGCCTGTTGACGACCAGCTGATTTCTCAGTGAGCAGAGAGCGAGCTGTCCGCCTTCGGCAACAGCTCAGATGGAACATGCTGAATTGCCGGGGACTTGGGAAGACAGTGTGCGGTGCAGTTTAACTCACCCAGACTTATGTATTCTGCCGATGAACCGCTAGCGTGGTCGGTGCTGTAAACGCTGGGGAGACCTTGTTGTTGGATAATGCAGAGAATCGGCTGAATGAATGAAGATGCTGCGGAAACCTTGTATGGAGGCTGCTGGAAATAATTTCACATGTGGAGTAAACCTTGGCTCTGTATCTTGACGCGTTTCTCCGCTATAACTCTGTGTAGTGGTTTCTCCACCCTTCTGAAGAAATCATTCCATGGTCAGTGTAGACTGACTTTTATTTTTGTTGAATTCTGTCAAAGAGGGGGCGAATGATGTCAGCCGTCTGCCTTCAGCAGGCATCGGCCCAGCCTGCATTTCCAGGGGAACGCCCAGCATTTTCATTAGGAGGTGTGAGCAGCCAGATTTTTATCCAGACACTGGTTGTATGTATTTTACCTTTTTATATACTTTTTGGACTTATTTTAATTTTTAGATTTTTTGTGGATTTTTTTTATTTTTGTTTGCTCTTGTGTGTATTTGGACCTTATATTTTATCTCATGGATTCTGTATAAAGCCCATTTTTGTACATTTCCTTGCATGGAGAAGGGAAACCTCTCTTTTTTATTATTAAAATACAAATTTTTAAATTAACAGTGCCTCAGGAATTCCTTGAAGGATTATCGCTGTTGCAGTTACAAAGAAACCTTGATATTCTTGCATACAACATTCTGAGTGAGTAAATGGTACGCCCCTTGGATATTTACACCTCTTTCAAAATCATCTGTGAATAATGATATAAAGTAAAAATAAACCGCTATATGTGTTACCCTCTCATTGACCTCAGTAAGTGGGATATGCCATTTTAGCCTTATTGACATATGGTTTTGTCCAACAAGGGGATTGAAAGGGAAAAGAAACCACTATTAAGTGTTGATCGTATACTGTTTCTCGTAAGTGGGATACGCCACCCAATTTCATCCTCAATGCACTCAAAAGATACCTGGATTTGTTTAATGTTCCCCACATTGACGTGAGCAATGTACGCCAGCAGTGGCTCACCATCTTATCGGTATAAAGAAACCTCTATGTGTATGGTTAAACACCCATTCTATGTGAGTGCGGTACGTTGCTCCAGTTTTGCATCTGCAACATATCATTGCACATCTTCCAGCCCCTCCTATAGACGTGGATGAGACACCTGCAGGAATATTGCAATATCTCAAAAATTACTGCTTAGATTAAAAAAAAAAAAATACTAGGACACTGAGTTATTGACACACTTGTTTTATTTGTATTTTTCCACATATTTGTTGAGCATCGATCACCTATCACCATAAGGCTCACTTACTTTAAAATTTGGGATGTCACAGGATCTTCTGTGATAACCAGGATTGAAAGAAATTCAGAGACACTCACTAAAGAACTTTATGTAAAGACGTAACAAACCCTTTTAATTTTTTCATGTTTTTTGTTTAATGTTTCAGAATTGTGTACACCATTTACACTATTTACAATTTTGCACCACTAGATAACGTTGATTCCACCCCGCTTTTCTGTTTTGGATTAAGCTATAGATCTGGTAAGATCTATCTAGGTATAAACCCATCTTCAGTCAGCACTGTGCCCGAACCACCAACACTATCCCCCTTTTTTTGCACAGTTTTCATTAGGATACCCATAAAATATTAGGCATTCCCCAGCACCAGCCCCGTTTCCACCCCTGTCCACCCTTGACCCTCCCTCCCTGCAATGAATGGCCCGATGGGTGTGTAACATCGGGGCTGCAGACAAATTAATTATAACCCTTTCACACCAGAAATGCAGAGACCAACCCGGGAATTAAATTCCAGGGACATGCAGGGACATTCCTGGGTTGGGACCCATTCACACATGCTTTTGAAGCAGTGACAACCCGGGTCGGCACCTTTCACACTGAACCCGGGATGACCCTGCATTTCTATCAGAATATCATTGAAAATGGCCTTTTTTAGGCTCACAAAGATGAAGTAATTAGGGAGAGGGGTAAAGGGAGAGAGGGCGGGCCTTAGCAGACATTGCAGGCTTTCAGGGGTGACCTAGCACTGCTGGGGTCTGTTGTGCTACACAGCTTGCACAGTGTCTTCCTGTATGCTGTGTGATTGCCAATGCAGACATTCTTGGCTTTCAGGGGGTTAAAATGCACTTCTGGGGTCTGTGGTGCCACAGAACATGCACACGGTCTCCCTGCACGCTGTATGCTGCCTCTGGGCGTGTCTGTGAGTGTCCACCACATCAGGAAGTTGCCCTGCTAGCAAATCAGCATTAGCAGAGGCAGCACGGGAAGGAGGGACATGTCCCTGCACCTTTTACACCAGCCAGTAACCCTGGAAGGACCCGGGAGCAACCCTGCTACCTAGCAGGGTTGAATTTCCGGCAAATTAACCTGGGAATTTGTCCCTGGAACCTTTCACACCAGAGCTAGTCCCGGGTTGTTCCCGGACCCAACACCACGGAATTTAGGCTGGTGTGAAAGGGGTAGTATCACTGCGAGTGATCCCTAAATCGTCCCCTTAGTTCATTATACTAATAAACTAGGTACAAGTTCATTCAGTAAACAATGGTACTGTATGTCACAAAGAACTGATATGGATGCAGACATTACAGATCACAGAAGGTTAAGTTAGTTGATTTGTCATTTTTATATCAACTAAATATAATTGTATTCATTGATTGTGGCATATTGAATGTACATTAATTTACCATTTTTTAAATCTATTTTGTTTAGAAATCACATTTTGTTATTAGAAAAAAGGGGCTTTCTTTGGGACCCAAAGGGCCAGAAAAGTAAAAGGGGCGTCTGTATGTGTGTTGAGCCAAGCTGCTCCCACTATGGGGGTGTCAAGCCCCAATTATTATAGAGGAAGAAAAACAACAAGGGTGTGGAGCGCTAATGAGCTGATCGGATCAATTGAGTATTACAATATGATTTATTAGTCTAAAGAGTATATAATAAAATATTTAGCAATTAAATATCAACAGTTGTACACAAAATTTTGGCCATAAAATGATACAGTATAATTCATAAAGGACAGTTGGAAATTGTATACTTATACATTTTAGCGATCCCTCTGGTCTTTATGCTTTTGTAATAATAGGATCTCCTGGTGCAGTCCGTGCTTGATTATATAAAGGAATCCATTAACCTTGCTGGATGAGCTGTATTCGCTGGAGGGAGTAGTGTATCCTCAAGTTATTAGTGGTGTCCTCACGATTGTGCGAAAGGTCAATCCAAAGATTAAGCAGGTGGTGGTATCCCAGATGGAAATATCGTATTTGTCACGGCTGGTTGCCAGGTAAAAGCAAATGTAGACCAGTGTACTGTAGCCAGGGGGATACAGGTCCATTCAGTCCAATATGCAGTTAAAAGGTAGTTAAAACAAAGGAGCACCAGCTTGTTTTAACTACCTTTTAACTGCATATTGGACTGAATGGACCTGTATCCCCCTGGCTACAGTACACTGGTCTACATTTGCTTTTACCTGGCAACCAGCCGTGACAAATACGATATTTCCATCTGGGATACCACCACCTGCTTAATCTTTGGATTGGACTTTCGCACAATCGTGAGGACACCACTAATAACTTGAGGATACACTACTCCCTCCAGAGAATACAGCTCATCCAGCAAGGTTTATGGATTCCTTTATATAATCAAGCACGGACTGCACCAGGAGATCCTATTATTACAAAAGCATAAAGACCAGAGGGATCGCTAAAATGTATAAGTATACAATTTCCAACTGTCCTTTATGAATTATACTGTATCATTTTATGGCCAATTTTGTGTACAACTGTTGATATTTAATTGCTAAATATTTTATTATATACTTTTTAGACTAATAAATCATATTGTAATACTCAATTGATCCGATCAGCTCATTAGCGCTCCACACCCTTGACATTTTGTTATTAGACACACTATACTATATTTTTTAGACGGGTGAAATGTAATAGCCTCTGAACTTGGGCCTTTTGTTTAAAGGCCCAAGACGTGGTGTTGCCTTTATTATTGCCCTTTAAACATTTAATTGTTTTTAAATGTAGCACTTCTATGCTACTAATATTAATAAATCTATGCTTTTTGAATTATCCTAAGTATTTTTCTTTATTATTTTAGCTCATTAAGTGGTTTTATTATTCCATGAAAAACTCGTAACTTACCAATTCATTAGAAGTAATGACTCAATCAACGGTAATGTGATTAAAGAGGTCACAGACAAATTTATTGTTCAAACTATAATTTTGGTAATTATGAAGGCTGGCGTGAAAAGCAGCACTAACCTCACAACAGCACAAAAATTATATTTAATTAAATAAGTTTGGGGGAAACCACCCAATCACAAACTGAATTGAGCAGAACCAGAATCCCTTAATTGGCGCTAGCCCCTGCCTGAAATGGAAACCAAGTCCTCTCCTGAGCTAGAGTCAAGTCTGCCATTCTCAAAGGGGTAGTGGCACCCAACCGCCCTTGCGCTACTATAGGCCACTGAGGCGTATAACTAAGAACTGCTTTCTGTCTGGCTGTGCACCACAGGGTGTCTGTTAAGGGTGTGGTATATAACGTCGACCCCAAAAGGTTGCCATGCACAAGGTTGACACAATCAAAATGTCGATGTGGAAAAGGTCGACACAAGAAAAGGTTGATTACATAGTATTACATAGTAGGTAAGGCTGAAAAAAGACTTGCGTCCATCTAGTTCAACCTGGTATAGATATCCATTGCTGATTTGGTAGGTTCTGGTATTTTACAGACAAATTATATTTCTTATTTGTACCCATGGATATTTGATGTTATTTCTTTTTTTTTTCCTCCTACTTTACCATCCCCGATTTCCAACTGCTGGTAAGTAAAACTGTGTATTGTAGTTTACAAAGACTTATTAACCTTCACTAGATCTAAAAGTAAGATTTTGAGTGTTTCCTCATTGGGTAATTAATCCACCAGGCACAAATATAATCCGTTTCCGACAAGAGTCGGTCAAATTTACATTCAACCTTTTCAATGTCGGATCCATTTTTCTAATTGTCAGAATATATTCTAACAGTTGGAAAGTCCCCGTATCTGCGAAAATGGACGCCGATAGTCGAAAACCGTCCCCAGATTCGGTAATTTATCAGTAATTTATCGTCCATTTTCAACAATGCAGAAATGACTTTTAACTAAATTCAAATCTGCATAGGCGAGTTTCGATAGGACTGAATACTGATGGTCAATATTTCCACCTGGCAAAAATGTCTTCTGGGCTTGAATACCCCCATAAAATAAACAAAGGGAATTATAACTATTTACAAATACAATATAACACACATGCAATACCTAGCACATGCTGTATCTAGTTTTCCCATTAGCCATGCATTCCTGGCTTACAGTCAGCCTAGTTTCATCCTAGACAAATATGCCCTGACATACCAGTAGGAAATCACTGCTCTGATGTATTTTTTATCTCTAACACAATCAGCGTTCTTGGGAAACTATCACTCGCAAAGTCATAACAAAAAAAGCTCTTTTTGGTTTAGAAGTTCAAATCAATTAATAATGCGATGAAAAATGTTCTATTAATACATTACGACTTTTATTCCTGTTTTCAAAAATATATAATTACCTATGAGGATCTTCTGCAACCATTGCAATACCTCCAAGGCTGTAAAACGTTATATACTGTGTATATATATATATATATATATATTGCTGACAAAGCACTTTAAGGTATCCAGAAATTTTGTTCTGGCAACTGGGCAGTCTTATTATTTTGATCATCATTTTTCCATTACTCTCAGCAGATTCTATCTAAAGTAACAAGACATTCCTGTGGAATGATCTCTTACAATTCGAATTATATTTAAGTATATTAAAAAAAATATATAACAAATTCATGGTTGTTGAAGAATATTGTCATTATTTTGCTAAAAGAATACAAAAAATTTAAATGTTCAAAAGACTCAAATGATGTTATAAAAATAATTATGCATTGATATAGTACATATTGTTATATACGTGCTCTAGGCCAGGGTTGGCCGGACTTTTGTTACCCAGGATCTACTTTTTGTACACTAACGTTACGGTGATCTAATGGTGGCTCTGGGCCAAAAACTGCCCTCCCAGTGCAAAACGTCCCTTACACATTATGCCACATGGTATGAGCCAAAAGTTACATTATTCCACATGGTACGAGCCAAAATTCACTTTATGACAGACAGTACTGGCTAAAATTCACATTATGACTCATGGTACGTGTCAAAAATCACATTATGACACATGGTACTGAATAATAATAAACAAATTCACCACAACCAGGCAAAAAACTGAAAAACAAACAAAACAAAACAGACTGTGCCATTTGATAAAAGTTATAACTAAGCTTTGTAACTGACCCAATGTCCCTTATATGCGGCGCTGTCCATGGACCAAATGTCCCTTAATTAGGCCACCAAATATTTACTTCAGACTGTATTCGAGAGAACAACGGTGATGGCGCTTGACTCCAAATCAATGTGAAGATCAATCAATCGATGTAGTATTCATGTGTCATAAAATGAAATCAAAAACAATGTGTCAGAAACTTAATAGTGGATGAATAATTGAAGTAAAGAAAGTGGTAACTAAAGGCGTACCGAACTCTCAAGGAATTTTGTGAGAACCTGTGCATAAAGGTTTCTTTAGAAAATCACCCAATGTGTAGGGTATAGGAATTGGAGAGTAAGAACTGCATACCGTACTCACTAGAAAGAAAACTTTGTACTCTCATAACGGTTTCTTTAGATCCCGTCACATCAAGTTTCCATTTCCATATACACTCGTGGATAAGAACCGTATAGGATGCAAAAAGAAATAAAATTGTGTTGTGATATAAATTGAGTACACTTCTATATTGAGGGTAAAGTGGGAACCTCTAGGGGCGTACTGAAACTCACAGGAGAGATAGTATCACCGTGCTCATCAAAGTTTCTTTAGGGGATGACACCATTTGTGTGGACTCCCTTTCTGACAATATTGCGTACCGTACTTACAGCCCATATAGGTGTTAAAAGCTTATCATCGTATCTTTTGTTTGTGATCACCAATGTTTTAATCCAAGACACCCCTCATGGAATGTTGGGTGGTGTTTTTTTGCGGTAAATAAGGTGAAAAACCGTTTTAGGGTAGCACAATAACATTTAATATAAAAAGTTAAATTTTAAAAACAAGTACAAGAATAAATACCTGGGTGGTGGCTGGGAGTGGGAAATGCCACAACCCAGGTTGAAATAAGAACAGTCACTCCTCTCCAACGCATTTCTACAGCAAGCTGCTGTCTTTATCAATGCTACAGAGTGACTGGTCCTGTAGCTGGCTTTATACCTACATAGGTAAGTGTTTCCAGGTCATCGGGGTCAATTTCCTGGTTTTTTTATATGTTCAGAATTTATGCACCATCCGGTGCTGTTTTCTATAAATTATAGGGACCAGGTACCTATTCGCTATGTCCCCATAGTATTTGAAAGCTCTTATAATCTGTATTTGCCTCCACATAAGTAAAATGCTGTTACCGAGTGTCCATTTCCTGTATGTGGAACGCACGGACATGACGTCGTATGATGCACTCCCGGAAGCTGTGTTCTGATCTCTCTACGTGTGGAACGCACGGAAATGAGTCACATGGAACGCATCTTAAGTTATAGCGCTGGCTGTCACCCATCTGTTGTTTAGTAACATACTTTGAAGGGGATCTGCTGGACGCACATGTCTTTTATATATATATATATATATATATACGTCCAGACGGCGGCACTCACCAATAACTTCTCACAGAGGCAGTATGTTGTTTATCAACGTTTCGAACCTTTTATTTACGGTTCTTCATCAGGATACAAATTTACAATGCATACAAAACCATATTTATACACACCCCAATCCCCCCTACACCAATCACCAACCCTCAATTTTGGCGCCACTCTGCCTTCCACGGACCCAGCGTGACTCGCGCACCCACTGTGCATCATCACGTCTGCGCCAGTCCGGCGTCATGACGTCAAAAAGCATTCTATGTTGCCAAGGCAACAGTACTGACGGCGCCACTGGTTACCATAGCTACTGAGCTACGCGTTTACCTGCTGCCGCCGCGAGGACGTGATTAGCTCAAAGCGGCGTCACCACGTCCCTTCACAGCCGGCCCCCAGTTCAACCGTAGTGCGCTCATGTTGTCATGGCGACGCTGTACACAGAAAATATTTCCATCATATGAAGGCACATCGTGCTAATATATATACAATAAAACAAGCAGAATATATACAAACAAATAATAATATAAAAAGAAACAACATAGAAAAGCATACAAAAAACACACAAAATGTGATAAAAAAACAGCACTGACTATTATGGAAACAACAAAGACATTATATTATAATGCAGATATTAGCATAATGCAACACATTCTCAGCTCGAGGTTCATAAAAAGAGTTAGACCAATCAACTGTGATTAGAGAGAGTTTAAAGGAAGCAATGCAACCCTTTAAATTCATTTAGACCTCGAGGGGCTAGAGTGCCCATACGTTGAATCCACTGCGCCTCACACTGTAATAGCTTTTTGGACCTATCTCCCCTGCGAACTGATGCAGGGACATGGTCTATAATGGTGTACCTGAGCATGGGAATGGTGTGGTGGGCCTCAGCAAAGGGGTGCGCGAGTCACGCTGGGTCCGTGGAAGGCAGAGTGGCGCCAAAATTGAAGGTTGGTGATTGGTGTAGGGGGGATTGGGGTGTGTATAAATATGGTTTTGTATGCATTGTAAATTTGTATCCTGATGAAGAACCGTAAATAAAAGGTTCGAAACGTTGATAAACAACATACTGCCTCTGTGGGAAGTTATTGGTGAGTGCCGCCGTCTGGACGTATTTATCAAACCTTGGAAGGTTGTGGATGGCACCCCCTCTCTATGTGAGCCGTTGAGGAAGTGCTGTATATATATATATATACAGTATATCGTTCCTTTATGAAAAAAATGTTTAATAATTCTCAATCGTTTGCGCTCCTTTGTAATTCATATTAGAGTTATTTTAGATGTTAATGAAAAACAGGAATTTGACCCTAGTGTACCCGCATTTCTATGCTGGACTGTCTTACGTGTATATAATTATAAAAATATTAATATTTTAAAAAACGGTACTTGTTTCCTAGCACGGCCACACCGATTAAGATCGGGGTGGTCGTGCTGAAAAAAATCGGTCGATCGCATCGCATGCGATTTGGTCGCATGCGATGCGATCGACCGATGCGACCGATTTTTGACCCGATTTTTTCATTAAATCCAATGTAAATTGGGTCCCTGGGACCCAATTTTACATTGGATTGAATGAAAAAAATTCCAAACCCCCCCCAAATTGAAGCGTGTACACAGCGCCCCACGATAGACGGCAACCCGAAGCGTGGCGAGCGCAGCGAGCCCGCGAGGGGCGGCGGTACGCGTCCTCCGACCTTTTCATGCCCTACTATCCACTACGGCGTGGAGTGAGAATAGAATAGTGTGGCGAGCGCAGCGAGCCACCGAGCCCGAAGCGTGGCGAGCGCAGCGAGCCCCGCGAGGGGACGCGGATACCTTCACAGGTAATCGCGTCCCTTCGCGGGCTTCACAGTTGTCGGCGTCGCCACGGACACCTGTGAAGCCCGCGAAGGGACGCGTTTACCTGTGAAGGTATCCGCGTCCCCTCGCGGGGCTCGCTGCGCTCGCCACGCTTCGGGCTCGGTGGCTCGCTGCGCTCGCCACACTATTCTATTCTCACTCCACGCCCTAGTGGATAGTAGGGCATGAAAAGGTCGGAGGACGCGTACCGCCGCCCCTCGCGGGCTCGCTGCGCTCGCCACGCTTCGGGTTGCCGTCTATCGTGGGGCGACGACGGGGACATTTTTAATGTGAAATGGGTCATATTGACCCATTTCACATTTTTTAACATTTTTACACCATTTCAATGTTAAAAATTTTTTTAACATTGAATCCTATGTAAAAATCGGGTGCATCGCGTCGCATCGCGTCGGGACCAATGTTAATGGTCCCGACCGACGCGATGCCCCCGATATTTTACAGTTCCCGATAAGATTTCAATGTTAAAATTTTTTTTAACATTGAAGTCAATGCAAATATCGGGGGCATCGCGTCGGTCGCGTCGGGACCAATGTTAATGGTCCCGACCGACGCGATGCCCCCGATTTTTGTTTCCTAGCCGGCAAAATGGACCTGATTTCAAAGGAAATCGGGTCCATCGGGCTAATCGTGTCCCTTAATTAAGGGACACGATTAGTTACGATTGTGGCCGTGCTAGGAAACAAGTACCAAAAAAACACTAAAAAAAGGATATTTATACCATATACATAGAATTGCATGAAGTAACAAAAAGTTTTTTCTAATTCACATCAAGAAACATGACAAGAACTACGGAATGGATATATTTAAATGAATCAATTTAAAAACCACTTCAGTTCGAATTCATGGTTGAGACCATTTGGAGTCAGGGAATTGAGATTGTAAATCCATCTCATTTCTGTTTTTGCTAATTGTCTTACAAAGGAGGCATTTCCAGTGATCCTCTATCAACCGTGAGGCTGCACGGACTCTTGTTGCGCCTTGGGGCATTCTTTTCCCCTTTTTTTCTTTACTTCAGACTGGGTTAGTATAATTTTTGTTAGCTCACACATCCGGTGAGTTCTTGTTAGTATGCAAATGGTCTTTTTGGTGCTTAATTTGTAATCACATGAAAACATTTCTTACAGACGGAGCCTCCCTCATCGTTGTTTTTTTAGTTTAGTCAGGCCTGGTTTAGTCGGGCCTGAGCCGGAGCACGGACAGACGAGTTGAGACACCACAACATACACAACATACAATACACCTCTCCACCACTGGGTGGCTAATGCTCCACTAATCCAGTACTGTAGATCGAATATAGGGTACAAGCTCTGGCAAATGGTCTGTCACAACTATAACTGTTACTGTATACTGTGTACACAAACCAATGAGCAGACACATAGAGCCAATAAAATATAAATCAGTAAACCAATAAATCAGAGAATAAAAATAGTGTATACAGAGGCAAACAAACGTGATACAGCAATGGTCCATTGATGTTAGGCTTGTGTGAGAGTCCAAGTCCCTTAGCCATATACAAACATTTACAAAATATACATGTGAAAATTATGTGTAAGATGCTTACCGATCAGCATCCACCGCAATATCTCCACACTGGATTGTATCCCTGCTTGACGACATATAGTAGATCCATACAACTTTGGTCATCATTTAGAGTTGTACCCACTCTTCTGGGGGTGCCTGGGATTATGTGAAAAATCGGGGGTCTCCCACAGGAACTGGGGGAGTAGGTAAGCATAGTTCAATGCGAAAAATGCACACAAATATTTGGATTGCGTTATTTCCTACTGTAGGTACGTTCACAACGCAACAGCATCCAACTATAAATTAACCCCATCATCTCTATGTAGTAATATCTGTTTTTAAGTTGTCTCTAGAGCAACTGAAAACCTCCCACAGTGATATATGTCATTTTCTCACTAGTGGCTGGTTTATTATCTGGGGCCTGTCCCCGATTACATAGAATCTTTCTTGCCACCTATCATAAAGACCCTTTTTATATTGGAATTTACCAACCTAGTCACTGGGCAGTATTCAATGAGCACATTCACGGCATGCAGCGAATGCTGTTTAGGATTCGCTGCACAGTCGCCGTGTTCCGAAGCCTCGCTGTCCCCCCTATTCAACGTTGCAGGGGCTCGCTGCCCCTGACGGCGAGTGTGAACCCCCTGCGGCGGACGCCTGCCTGCCTGCCCCTGAACGTATGTGGGGGGGAGGTGGGCTCCCCGGGAGCCAGGCAGCACAGGCTGCCCCCCGGGAGAGCCAGCAGGGAACCGGGTATTCACTGCACCCGATCGTGCATATGTAATGATCGGGTGCAGTGAATATATAAATATCTAATGATCGGCTCTCGGCTCCCGGCCCCCTGCTGGCTGCTATGTGTAAAAAATATATATATATTTTTAAATTAAATATATATTCATGTGCTATAAGCACATGAATAAAAATAGCATGCCCCTTCACAGAATAAAATTCCTGATTTTTTCACACCAAATGTAAAACAACAACTTTATTTTAAAAGTTCACTTTCCACTTCACCATAAAAAGATGGCGATTTGCTACACAGCGACACACGGCTAAAATCACTTAGAAAGACGGCGAGAAGTGCACGTTGAATAGGGTGATTCGCTTTCTGACCCAAAAAATCACCTTCCAACGCGAAAATAGCACAAATTCGCCGTGAAACAGGGCAAATTATCCTCATTGAATACTGCCCACTGGCACATGCGCTTTGATAAAGCCCATGCAAGTGATCAATCAGGAGTTTAGTGATTGCTAAATGCAGTCTAAGATTGCCTGACATACGGGATGCAAGCCCTGTCAGTGTCAAATGCAGGATTTTTAGAGGGGGTTTCCAAATATAATCCAAAATCTCCTACTCTGCAGTGCATTGGAGTAAGTATGGGAGTCTGGGGGAGCGGTAACAGCCCTGTAAATTGGTCTTTTTATACACTGGATAGTCCAGAGGCGTAACTAGATATTCGTGGTCTATAGTACAGGCTGTTTCGAACATTTAAATAAGATAAGTGGTTAGGAAAAGGTTAAATATATCAGAATAAGTACACAATCATAACAGAACCAGCTGCACTTTATAAGCTCACAATCTCCCACTTCACAGTAAGGCTCCTGTCTCTTCCTCCTGGCAGCTGCTCTCTGGTCCATTGCGATTTTTGAGGGTTCAGAGCCACACATACAGTTAATGTGGTAGAATAAGTTGTTAGACTGGGCATGTGCAGCAGCTCTGCTCTGTCCCTACACTGCATGATGTGGTGGCATTGATCATATTAAATACCAGCTATTGTTGTCATAAGTTAAGGCACTTGCCAAGAAGAGGGGCGTTTCTGGGCAACCAGACACCCCCCCCCCCCCTGCGTTTGCCTATGCGGGTGCAGACATTTTTTTTTAAGGGGCAATAATTTACACGGCATGGGTTTCAGCTTATACATAGAGAAAGCACAAGAAGTGTAAATGTTCTGAAACATAAGCACCAGGAATTTCCTTCCATTAGTTTAAATTAATTTATACAGGAGGCTAGTACAGTATATGATTAGTTCCTTAATTACGTGGGGCACCTGAACAGAGCTATCACCAGGGGGGGCTGCCAGGACTCCATTCCCAGGCACTGGCAGAAAGAGGGTCCAGGACTGCAGTCTATCAAGTATAATTTATCATAAACAAAGTTCACATTTTCCTTGAAGTAGAGTACTGTAGTAGTGTACTGCAGCCAGTGCTGTGGGCACCGGGGGTCTCACCAGATGCTGGTTGTCCGAAAAGGGAGAAGCGGCCTTGCCAATTTTATGAGTCCCAGGTCACACAATTTCTGCTGGCAGCCTTGCACCCCAAGCTATTAGTATGTATGTTACAAGGGCTTTCTGTAATGAGCAACATTGCACAGCTTACCGTAAGCACTGTGCAGAATCTGTGGGGTAAGGAAACAATATCTACAATTATGTAGTACTGTATGTTTACATCTGAAACAGATTTGCCCTCTTCCTGCTGACTGCATTGCTGCCAAATCTCTGTATATTCATATCAGGAGGTGGCCACAGGGGGGCAGAAAAGAGCAATCTCAGGTGATAACACAATATAGGGATGGCCATAGACACATACCCCATTGATGATTGCCATTAATGGCTTTTAAATTAGGAATCATCAAGGGCTATAAAATATTCTATCACCGGCCATTGATGGTTCCCGCCATCACTTAGCCGGGCATCCGCAGAACGGGCAGATTTCAGTCTATACAAAAACTGGATCTCCTAGTCCACTCGCTGAAGTTTCAAAGTGATAACCTGTGATAATTTACACACACGTCCACTTCTCACACCTAATGAGTAGATCCTGGAGAACCAGAATCGGGCGCACAGAATATATCACAATATTTGTTTTGTATCTTTGAAGAATAAAATATAAAGATTTTAAACAAGTGTGACACCTGCTGCTCTCAAATGGGGTTTTTTCTGCAATCCCCTCAACAAAGTGAAAAAAACGTAGATAAATATCAAGGAATATTTAGAGAGCGCATGTGTGACACTAATACCAATTGTTCAACAATTTGTTGGGCTAAGCACACCTTTCAATAAGCGCACATGTGAAAAATTTAATTGGTAAAAACCAATAATGATTAATTAATAAATTCTCATAAAAATTATACATATATTAACACAGTAAAATAATTAATAATAATATCTAAAAGACATTAAGGTGGTGGGAAGGGGTGGCCACCCTTTGATTTTTTAATTCAGCTGATTAGGAAAAACTTCCTCTGTACAGAACTCCGTTAAGGATTAGTGCAGCAGCTTCTTTTACTCAGCAACAGTTAATCCGGGTATTAAAGTCACAATGTACAGGGTAAATTCAATTGAATAATTACTTTGCCTGAATATTTGTATAATACCTTTTGGCTTGCGGTATATAGAGTCCGTGTCAAGCCTCACGGTGCAGATGTCGACACAGCCTCGCTGTGTGTATTGAAGGAACAGCGTGTGGTGAAGACAGCGGCTGCTTTTAGCTTGCAGTATATAGGATCTGTATCAAGCCTCACGGTGTAGATGTCGGCACAGTCTCGCTGCGTGTATTGAGGGAACAGCGTGTGGTGAAGACAGCGGCTGCTGGTTTAATAGACAGACCGCAGTGTGAGACCCGCTCACTTTCACTGCGTCTGTAGGTAGTCCGCTCACTCACGACTGGGGGCGGACACCCGTTCAAGCAGTCTTGATGCCGCTGTCTGTACTCCCCTCCTTACGGCAGACGGAATGGATAAATAACTGCAATGCTGTATATCGGAAAGCTGTCAGTGGACTTGACAGTTTGGAGGGTTAGAATTCCCGGTGATCTGTCGCTGTGGGGCTCCTTGCTCACCACCATTCAATATGTCAATTAGAGAAATATCAAGGAGGTCTCTTGACGCGTTTCTCCGGCTTTAGAACCTGCCGGTTTCCTCAGAAGATACCCTCCCTCTCTCTAGGAGTCATTTTTATAAGACAATTGTCCAATCAGAAATAAGTATTCATTAAAGACACTTAAGTTTCACATGTGCGCTAATGATTAGTTAGGTGGTCAATCAATTTATATAAAGAACCTGTTAGATGATGCGGCAATGGCAAGACTTAGCTTAAAACAATCAAACTTTGACAGATTTACTAAGAAAACATCAGGATAAATGCGGACATAACCAACCAAAGACAGATATATACCTCTTTACATTTATTTTATATATTTTATATGGTATCTATTTAGATTATCCTCCCCCACCAGGAAAGGACATGTAGTTAAATAATTAGATAGCGGCTCTCCATAATCTATGTCTGAGATAGCTCAGCACAAGAAGCGAAGGAACTATGGCGCTGGGATCCCAGGTTCAGCACCCATATAAACCAGCCAACACATTTGTCTTTTTTCATAAAAAATATATATATTATTATAATATTTATTGTTTAGATGTCGATACATTCCTCTCATAATATATAATTCTCTCCTTTAAATTACAGGAAAATAAACGGAGTTTATCGGTCCCTTAATCACGTCCGCATCCACCTGTTCAGCCTGCTCTTATAATCTCATATAAACAATTTATAGACATTGAATAAATAAAAAGAGAGAGAAGCTCATACAGAACACACGTTATTGCTACTCTTAAGATCCATGAAACATATGTATATGAAAGTGTTTTCCACTTGTGTTGCTGTTGACCAATCATTTGATCATCTAGCCGTATTTAATTATACAGACAGTTTATTATCACCAAAAAACCTAAGACGTGACGTTCTTGGCTAGAACAGTGGATGTTGTTTGACATAAACATAATTGTGTTTAGCACCACAATTCTACTATTATTATTCAACCGTGAATATCACAGCGATTCCATTATAACATTCTCATAGCTCAACCCATAGAGTCATGGACAACCAGGGTCAACCCAACAAGTTCAAGTCCCATCCAAAAACTCCACATACATTTATTTTTTATTTTAATTTTTAATTTTATACAAAATTTTATTTATTTTATTATATATTATTATTTATTACTTTTTGTTGATTTTTTATTATTATTTTTTATTTTTAATGTTATCTCTATAGAAAAAAATTTTTTCAGCATATATGGATTCAGTTCCCTATACCATTGAGCTCAATAGATTCATTTAGACCCAATGGTGTTAGGGAGCCCAAAGCGAAAATCCAGAAGGCCTCTCTTTTGCATAATGTAGAGAAACGGTCTCCTCCCCTTTTTGAAAAGGGGATCCCCTCAATAGCTTGTATTTTCAATACTTCCACATTACCCTGATGTTGCTCTTTCACGTGTCTCGAAATACTATGTGTCCTGATTTCATTTAGGACATTCCTCCTATGTTCCAAAAATCTTATATTTAAAGAACGAGTCGTACGGCCAACATATTGCAACCCACATGCACAGGTGATAAGGTAAATTATATATGTTGAATTGCAGTTTAGGAAGCTAATTATTTTGTGTGTTGATCGATTTGAGGAGGAGATAAATTGTACACTCTTGTCTAATAAAAAGTTGCAGGTAATGCATCTTTTCCTTCCACACTTATGACACCCTACTATCTTTTGGACATTGTTTCTTGAAACTTCCATGGGTTGTCTAAAATGGCTTGGGGCAAGTGTATTTTTTAGGTTTAAATTTTTCTTGAAAATTACTTTTGGTTTATCTTCCAAAACCGAAGCTAATTGTTTATCTGTCTTCAAAATTTTTAAGTTTTTGTTCAGGATTTTCTTAATCTCTTTAGAATGGGAGTTATATTTTGAAATAAATAAAGGTTTACAAACAAATTCATCATCTGCCTCTCCACTATCTATAGCACTAGCTGTCTCTATGTTAGAAGCACTTTTGTTTTTACTTTTAATTTGTTTGTTCTTCTTAGGGGATCTCATCAAAAGGGTTTCTCTTTCCATTGATTTGACCTCTTCTAATGCAGACATAAGGATATCAATGGGGTAACCTTGATCAAAAAAGGACAAGATTAAATTGTCAGCTTGTTTTTCGAAACTTGAGGGATCAGAGCAATTTCTTTTTATTCTCATTAGTTGGCTTTTTGGTATGTTGTTAACCCAGGGGCGATGATGGCAGCTCTTGTAATTCAAAAAGTTGCTACAATCAACTTCTTTAACAAAGGTGGAGGTAACGATCTTATTGTTTTCGATACATAGAGCAATATCAAGAAAGGTAATATAATTGTGACTAAGGGTGTGGGTGAATTTCAAACCATATGTGTTATTATTTAAAAATTCAACAAATTTCAGTGCTTCTAAAGAACCCCCTTGCCAAATAAAAAACATATCGTCAATGTATCTGCCATATGACACCAGGCTCGCCCCGAATGGGCCGCCCCAGATGTACTGCTCCTCGAATTGTCCCATATATAGATTTGCAAAACTCGGGGCGAACCTGGTGCCCATGGCAGTACCCAAAATCTGTAAAAAAAAGGCACCATCAAATGTGAAATAATTGTGAGATAAAATAAATGCGACCGAGTCTAAAATAAAATTCCTTCTACTGTCACTCAGATCTACATCTCCAATTAAGAATTTCTCAAGGGCTTTTATACCTTGGATATGTGGAATGTTTGTATAAAGTGACTCAACGTCACAAGTCAGAAACAGAAAATCTTCCTGCCAACAACAATTTTGTATGTCCAACAAAAAATGTGTGGTATCTTTTATGTAAGATCTGAGTGACTGTACATGAATCTGTAAAAACGTGTCAACAAAGGCTGAAAGTGATGTAGTAAGTGACCCAATACCAGAAATAATGGGGCGCCCAGGAGGTGAAGAAAGTGATTTGTGAATTTTGGGCAAATGATAATATGTGGGGATAACAGGGTGTGCATTAAACAAAAAAGAGTATTCCTTCTTAGATATTGCTCCATCATCGATACCTTTTGAAAGAAATTCTTTGAATTGACAGTTGTAGTCATTGGTAGGATCTTTTGACAATCTTTTGTAGAATTTAGGGTTGTCAAGTTGGCGATAGGCCTCCTTGACATAATCAGTTATATTTTGTATGACCGTACCTCCACCCTTGTCAGCCCCCTTAATTATAATGGACCGATCCCTCTGTAGGTCTCTTAATGCACGTCTCTCATTGATATGCAGATTATCTGATTTCTTATTTTTATTTTTTGCCTGTTTTATGTCAGTTGTTTTTTTACACATGGATGAGAAATCATCAAGGGTAAGGGAATAGAATGCCTCAATGCAGCCACTCTTGTACTGGATCGGATAAAACTCTGATTTTTTCCTTAGTATAGACTTATTTTTCTTTTCTAGTTCATAGATTGGGAGTAGGGGATCTAATGTAGAATCACCCTCTCTTTGTAAATCCTGTAAGGTCTGGATCGCTATTAAATCATGTTGATCCAGTACAATCGGGGCACCATTGATATCTTTTTGTTTTAGATTTTTACTTTGAAAATATCTTTGTCTACATAGGTCTCTTGTGTAGCGATTGAGTTCAACAAAGAGATCGAAAAGATCTGGACCCTTTGTAGGTGCAAAATTTAACCCCTTAGAAATGACTGACTTCTCACTCTCCGTCAACATTCGGTCAGAAAGATTGTATAAACCGTTATTTCTCATTCTTTTCTTATGCTTTTTGGATCTTTCCTTAACTCCTCCTCTGCATCCTCTCTTTCCTTTCTCTTTGGTGATGGTTGAGATAACGCATCGTATCGATTCTGGGTTTTCCAGATCGGATACAAGCCTCTCTCTAAAAAAGTAGGTGATGTGGATCTTATTGATTCTCTTATTAGTTGGGTTTTTGGTCTGGCACCTTCTTGAATACTTTTAGTTGTTACTCCTGGATTGGTATTAATAGTTCTGTAATTGGATTGATCTGAATTTCTCTGGTTGTAATTTAAATTGGACTGGGGTTTGTTGTTAAACCTCTTTCTTTGTTTCTGGTCTACGGGTGTGAAGTTAGGGTTTTTGCTATTTTGCCAAGGTTTATTTTGAAGACTATTTCTTCCTTGGAAGTTTCTTCCCCTTGTTTCTGAATAGTCTTTAAACTTTCTATTATACGTTCTGACCTGATTGTTTTTATAATCATTGCTGTCTCTGTATAATTTATTATTTTTACTTGTGATTAATGTTTTTTCATACTCGTTAATTTTTTGGGTCAACCTGTAATCATAGTCTCTAAAATCTTCTCTCACTTCATAGGGTTTTAATAACTCCTGTATATGTTCGATCTCAGTGGCTAGTTCTTTAACCTTTTTATCTCTATATGAGATCAGTAATTCGATTAATGCAAATGAGCAACTATCTAAAGCCCCATTCCAGGCTTCTGTCAGTTCTTTATCCTCTTTGAATGAGCAGGATTTAAATATCCTTAGACCTCTTGGAATGATCTTTTCATTACGATATTTGCTCAGTAGCATTTTGTCAAGCCAATGTCTTGTTTCTGTCTTCAACAATAATTCTAATCTATTGAACAATTTCCGCATGTCTAAAGGATTTACCACATCATTGGCCAATAAATCATTGGCTGGATCATTGAATAATTTGTCTCTTCTAATATTTCTCTCATTAGTACTTATAAAACTTGCCATTGCACACACCTGTGCTGCGAAATAAAGCAGAACCAGAGAATTGGGAAAAAAACGTATATACAAAAACTGGATCTCCTAGTCCACTCGCTGAAGTTTCAAAGTGATAACCTGTGATAATTTACACACACGTCCACTTCTCACACCTAATGAGTAGATCCTGGAGAACCAGAATCGGGCGCACAGAATATATCACAATATTTGTTTTGTATCTTTGAAGAATAAAATATAAAGATTTTAAACAAGTGTGACACCTGCTGCTCTCAAATGGGGTTTTTTCTGCAATCCCCCCAACAAAGTGAAAAAAACGTAGATAAATATCAAGGAATATGTAGAGAACGCATGTGTGACACTAATACCAAATGTTCAACAATTTGTTGGGCTAAGCACACCTTTCAATAAGCGCACATGTGAAAAATTTAATTGGTAAAAACCAATAATGATTTATTAATAAATTCTCATAAAAATTATACATATATTAACACAGTTAAATAATTAATAATAATATCTAAAAGACATTAAGGTGGTGGGAAGGGGTGGCCACCCTTTGATTTTTTAATTCAGCTGATTAGGAAAAACTTCCTCTGTACAGAACTCCGTTAAGGATTAGTGCAGCAGCTTCTTTTACTCAGCAACAGTTAATCCGGGTATTAAAGTCACAATGTACAGGGTAAATTCAATTGAATAATTACTTTGCCTGAATATTTGTATAATACCTTTTGGCTTGCGGTATATAGAGTCCGTGTCAAGCCTCACGGTGCAGATGTCGACACAGCCTCGCTGTGTGTATTGAAGGAACAGCGTGTGGTGAAGACAGCGGCTGCTTTTAGCTTGCAGTATATAGGATCTGTATCAAGCCTCACGGTGTAGATGTCGGCACAGTCTCGCTGCGTGTATTGAGGGAACAGCGTGTGGTGAAGACAGCGGCTGCTGGTTTAATAGACAGACCGCAGTGTGAGACCCGCTCCCTTTCACTGCGTCTGTAGGTAGTCCGCTCACTCACGACTGGGGGCGGACACCCGTTCAAGCAGTCTTGATGCCGCTGTCTGTACTCCCCTCCTTACGGCAGACGGAATGGATAAATAACTGCAATGCTGTATATCGGAAAGCTGTCAGTGGACTTGACAGTTTGGAGGGTTATAATTCCCGGTGATCTGTCGCTGTGGGGCTCCTTGCTCACCACCATTCAATATGTCAATTAGAGAAATATCAAGGAGGTCTCTTGACGCGTTTCTCCGGCTTTAGAACCTGCCGGTTTCCTCAGAAGATACCCTCCCTCTCTCTAGGAGTCATTTTTATAAGACAATTGTCCAATCAGAAATAAGTATTCATTAAAGACACTTAAGTTTCACATGTGCGCTAATGATTAGTTAGGTGGTCAATCAATTTATATAAAGAACCTGTTAGATGATGCGGCAATGGCAAGACTTAGCTTAAAACAATCAAACTTTGACAGATTTACTAAGAAAACATCAGGATAAATGCGGACATAACCAACCAAAGACAGATATATACCTCTTTACATTTATTTTATATATTTTATATGGTATCTATTTAGATTATCCTCCCCCACCAGGAAAGGACATGTAGTTAAATAATTAGATAGCGGCTCTCCATAATCTATGTCTGAGATAGCTCAGCACAAGAAGCGAAGGAACTATGGCGCTGGGATCCCAGGTTCAGCACCCATATAAACCAGCCAACACATTTGTCTTTTTTCATAAAAAATATATATATTATTATAATATTTATTGTTTAGATGTCGATACATTCCTCTCATAATATATAGTTCTCTCCTTTAAATTACAGGAAAATAAACGGAGTTTATCGGTCCCTTAATCACGTCCGCATCCACCTGTTCAGCCTGCTCTTATAATCTCATATAAACAATTTATAGACATTGAATAAATAAAAAGAGAGAGAAGCTCATACAGAACACACGTTATTGCTACTCTTAAGATCCATGAAACATATGTATATGAAAGTGTTTTCCACTTGTGTTGCTGTTGACCAATCATTTGATCATCTAGCCGTATTTAATTATACAGACAGTTTATTATCACCAAAAAACCTAAGACGTGACGTTCTTGGCTAGAACAGTGGATGTTGTTTGACATAAACATAATTGTGTTTAGCACCACAATTCTACTATTATTATTCAACCGTGAATATCACAGCGATTCCATTATAACATTCTCATAGCTCAACCCATAGAGTCATGGACAACCAGGCTCAACCCAACAAGTTCAAGTCCCAACCAAAAACTCCACATACATTTATTTTTTATTTTTTATTTTAATTTTTAATTTTATACAAAATTTTATTTATTTTATTATATATTATTATTTATTACTTTTTGTTGATTTTTTATTATTATTTTTTATTTTTAATGTTATCTCTATAGAAAAAAAAATTTTCAGCATATATGGATTCATATGGGTGCTGAACCTGGGATCCCAGCGCCATAGTTCCTTCGCTTCTTGTGCTGAGCTATCTCAGACATAGATTATGGAGAGCCGCTATCTAATTATTTAACTACATGTCCTTTCCTGGTGGGGGAGGATAATCTAAATAGATACCATATAAAATATATAAAATAAATGTAAAGAGGTATATATCTGTCTTTGGTTGGTTATGTCCGCATTTATCCTGATGTTTTCTTAGTAAATCTGTCAAAGTTTGATTGTTTTAAGCTAAGTCTTGCCATTGCCGCATCATCTAACAGGTTCTTTATATAAATTGATTGACCACCTAACTAATCATTAGCGCACATGTGAAACTTAAGTGTCTTTAATGAATACTTATTTCTGATTGGACAATTGTCTTATAAAAATGACTCCTAGAGAGAGGGAGGGTATCTTCTGAGGAAACCGGCAGGTTCTAAAGCCGGAGAAACGCGTCAAGAGACCTCCTTGATATTTCTCTAATTGACATATTGAATGGTGGTGAGCAAGGAGCCCCACAGCGACAGATCACCGGGAATTCTAACCCTCCAAACTGTCAAGTCCACTGACAGCTTTCCGCTATACAGCATTGCAGTTATTTATCCATTCCGTCTGCCGTAAGGAGGGGAGTACAGACAGCGGCATCAAGACTGCTTGAACGGGTGTCCGCCCCCAGTCGTGAGTGAGCGGACTACCTACAGACGCAGTGAAAGTGAGCGGGTCTCACACTGCGGTCTGTCTATTAAACCAGCAGCCGCTGTCTTCACCACACGCTGTTCCCTCAATACACGCAGCGAGACTGTGCCGACATCTACACCGTGAGGCTTGATACAGATCCTATATACTGCAAGCTAAAAGCAGCCGCTGTCTTCACCACACGCTGTTCCTTCAATACACACAGCGAGGCTGTGTCGACATCTGCACCGTGAGGCTTGACACGGACTCTATATACCGCAAGCCAAAAGGTATTATACAAATATTCAGGCAAAGTAATTATTCAATTGAATTTACCCTGTACATTGTGACTTTAATACCCGGATTAACTGTTGCTGAGTAAAAGAAGCTGCTGCACTAATCCTTAACGGAGTTCTGTACAGAGGAAGTTTTTCCTAATCAGCTGAATTAAAAAATCAAAGGGTGGCCACCCCTTCCCACCACCTTAATGTCTTTTAGATATTATTATTAATTATTTTACTGTGTTAATATATGTATAATTTTTATGAGAATTTATTAATAAATCATTATTGGTTTTTACCAATTAAATTTTTCACATGTGCGCTTATTGAAAGGTGTGCTTAGCCCAACAAATTGTTGAACAATTGGTATTAGTGTCACACATGCGCTCTCTAAATATTCCTTGATATTTATCTACGTAGATTTCAGTCTAGTTAAATTTTCTTCTGCATATGTGCGCACCTCCCGTATGCTGGCCGGACCATAGTCCTCTAGTCGTACATGTACAGTACTACTGTCTAGCCCTGGCAGGATCAGCTGTGCCCAGTTGCTGCCGCTGCAGTTTACACTGGAAGCCTCCCAGACTGACGTACATAGGGGGGCGGGTCCAGGATGGGGCGGGGTCCACTGCCATAGTTTTATGAATACAGCCGAGCAGCAGCCAGCGACACCCCAACGCTGCGCACACGCCTGGCCGGCCATATACCGTAGCGGCTGCTGCCCAGTGCCGCATCGCTGTCCGAAGAAGCCACAAACTGGGAGACCTGGACCAGCAGGAGATGGACTGAGGGACTGTCCAACTGGCAGGGGGAAAAAAAATCTTCCCTATTGGATGCTGTCCATAGATTGCATAAAACTATTCAAGCACTAGGTCCTGATCATTGATTTTTTGGGAACACCGGTAGTCGATGGCCATCCCTACCAAATTATATATGTCCTCTCTTCCCCAATGGTGAGAAACCATAGCTTAAGAACTTAATACAATTATAATTTTTCTTCTTTTTTAACCTAAGACGTACTACTTTGTATCCTTACAGTACATATAATAACCACAGCATCATACGGCATTATATTTCCCCTACACACATTTTATTAAACACAACTGATGATATTTCAATACTGCTGGTGGAAAAGGATTGAACAATAAGACAAAAGCCATCCGCTAACAAAGCAGCGCCTGGTCCTTGCAAAATATCACCAACTCCATTATAATATAGAATAGAATAAATGGATCATAAGTTGCACATTTAGCAGAAATAAAACGTTATGTTTCCTGACTCTGGAACTATTTTTGGAATAGTTTGTTCTCTGGAGATTAAAAGTGCTATTTCTGTGCCTTAGTTCTGCTGGCCTTGCTGTTACATAGAGATTGATAGTTTAAAGCTCACTGTCCCAGATGTGTCTCGTCCTTCCAGCATGTGCTGGTGATGTCAACACTTTGTCCAATGACAATGAGAGGAGCTTTTCAGCATCCTTAAAGGGAACCAAATTTGTCTTATATTGTCTTTGTGTTTATAATACAAAAATATAAAGAAAAAGATCGTATTAGAAAATTATTATAGGACTTCATTAGTTCCTTTGATGACTTCAGAGAATTATTAATACAGTTTTGTTATTTTCAAAAGGGGTGCACAGCGCCTTGTAATGCACATAAACAGAAACAGCATGGACGCGTTGGGTACGAATTGCCATCAGTCAGGATCCCAACGGTCAGACCACACTTCGTATAGACAAAACAAGGTAAAAAGGGACTTACAATAAACAACAGTGCAAAACATGGACAAGGTTTATCAACGTTGCTAGATCAGTAGTTATAATAATCAAATAAGCAGTAGGGTGGCAGAACGCAAGGGAAGTGAGGGAAGAAAAAGCTCATGAGGGGTCCTGCTCGAGAAGATGTTTGGGGTTGCTTTGCTGAGAGCTTTTGGGCTTTTTGTAAAAGCCGGATAAGAGTTCCTGGGCAGTGGATGTGAGAAACAAGGGAGGGCTCCATTCACAAGGTCTTTAGCCTTTCGGTCTTAGAGAAGGCTAATAAGTGCCTGCACCACTAAGAGGCTGTTAAAGCTGATTGATTGATTGATTGATTGACTGTAAGAATATGCATATGCCTGTGTTTGTGGTAGGGGCTTAGGTTCTTCCACCCTGAGAGAGATGTAGAATCTATTATGTTTAGTGAACGCAAGCTAGGATCTATTTTTAGGTTTTACTATACTGTATGTACAGTACTGTACAATAAAACTACCTACTAGATTGCATGAATACCCTGGACAGGTGTGCTCTATTCCTTGCCGCTGTGTGTTTGGATTATGCCATCTACCCCAGAAGAGGGCACCTCTACTCTGATCTTCTCACTAGCCATCAGTGGCGGGCCGGGCTGGGGGGCAGGGTGCCATGTGCCCCCGGGTAGGCAGGGCCGCCTTAAATACCTGGTGGTCCAGTGACTACTGTGTCTCTGACTGCCAGTTTATAGGACATGTTTAGTGGAGGAGGCTGCAGGAGGGTGTGGGTGGGGTTGTTGGGCCAGATGTAGGAGCCGGGTAGCAGGAAGTAGTAGCCTGTGCCGATCAGTTAGGTCTAAATTCAAGTGGGCTAAGGGAACTTGTCACGTGACATGGAGGAGAGGGGGCGGAGATAAGAGGAGCAAGGTCGGAACAAGTGACTCAAATGGATGCTCGCCACGCTTCGGACACGGTGGCTCGTTCTGCTTTGCTCACAACCTTTTTACTAAACGCAACTAGTGGTGGCGTGGATAAATTCTAGTGGGCTAAAGGACCTCTACAACCAGGGGGAGGAGCAAGGTTGGGGTGCTTGCTCCTCCCCCTGGTTGTGGAGGTCCTTTAGCCCACTAGAATTTAGAAACTACCTGAACCAATGACACGCTGTGTGCGTTCCACCTTACTTATGGCCTGTGTGTTCCACCTGCTTCCCGCTAGTAGGTGCTGCAGCCCGCCTTGGTGTCCGTGGTAATAGCACCTCTACAAGGGGAGCAGATCAGAAAATATAGATCAGATGATAGCATCCGTACAAAGAGAGAAGCCTGTGGTGTTCTGTTATTATACAGGGGAGCAGCCTGTGGTGTCCAGTTATTATTATACAGGGAAAGCAGCCTGTGCTGTCCTGTTATTATTATTAATATTATACAAGAAGAGCAGCCTTTGGCGTCCTGCTATTATTATACAGGGGGAGGAGCAGCCTGTGGTGTCCTGTTCTTTGTATTAGCAGCCTGTGGTGTCCAGTTATTAATATCTTTTTTTTTTTTATTAACAATGTGCTGTTACATATGGGTCAGTGCTCTGGACTTGCCCCAGGCTAAAAGTTGCCAGCCAGCCCCTGCTGGTCATATCATTTCTTAACAGTTACTTATATAGAGCAGCAAATTCCATTCCGCTTTACAATTGGTAACAGTGATAAAACAAACTGGGTAGTTACAGACAGTCAAAAAGTATAGAGAAAAGAGTATCAATTGGGCTTATCTTAGCTGCTTAATTTTTTGTTGGATATTGGAAAGTGGTATATATTGAGTACTTGTATAATATAGGCTTAGTGTATGCCGTAATGGGAAATTTACTAAAGGAAATTTGTAAAAAATAGGTGTATTTGTATCCAGAAATACACTTATTTTTGACATTTACTATCCCGAAAATACGGCAATTCGTATTCATATTGATAGCACATCAATACGAATACGAATTGCCGTATTTTCGGGATAGAAAATGTCAAAAATAAGTGTATTTCTGGATACAAATACACCTATTTTTTTACAAATTTTCTTTAGTAAATTTCCCCCAATGTGTCTCATAAAAATAAAAATAGGAAAAAATAAATAAAAAATTAATAATAAATAAGGAATAAAATGATGGATAAAACCATAAAAGTAGTAAAAATAATTTGGTGTTTACAGCTCTTTATAGAGTATTGAGGGAGGTGCCGTTTGTCCAATTGCGGTGGCCCGCCAGAGCTCTTGGAGGTGGCCTGGCAAGGTGCCTTGCTGCGGGGGGAGACTAGCTATTTGACCCTATTCTTACCTAGTCTCTGTCTTGATGTTACTTCCTTGCTCTCCGTTCATAACATATGGTTACAGCCCACAATGCCGGCTTCCTGTCAGTCTAGCTGCAAAGGGATGGCGATTAGATTCTTCGTAGCTGCGGTTTGGTCTTGTGCATGTGTACTGTGATTCCTAACCATGCACAATCATTTGCTGATTAATCGCTGTGCGGATTCGCACAACAGTGATATAACCCTCTTTATTTGTAGCACCTTACACACACTTTGCATTTTGAAATAACAGTTGTCTTAGCTTCACATACAGAAACCCTCACATCGTGCATGGGGAGAAGTAATGATGACGGCATGACACGGACGTGTATACCAAAGTCCAGAAATATTAAGCAAAACCATGGATTGAATCCGAATGGCTTGTGAAACTTTGTCAATACGCACACTCATCAGGCATGTTTTGTGTGGAAGTGGCCAAGCAGAGTACGCATGAGATATGGGAATTACTATTGCATAATATAGCTTTTCTATTTTTGTCTTTCTCTAACCAATGTTCCGTCACATTGATTATGCATGAACTTTCCCATGCACTGTAGACGGCTCTCTTCTCTGCTGGGTTTCTAGAATGTTTTAAATATCACTACAGCATTCAGATTTAAGGGCGCTTTAGAGATTTCTATTGGAGCAATTCAAAAGCATACATATAACGCTATCTGTAAATAATGTATCGGCCATACATAAACGACACTGACAATTCTGTAATTAGTGTTCAGATAACCGGCCTGTTAGAACCAAGCACTTGCCTTTTCCTGAAGTGAGGGATGTCATAAACTCCTCCCTTCATGCTAACTTCATAGCTGCAAGGATGCAACTTCCATAGGAACAGAGGCAGAACTACCATTGGTGCAGCAGGCGCATTGCACCAGGGCCCCGAAGACTAAAGGGCCCATTGCTGCCCACACCAGAAATTACTTCTTGGGTTGAGGTAGAGCAGGGTTGCCTACCCTCCCGGAATGGCCAGCAGGATCCAGGAAATAGGTTCAACCTCCTGGCCCCCAGAAAGATAGGCAAGCCTCCCAGAATCCGGGCAGCCTCCTGTGAAACCCTCACTCGCGCAGCAGGGGGAGGGGGGGGTGTCCATGGGAGTTGACATGGACAAAAGATCAACCTGAAAAAGGTTGCCGCATGTCGACATGAGTTTTCGTGGATTTTGTGTCATCATGGACACGTATAAGTGTACCGCGTCCCCTCCAATGGCTCTCTGCATTCAGCACACTATTATAATCTATATGGCCACGTGGAGGGTAAACTATGAGCAAGTCAGTTTTTAGCAAAAAATCATGAAAAACTCATGTTGACATTTGTGGACTTTTTCATATCGCCCTTTTTTTTCATGTCGACCTAAAGTATGTCAACCTTTTCTCCATTTTGACCTTTTGACTGTATAATTGATGTCGACCTAGACCTGTAGATCTAATGATTGGATACCATACAGCAGGTATGTCCAAACTATGGCCCTCCAGCTGTTGTGAAACTACAAGTCCCATCATGCCTTGCCACAGTTTTGCTATTAGGGCAGGGGTTCCCAATCATTTTTGAATCACAGCACCCTAGAGTATCCAAAATTTGAAATGGCACCCCCAGGCCCAGTTATTTGTTAAAGGGAATGATTTGCTTCTGACTGTACACATATTTTATGATTGGCAGCCAACAGCACTGGTTTTGACCATAAAGAATTGATCATAAATTATTTGGTCCTGGACCACCAACCCGTGGCACCCCTGCAAGTGTCCTGAGGCACCCCCAGGGAGCCACGGCACACAGTTTGGGAACCATTGTATTAGAGAATGCTAAAACTATGGCAAGGCATGCTGGGATGTGTAGTTTCACAACAGCTGGAGGGCCACAGTTTGGACATGCCTGCCATTTAGCATACTTCTGTATCATTGAAGGGCTTTGTGTCAGTTTAGGTTTTTGTTTTAAATAACTGACTTTTTTTCTCATTAAAATCAATGCATAATAAGGGCAATATGTGGCCACTTTTCCAAGCTGACAATTCTAACTTTAATCCACACATTCAAAATGTCAAGAAAAAAAACAGCAAAATCAATTAATACTATTGCCATTTACAATGTTGTGGTCATAAACTATGATGAATCCAAACCCAAATGCTATGATATAAAATTTGCAGGGGCGTTTTAAGAGAGGAGGGGACCTGCATGCATGGAGGCCGTATTTAATGCTTTCTCATGTAATAGGACCAGGAGAAACTCTGGATGAAGACCGAGGAGAGCTGAATAAGGTCTTGAAGATTTAATGAAAGATTCTCACAATACACTTCAATAGTAACAATATGAAGCAATGTGGCACCAAATCTAAATGGTTAAAGTCTCATGTGAAATAAATGAGAATTAGGAACCAGAACTGTGACGGGGCTAATAGGTATTGTATGGTTGAAGAACACTGTGAAGACTTTGCAAACGGTGACTTGGAAAACGATACTGAAGAACACTGTGAAGAAGAGCGCTGTGGAAATGGCATTATTCACCGGAGCGGGCTTGACGCACCCCTGCAGCAACCTGGCTAGCAAGATAGAAACTTTGAACCGCAAATGGACCAACAGACAGGAACAACTACAGGGTAGGTAAGGGATAATTCAGAAGCACTGAGCCAGATAACCTTTCAGCAGAAGTTAACCTGAAGCACTGGCAAGGAGTAATAGACCGAGCCCCTTTTAGGTGAGCTAGTAACACTGAATTGGCTGGGAAATCCCCTGGAAAGAGATTGGAGCAATCTTGGTCTTCAACATGGCTGCCACCATGCCAGGGACACCAGTGGAACCAAGGCACACCTCCACCAGCCTCAGCCCCAGCATCAGTCTGACTCCCCATCCGCGCGTCACCACAATGGCGACCGCAGCCGCCGAGCCCTGGACCCAGAACCCTGCCTCCTAAGCGTCGCCGGAGGTGAATCTACATGCGCTGACACTCCCTTGGACCCAGGGGCACACTGCACACTGCATCACTCATTATAGAAACACCTATGAAAACATGGAACTTTAAGGATAAGGATGCTGGAGGACATATTGGAGTTACATGTCCTATATAAAACTTTGACCAGTGACTTTTGTATGCTCATGGAATGCCTCCGTGACTTTTATATAATAATAGATACAACAAATAACAAGGGGGAAGGCCATCTGCACAACTTGTAATGAGGACAACAACTCACTAACAGAAAGGCCATCTATCCAACCCCTTTCAAGGATGACAACTCTGAAGGGGAAAGGCCATCTGCCCAACACCTTAAAATGACAACAACTCGCAGAGGATAGGCAACCTGCCCAACCCCTCATGAGTACAATAACTATCAAGGTTAAAGTCTAGCTGCCCAACCCCTCACAAGAACAACTCACAAGGGGGAAAGACTATCTGCCCAACCCCTTATGGGGACAAAAAAAAATGTTGATGAGGCCAACTGCCCCATCATTATCAACTTGAAGTGCTAACCCATCCCCAGAGAGGCAAGGATTCCACCTGGTCTGGTGATGCCTTTGAACTAAACCAATATCCATGTCTATCCTCTTCCAGGGAAACAAGACAACTACCCTTAAAATCACAAGGTAGCTCTGAACCCGGTCATAAACAAACACCAAAAGCTAATAGAAATAAAGGACAAACACATAACGCAATAGGAGGGGCAACTCAAAATGAATAGAGAGACGGCATCACGTTTGCAAACTGCTAAGCAGCATAAATCCCACATACAGTAAAGTCTGGTGACGGAGGTTTATGACACTATTTTAATATTAAATGCCTTCCATGTTCTTTTTTAGAACAAGTGTTATCTTCAATGATAAGGATACACACTGATATTAATTGCAGTCACAGTACGGGATCATATGATTATCTGTTTTATCTTTTGCTCTCCAGGGAGTTTGTTCATCTAAAGGAGCCATCTGATTTCCTGTATATGTTTAGAACAAATCATTTGTCCAGTAGGAGGTCATTTGATACACAAGATAAAAAAAAAATCACTTCTTTTATTGCAATAGTTGAAATGAACATAAGAGATACCAAAAAAAAAAAAGAGTAATTTGACATAGTATACCTGCAACACTATTGATTACACTATTAGCAGTTGGAGAGGTAAAAATGTAAGTAGCCAATCAGTCCTACCAAGTGCTATTCCTGTAATGTGTACCTCCAGTGATTGCACACCTTGCCAGCAGCAACCTACGCATTGCACCCCCAGATGGTTGCCTTGGAAGGGCAGGATGTGCTTCACGAGAATCTTTACATCCTGTATATATCACACTACTACACAAATGTTTTCATTGGGCCCTTGTATAGCTCACCTCTCACAATGCAACCTTCATTGTGTACCCAACATTTCTGCCTCATCTGATAGGATTTTGGATGGGATCAAAACTACATGAACATGACGTATTTCATAATCGGGGTGTAAGATGTCGCAATAACCCCATTTTGTTTCTTCTAGGGGTAAACTTTTCCACCCAAGGTAATCCTTAGTAGTAAAGACAATATGGCTGCCTCACCTGGTACCTTGTGAGGATGGAATACACAACCCATGGAAGCTATTACTCAAAGAGCCTGCATCAATCTTTCATTATGCTTACTGTGTGCTCGAGATTTTATTTTTTATGCCTGTGTGGCTTGAATATTGTTGTATTACTTATATCTTCTGTACTATGTGCATTACACATGTGCTGGGGCCATGGTTCCTGGAAGGAACATGGCTATGCCACCTCCCTTGTGTACGTATCTATTGATGTGGTTATAACTCTCTTTTCTGGTGCCCGGGGAAAGACGGTCATTTAGTGCCCCCCCCCCCCCCCCCAAAAAAAACCCCACAACCCATCATAACTATACACTTTGAGAAATAACACCATCCCGCAGCAGGGATCCAACGTGTATACGTACGAAATGGGTGGCATTTAAATAAGGCAGTCACAGACAGCAGAAATAATTCTGTAAAAACTGTATATATATGCATATTCGTACATGCTTATCTATAAGGAATATTAGGGTATGGGTAAAAACCGGACCAGGACAAGACCCCCGGACCGGACATCAAAATCTGCAGTCCGGAGCTTGTAGCGTCCGGTCCAGGGGGTGTCCTGTCCGGGGGGGGGGGGCCTGTCTGTGACACCTGTCACCAGGGAGTAGAGGAGGGGGAGAGTAAAGCCTACCTGTATGGTCCAGGCATATAGCAAAAACCGTACAGTGCGGTCCCCTCTAATGCATTAGTTGGGGTCCTGTGTAACCAACCAGGGTGGTCAGGAATTCATGCTCCTACAGTAGCTTCAGCCCGTCCAAAAAAATGGGCGGATGCCTATGTTTTCTGGAATGCTGCATGTTGCTTCTTCCAAACTGCAGCAGCATGTCTACACATTTGACAACAAGACAAATTGTTGACTTCATTACTTAAGGCAATTATATGGGACAAAAAAGGGGTGCCGGACGGGGTCCCGACAGTCGGGATCCTGACAGGCATTCACCCGACGTCGGGATCCGGACTGGCAAAACACCGACAGCCGGGTTCCCGACGGCCGTCGGCTATTTTCCCTCGTGTGGGTCCACGACCCCCATAGAGAGAGAATAGAATAGGTGGCGAGTGTAGCGAGCCACCATGCCCGCAAGGGGCTTTGTTGCGCTCGCCATGCATCACAGGCAGGAGCTGATTGGCTGGCTGTTTACCACTCTCCATTTGATCACTTTTTGAAGCTTGAGACATCTGGTTCTCAGACTGTTATTGTTCCTCCTGAACAAGAGTCAGTGCCAATTCCCAGCTATTTCTTTAATTTGTGCTCTTGCACAAAGAGATCTCCTCATTAGAAATTGGGGGGGGGGGGCAGGTGTATCAAACTTTGGAGCGAGATAATAGAATAGAATCAACTTTATTGGCCATGAATTCTTGCGCACTTTAGGAATTTTTTGTAGATTACAGTGCAGCATCACACAGGGGTAAGGGTGTGTGTGTGTGGGGGGGGGGGGGGGGAGACGACACATACAAGACATTACACGCATTCCATTTCTAGCTACGACTATGGTGGATAGGTCGCCAAGTACGGTCACGTTGTTTGGCTGTTGATATTGGGATTGCATTCTCTTTGATTGTTCAGGTAATGGACAGCTAACGGAAAGAAGCTTCTTTCGGATTTGGATGTTTTGACGGGGATGGACCAAAACCGTCTTCCAGATGGTAGGATGTTGAACAGGTTGTGACCGGGATGCAGCTTGTCCTTCGCGATCTTCTCAGCGTGTTTCCTTACCCTGAATGAGAACAGTTCCCAAATCGTGTGGAGGTTGGTCCCTATGATCCTTTCTGCAGTCTTCACTACCCTCTGCAGTTTTTGTTTGTCATTCTCACCTGCGCCACTGTACCAGATTGTGATCGAGGAACATAAGACAGACTCCACAATGGCGGTGTAGCATATGCACAGCAGCTCCTGTGGGATGTTGAATTTCCTAAGTTGCCTAAGGAAGAACAGGCGCTGTTGGGCCTTTTTGATATTTGTGGTTATGTTTAATCCCCATGTTAGGTTGCTGGACATGGTTGTTCCTAGGAATTTGAAGGATTTAACCCGCGACACCACTGTGTTGGCTGTTGTTAGCGGGACCAGTGCATTTGTTTTTTTCCTGTAGTCGACCACCATCTCAAATGTTTTGGTGGTGTTTAGATCGAGGAAATAAGGTGGAAAGAGATATGAAGAAAACAATAAAACTGTCACTTAGCCGACCCGAAAGAAAAAGAAACTTAAGTTATATTTAATGTTTATGGCCTTATGCCCTTTTTCCTTTTACTTTGAAAATGTTTTAAGCTGTTTTTTTCTATAAAATACACGGTACTTGTTTCCTAGCACGGCCACACCGATTTACATCGGGGTGGTCGTGTCGGAAAAATCGGGTCGATCGCATCGCATGCGATTTGGTCGCATGCGATGCGATCGTCGCGACCGACCGATTTTGGACCCAATTTTTTTTTTTTTATTAAATGTAAATCGGGTCCCTGGGACCCGATTTTACATTGGATTCAATGTAAAATATTCCCAACCCCCCCAAATGTCCCGGCGTACACCCCACCCCACGATAGACGCCAACCCGAAGCGTGGCGAGCGCAGCGAGCCCGCGAGGGGCGGCGGTGCGCGTCCTCCGACCTTTTCATTCCCCTACTATCCACGTCGGCGTGAAGTTGAGAATAGAATAGTGTGGCGAGCGCAGCGAGCCACCGAGCCCGAAGCGTGGCGAGCGCAGCGAGCCCCGCGAGGGGACGCGGATACCTTCACAGGTAAACGCGTCCCTTCGCGGACTTCACAGGTGTCCGCGTCGCCACGGACACCTGTGAAGCCCGCGAGGGGACGCGTATAACTGTGAAGGTATCCGCGTCCCCTCGCGGGGCTCGCTGCGCTCGCCACGCTTCGGGCTCGGTGGCTCGCTGCGCTCGCCACACTATTCTATTCTCAACTCCACGCCGACGTGGATAGTAGGGGAATGAAAAGGTCGGAGGACGCGCACCGCCGCCCCTCGCGGGCTCGCTGCGCTCGCCACGCTTCGGGTTGGCGTCTATCGTGGGGTGACGACGGGGACATGGAAAATGTGAAATGGGTCATATTGGCCCATTTCACATTTTTCACATTTTTTCAGGATTTCAATGTTAAAAAATCTTTTAACATTGAAGCCTATGTAAAAATCGGGGGCATCGCGTCGGGACCTATGTTAATGGTCACGACCGACGCGATGCCCCCGATATTTTACCTTTCCCGACACGATTTCAATGTTAAAATATTTTTTATTATGTGGCCGTGCTAGGAAACAAGTACGAAATACACTAACAGCAATGCGAGACTCATACCTATATTTGGTACCAAGTAAAAGTGTCATTAACCACTTTCAATATAATTAGCAGATAAAATGGTATTCACCACAGCGCGCAAAACAATCAGTTAGGATGAGAACACTCTGGGGTGTTTCTTCAATACCCCCAAGATATAGACAATTGGAAAAAGTAAATGAGTGATCCCTTCAACCAGCGTTTGTGAAACAAATGAAGGTTACTTCCCTTCTGGAATCAATCAAGAGATTATCCTCCTCATATGTAGAATGGGTCACAATGTCAAAGCGATGTACCATGTAAAAACAAGGTTAAAAAAGATCATCGCATAAAACAGTATTTTTAATTGACATAAACATGTAAAAACAATTTACATAAACAAAATCCACACATCAATGTTGGGCATACAATAAAGTGACGTGGTGCATGAAACCCAATGAGGTATAATTACCAGATGGTAATGAACTGTGGTATAAAGACAGTTCAAACAGGTAACAGCCTCAAGGATCACCACCAGTCACTCCCACCGACGCGTTTCGGACCCCTTATCTGGGTCCTTTTTCAAGGTGTATGCCATTTAGTCACTGACTCTTATATTTAAGAGGTCCATCATCCAATCGGGCGGCGTGTCCTGCCCGCGAAATCGCGGGTGTACACAAAGTCACTTCCGGGTGTACTTGTATTTCCGGCTCGGCGTCACTTCCGGTTACGTGAACGCCGTGTTAGGAGTCCCGTGATTGTAGTTCTTACTACCTCTTCTCCATGATGAATGACAGATCCCGTGATCACACTGTCGGGTCATGTGATGCGTCCGTGGTCAAGTGAGCGCAAGTCTTAGACTTTATAGTATTGCGGAAAGCTTTCACTTACTGGCAGAAACTTTGCCCTTAGTTGGTCTTTGGTCTTTTGACAAGGGGCAATCAGCTAATATAAATATGGAAAAAACAAAAATAATAAGGCACAGATAACAGCGATATAATATCCTTATACATTTCTAAACCATCACATAAGGAAAAATATTTAAGGCAGAATTAAAAAGGCACAAATAGCAGCAATGTACAATTTAAAAATTCTTAAAACATGCATTTAAAATATGTGTTCAGAGAAACCACTTTAACTCAAAGTCCGCATTTATTCCATTGGGTTGAGTGTATTGTAGTTATAAATCATCTCCATCTCAGCTTTTGTTAGCTGTGTGCTGAGGTCCCTTCTGCGACAATTCCCTTCCACAAATGTAATGCCCATAAATGAAGTAATGTGTTTAATGGAACACGCATGGTGGGTTTTAAAATGTTGAGACGGGGAATGTGTCTCCACTCCCTTTTTAATATTCCTAATATGTTCCCCCATGCGTGTCTTAAATGGGCTCGATGTTCTCCCAATATAATATTTGTTGCAGGAACACCCAATAAGATAAATAACGTTCTTAACATTGCAGGTAATGAATTCTCTGATTCTGTATTCAATACCATTAATGATAATTGTTTCAACTTTTTTATCGCCTTTTATGTTAAAACAGTCTTTACAGCTTCCACATCTATGGAAGCCTATAGTCCTTATGCCTCTCTTTAAATTATTCCCCGGATGCATACTTTGCGTTAATTTATTACCCAAATTAGGTGCCTTTCTGTATATAAAGGATGGAAACATCGGTAATTCATTCCCGATGATCGGATCCTTTTTCAGCAAATGCCAATGTTTTCTCACAGAATGCTCAATTTTTTTATGTTGTGCATTATAATTAGTGATAAATGCCCACTTTTTATTATTATCTTACGGACACGCCGCCCGATTGGATGATGGACCTCTTAAATATAAGAGTCAGTGACTAAATGGCATACACCTTGAAAAAGGACCCAGATAAGGGGTCCGAAACGCGTCGGTGGGAGTGACTGGCGGTGTTCCTTGAGGCTGTTACCTACGGACTGGTTTTGCTGTATGTGACCCGTGATCCATATCTGCATTATCCCATGCCTGTTTGAACTGTCTTAATACCACAGTTCATTACCATCTGGTAATTATACCTCATTGGGTTTCATGCACCACCTCACTTTATTGTATGCCCAACATTGATGTGTGGATTTTGTTTATGTAAATTGTTTTTACATGTTTATGTCAATTAAAAATACTGTTTTATGCAATGATCTTTTTTAACCTTGTTTTTACATGGTACATCGCTTTGACATTGTGACCCATTCTACATACAGTATGAGGAGGATAATCTCTTGATTAATTCCAGAAGGGAAGTAACCTTCATTTGTTTCACAAGCACTGGTTGAAACATTTACTTTTCATTTACTTTTTCCAACTTTCAATATAATGTACAACTTTAAATTTAACACAACATTACAGTTCAAATTGAATCAAAGACAGACTGATTCAAATGTGGAGATTTTTTTATCATTGATACTGCATCCTTGCATACAGCGCCAGAAGTAGTAACATATTCAAATGCATCAGGAGACTTTTTGTGTAAATTGATGTCGCCTGCATGCCTGTGTGATAGACTACTGCATCCAAAAATGCAATATCAGATCATTCCAAGTGGCATCTGAGTAACTTGTAACATGTAATTCAGATTAGCCATGGCAGCTCCATAAATAAAGCCAGAAAATCTGCCTCAGCGACAATGAGCCTGACCCCCAGCACATCCCAAAAATGGGGTGGAGGACACGCTCCCAATGTGGAAATATCTGGCCAATACCACCCTTTTCCTGCCCCCCACACAACCACAGGCTGGCAGGCACTGCAAGCATAATTGTGAGACTTGTTCTGCACATGGTGCAGATCACCCACTATAACATTAGTATGTAAATCATGCGGTTTATGTACTAATCTGAATCAGATCCATGGCGTGATCCTTCAATATAAATAAATGACTCAACAAAAATATTAGAGTGCATAATCCATATACATATGGTACCACCCAAATCAATAATTTAGTACAATCAGAATTGACTCTGGAATTGATCTTCATCGTAGCACCTTTTCACAATAAAATGCACAATCCATTAAGATAAATGATCCTTTAATTTAAAGAAATACCCAACGCGTTTCATCAGAACGACTTCATCAGGGGTAAAGCTAATCACGGATCATACAATTGTGATCCTGACATCAGGACATGCTCTTATCGATGTGTATTAATTCAAAGAGTCTAAAAAGATCTATCTGATTGAGGTCGATATGAAGCAATGGATACTCCCAATGTTTTGTGGGTTTTTTGTTGCACACAATAGAATAATCTCTTTTATGATGAGAACAATATCCCACTTTGATCAGAATACTGTGAAATAGCAGCCTTCTCATCCACTCGACATAAATTACTGTTCATCAACTCAACAGAAAGGATTCATTAATGTATTGGTATCAGAGTAAATTAAGATCATGTAGAGATAAACTATTTATATATTTTTTTTATAAATAAGCAGAAAAAGGTATGTATGAATAAATAGCAATTATATAGCACACACATGTACAGGTTTTATGTCATTTTTTTATTAACCTTTTAGATGTAATTATGGCTTTGAGCAAAGACAAAATAAAATAAAATCCTCCCTGATCATACAGTCAATCTGTAGAAATCAGTTTAACTATAATTTCATAATTTTCCAGCAGCATTAATATCCAGACTTTACAAAATACACTTCATCCTGTACATATGTAAAATTACATATATATGTACATACATACAGATATTACAGGCCAGTTTGTCTGCAACAATAGACCTTTATAATACATGAATGTTAACGGTTTATTTATCCAAGTGATATATACATTCATATATATAGAGCTATATATATATATTTATGTATAATTAAAACTAAAAACAGAGTAAATTCACATTGCATCGCCTACATTATTTCACATATATAGTTTTTATCGACATTATTTGCAATTTTTGGAAGTGTGGACTTTTCTTTCATCGGTTTTCTGCCCCAGTTGAGTGTTCAAAGAAAATGATGATAATAATGATATCAATAAAACTTAAAAAATGGAATATAAATATTAATTTTGTTTCTGATTTATTTTTTTACAAAACCCTTAAATAAATTGTCATATTGCAACTTAGTTACATGTTAACATTTTAAAAATATATGTTTTTAAGTATTTCATGTGTTTTCAACATTTACTAAAGGTACATAGATTTTATTTATTAATAAGGAAGTATCACAAATAATTTTCAAAGCAGCTAATACCACCACTAAGAATAGTAATGTGGGTGATTCAAAATCCTCATAACATGCACTAATATTGTGATTCTAAAGGCTTTAAAAATAAAAAGTCCCTAATTGTTTAAAAACTGTAAAAAATAAACCGCTTCACTTCTTATTTATACAAATGAATCATCCTTATATTTTTACTTTGTCTCAGGAATTTCATAACCAAAAAAAAAATGCATTGCCTGCATTTTTTTACCAGTTTCAAACACATTTCTTCATAGAATTTAGGTTCTTGTTGTGATCTTAACTCTAGGTTAAAACTTTTACAGAGGTTTCATTAAATCAAGTTAACAAATTCCTAAAATATCAGAATTTATTCTATTTATTAAATAAGGCTATCTTAAAAGGCTTTAAAAAAAGGCCTTTGTTCTGTACAGTGCTGCGGAAATTTGTTGTCTGCATTTATGAAAATAACCTTTGTTAAAGTACTAATTTTAGCATTTATGGCATCATTATGGAAATTTCTAGTATTTCAAATAATGTTAATTCATTTGTTCATATGTCTACAAGCAATCTATTCAAAACATTTGTCTTCCATAGAACACAATAGTCAAAAGATTGAAATATGTATCCAATATATATATTTAGTAAATTGAGAATAAAGAGAATTCGATTTCTTAATTGCATCTCTAGTAATCTTTTCAAAGCCTTATGTATTATGAACATACGTTTAAAATAACAAAGATTTCTAATGCCATTGAATCAGTAATATGCATTTAGAAGAAATAAAAACTAAATAGTAACTTTAGAATACAGGTTGTGCATCAGATTTGTATTTGTCAATATAAATGTAGATTTTAACTTTTATTACACATGCTGTAAATACATGGTGGTCTAACTACAGTTTTGCTAAGAGGTACTGAAAATTAGGTTCTTAAAATAGTTTAACATTTTGTTATAACTTTTGTAATTTGTTGTACTTTAATGTAATTGCTAGAATATTTAAGGTAGGATGATCTCTAATTCTCCAAAATAAATCCTGTTAAAGATTTGTAAGTATCATTATGTGAACAGTTCTGCATTTCACTAATTTTCACTGGTACTGTATTTCCAGTTTCATTATTGGTGGTACTTATATACTTCTTTTTATATATAAAATGGATAAAGGTCAGCGGCACTCAGTGTATTTTTTTTTTTGCTTCTATGTGAATTTAATACACTGGACTTTTAAAGTCCCTGAATTCCTACTATTACATTACAACACAGAGGGCATCTAAGCTAGCACCATTCATTCAGCAGAGTGCCGGACTGCATATTTTGTGTATGTATGTATGTATGTATATAATATATATGTGTGTGTGTGTGTGTGTTTCTATACATTTTTATTCAGTTGTAATTGTGGTCTTTCTACCTATAACTATTAGGACAGAAAAGATGAATGTGATATAAAAAAAAAACAAGGAATACATTTTTTTTTTTAAATGTAAGGGTTTATCAGCAACTACTATTGCTAACATATTTTATAATGCTCTAGATAAATCATAGCTGAAAATCTTATTGGTTGCACCTCGACTTTTCCTTTTTTAGAATGTTTAGAAAATCTACCCCCTACAGAGTTTAGTTCATGTCCTTTAGGCCTTTTAGGGTACGAGACTAGAGGATATATTTATTATATTTACTAAAGGTCAATTTCATCAATCTTCATTGTATTTAAATCAGTGAAATGTTTCAGGGATTAAAACACACATATGTACTAACAATTAAAAATTAATATAAAGAATTGTCTTAGTACAGTAATGTGTGTTTTAGCCTCTGAAATACAACTATTTGAACTATTAGAAAATTAACTACCCGTCTTATAAATAATTGAGCGGCATGTTTGTTTTATCTAGTTTACAATAGTATAGCATTTCTAGTAACTGTAAACAGTTACCCAAGATTTTATTAAATAAAATAAAGAGTTGTCAGTTAAACTGGTAGATTTTAAACATAAGTGTAATGTTTTATACACAAAATATATTTGTGTCTTAATAAAAATCATCTGTTTATAGTTTATAGATAAATTAATATATGTAATGGCTAATTTGCAAACATACATATTCTCTATAATAAGTATCGATTAAAATTACATAATAACTTATGAAAGCTTATTTTGTATTTCAATTGATGCATATTTTCAGGAAATATTTTTATTTTTATTAAGTACACAAATATAGAAAGGGGGTATTCGATATTTAGGTCATGGCGTTCAGCTCGATTGAGAACATGCAGGCGGGATTCAATGTCCCGCCTGCCAGGGAGCAAGAAGGGCGCGTCAGGTAAGAGGCGAGCTGCAGCCGGAAGCTCGTCACTTCCCGGCCGTTCTCAGCAGAACGAGCCCGACAGCTAGTGAAGTCGGGCTCGTTCTGCTGAGAAACCCTGCTCAATGCTGTCGGGTAAGACAGCATTGAATAGGGCCCGGCGACCATCTCCCCCATGGGGAGAAGGTCGCCGGCGATTGAATACAACCCTTAAAGTACCTTTATAAAATAAAGTATTCAAGTTAAACTTTGGAATTTTAGCAAATAATGCTAAAATAAATTATAGTGTCAAATATTGCACCCAATAATGCACTGAAAAAAATATATCATGTATGCATATGCTATAAACATACCCATTGGTCACAAACCAGTATCCCCATGAAGAAGTATTTTTAGAATATGTCAAACTATTTTTTTTTCTTTTCATGTTACGTTATTTTTTACTGCTGCATTAAAACAGAGTTCATTTTGTTTAAAAGAAGTACCTAATATGAGGGACATTTTTATTCTGTTTGGAATTGTACTGTTCCTTATTTGGTTTACAGTTTTATTATTGGAATAAGCACAGTTGAAACAGTACACACTGTTTTCTTTATGCTTTCATTTATATGCCTTGAAATCATATAGTGGTCATATGGAGACATCTTGATCAAGTTAAGTTGGGTCTACTTATCATTATTTGTACTGCACCAAGAGGTGTCACAATTTTCTGTATTTTATTTAACTTTTTAGGCACTTTTAACAATTGTGGTGGGTTATATATTTATACTAATTGCAATTATTCTAGCTTCATGGACTTGCATTCATATCCATTTTTAATTTCTGGTTATATTTAGTACAGTGGTATACAAATTCCATTGCCTTATTCATTGCCTTGTTCCTGGTGTTACTATAAGCTTAATTGAAACTATTAACCATGAAAAGTTCCTTCTGACTTATAACAGTGTTTAAATGTACCTTATCAATTAATGTATTTAAGTAAATATGGTACTTGTGTAGTTTCACGGCGCCAGCATGGCGCCATGCGTCTGAGTCCCCTTGCGGGGCTCGCTTCGCTCGCCCACGCTGCGGGCTCGGTGGCTCGCTACGCTCGCCACGCTATCTAAAATCAACTCCATGCCAATGTGGATATTGGGGGTATGAACTATCCACGTTGGCATGGAGTTAAGTTACTTTATTTTAGATAGTTTGGCGAGCGTACAACCCAGAAGTAGCTGGCGCCGTGAAACTACACAAGAGTCGTAAATATAAATAAATTGTGTCAGTATAAAATTGTATGCAATTTAAAATGTATTAAAAAAATGTTAATTTATAATATAGGAAGATAAAATTTGATTTATATAATGCAGATTATTCTACAGTATGTGTACACTCAAGGACCTTCATTGAAGCACTTGCATGCCTGGCCTATTAGAACAGTACAGTGCAGTGTAATTTGTCTAAGTGGCTAAAGTCATGTCGAAGAAATGATATATATATATATATATATATATAAATATAAAATAAAGTTTGTTTCTTATTATTATTAGTAGCATTATTATAATAGATATTATTATAATTATTATACTATTATCATCATCTTAAGCAAACAATTTAGTCTGAAACATGGGCACTTTAAGAGAGGAGGCGGCCCGTGTGCAGCCTCATCCAGCCAGGGCCCGTCCTCTCTGCCGGGAGCAGCGCCGCCTGCAGCCTAGCGCAGTAGAGTCTGAGCAATCAGAAGGCTATTTATTATTAAATTTGTTATCTTGAAAACGATTCAATATGTAAAAAATGCCAGGAATTCAGAAAAAAATATTTATGGTTTAAATAAAGTAGCAGAATTTAGCATACTGCAAATCAAGTGTAAAACTAGACATGCTATATTCTGTTGTTCTTGGTTAAAAAAAAATCCAGTGTATCATTTTATTTTAAATTGCATTGCCACCCACAAGTTTACCACATTTTTGCACAATAGCTAATTATTTTTATTTTTATTTTCCTGCAGCTATTGCTGAGATAATGTATTGTCTTCAGATAAGCCATACTTAAAATTCAGAAATGTTGACAGAAATAGGACACCATGATTATAGGTCTATTAATTCTCTTTCCTTTGTACTAGATGTTCTTAGTCAGCAGTCTTGTAACTGGACTTGTACAGTAGTGTGAAAAAAAAAAATAACACCAGGAAAATGCAATGTTAGGCCAGTGCTAATCAGAAGCAAAATAATAGGTCTTTGTTTACCATCCAACTACCATAACACATTTAACTCCTAGTAACAAGACAGATGTTTGCTTGTATCTGGCTTAACTTGACTAGTCACATTAAATTCCCCATAAGTGGCTAATACTGTTTTAATTTATTTTCCGGAAATACGAAAGACATTCACTTATTTTATTCCTTATTCATAACAATATTTCCTGTAAAAAACACTTCATTTTTTAACTGCCCTATGGTTAAAAAATAATATTTCATAAGTCTGCAGCATTAAGTTTACTGTAACTATTCTGTGGTTAACGCTTTGAGTGCCAAAGTAGGTGTGAAAATTGCCAAGCAAACATTTTTATTCATCATAATGGCCTGTCATGTTTACCTTATATAGGAAAAATAATCTTTTTTTTCCAAACATTTTTAATTTGAATTTATATAACAAATGTGAAGGATGCTGGAATTTTTAGCAGATATTTTAAACATCTCTCCCAGAGATGTGTGCACTGAAAGGGTTAATAACTATACAGTGTTGCAACAAATTTATAGATATAAATGTACTGTGGTGAGCCTCCTAATCTCGACAAGGCTGATTCCAAAATTTGAAATGATATTAAAAGTTATGAATAAATTGCCAATTTCTATTAATTGAGCCTTTTAAAATTGTGTACACGGCTTATTTAAATTTTCCAAAATAAGACTGGATCATGATAATTTTAAAGATCTGATTTCATTATTGTTTGAATATTTACCTTTCATAAATAATAAAATATGATGACTGCTCTGGTTTTCATGGTACATGGACTCCATATCTAAATCCCAATTCTGTGACCCAAAAGGAATTAAAACTCCTTGCTCGTAAATGAAAAGTTCCAAATCAACAAGACTATGGTATTTCACATAACCAATATCTTAAAAAGTACCCATTATAAACAGTGTCTTTGTACTGTATAATAATTATTGAAGAATAGCTAAAGTGCGGTTTTACTTAATTTGACCTGTGGTATGTAAACCATGTGATTTACTAAAGGCAATTGCTAGGATACAAGCCATCTGATTTATGAAAATAAAGATTTGTAAAAGTGCCTGATAAGTGACTTATGAATGGTTGATTTATATTAAAGAAAAAAAGAAAAAAAAAGAATGTTGTATGGGTTACAGCACTTTGCCTCTCAGAGGAGGGAAAAAATACATATTTAAATGTTTTTACTTTTTATTTTTGAAAATCTTCCTTTACATAGTCAGGTACAGAATTCTGAACATATGGTACAGAGACATCATTAGATTTGTGCAGATATTATTGTCCATACATTATATTCATATGTTCAGAGTTACTGCTTTATTCTTCTTTCCTGGGAAAGTGTATCTCATATTTATGCTGTACTAATGGCTTCTCTTTCCTCACCTTCAGAAGATATATATATATATATATATATATATATATATATATTTCTTTCATCTGGTATCTGAAATCAGTGCAAAGATTCCTTCAGTTAAATTTCATGTTCTGGCAACTGTCTAACCCAGAGGTTCCCAATCTTTTTTGAATCACGGTGCCCTAGAGTATCAGAATTTTTTTTGTGGCACCCCTATGCGAAAAGTTTCTTATTGACAAATTTAAAACAAATATATAAAATTAAGTCAATTCTGTTTATATATCATCTTTAAATTTAATAATATGGCAAAATGTTATTCTTTGAATTGGTTCTGGACCACCAACTCGAGGCACCCTTGCAAGTGTCACCAAGTATGGGAACCAGTGGTCTAACCAGATTACATACATTTAGTTGACAGTCAACACAGGAGAATGCCATACCATGGTTTAAAAATTAAAAAAGGAACAATAATACCTTGTCATCAAACTCTAAACGGCATTCTCCTGCCAACATATTGCCTATTAGCATATTAAGTAAAACCTGCTTCACCCTTTTTCTATATTCATTGCATGTACTCTCTATACAACAACATCTAGAGTAGTACAGCCACAAGCAGCTGCTTGTTGCCTAATTGTATTCTGTACTTTTAGCATCAATTTCCTTAGCACTTTTCTCTAGCATCAGATTTTTCATTGAATCTCTTATTTATTATAAATGTCATAAAATAAGTGAGACTGGCTTCATTTCCAGTTGATCACAGTACATAGCCTACAGAACTGCAATATACATAGACAAAACACAACTTCCATTACCATGTGGTTCAGTGCTTGACAAACCACCTCATACTGTAGTTGATACTGTTTGAGTTTTCACCTTCCAAATCTCAAGATGATAAATTCAGTGGTTCAAATATGAAAATCACAACCGACATGTGGCTTTCTGCAAACGCCATACTAATCTGCAAATTTGTAAGTTTCCCTAAGGGTAAAGTATATAGTAAGGTTTAGTTCTTCAAAGCCATCACTGTGCCTCATGTCTATTTTCAAGTATGTCATCAACTAGTGAATGGATAAGCTGGATACTGTACAGCTGAAAAATGAATTGTCTACGAAATAAGTAATACATAATAGATCTGAGACTCTATAGATTTTTGAACACCACCAAGTTATGCATCATAGATCAGGAGAGATCTTTAAAAAAAATAAGATTTTACTGATTAAAATGGTTGGATTCTTATTAATAGAGGCTATGCAGGCACGGAAAGATAAATTATTCACAAAAAGTGTCTGAAAAAGTGACGACACCCAGGTACACCTTTTTCTACACACTTCCCTTAGTTAAGGATGACTCATTCAACCTGGGGTTGCCCTCTTCAGCCAGAGATGCCCTACAAAGACTGGGTCTGCATTTTTAACAAAAACTGTAAAAGCTCAGATATCTCATGTTTGTTTTTGTTTTAAAACAGTGCTCACATCAGTAAACAACCCCCTCCCCCCTCCCCTAGTTAGTTCCCCAAGGGGACAGCATTAAGGGACTATTTAACAAACTCTATTTAGCAAAATGGTGATTTCCTGCTTTCACTTATGGGTGAAGCCAGACAGGTATCTCCTGACCCCGTTCTGGTTGGTAGATCTCTTCCCAATGTACTGTACATGGCAACATTTTTGCTTTTCACATACGCTGCAGGTAGGATACACATAAACAGTTGCGTAAATGTGTCTGAATCCAGACGTAAACAGATAACGTTAGCAATTAGATTACTTTTAAGTCATTTCCGGGATGTTTGGTTATTGGAGCCTGTTTTTAGCCGTTGATTGATATCAATTCACTACTACACTGCACAGTTTGTTAAATACTGTAGGCTTAGAGAGATATTATTTTTAATGTGTTTGTATGATTTATCTTACTGCACTTTGTTATTCTAGTATGGTGGAATATATGGGAAAATTAAACTGCTCCAAAGCCCTCTCAGCACAGGGCAGTAGAGATATAATTTTGTTTATTAATTTATGAACACTTTATAAACTACTAATACTAAGAACAGTTAGCATCAAGGGGCATTTTTTTCTTCTTCCCTTCTGTTTTATTCCCCAAAGTAGTGCAGTAATGCAAGGTGGCCACTCATGGGTGCTGGCATTCTCCTCCAATCCCAAATGTCGGCCCGCAAAGGGCACCTGGGTATCCGGTTGCCTATTTTCCTTTCCTCCTTCCCAGGTGTTCTTCTTGTGTTACATTTCCTAAATGATATTTACCGATAATATATTTAATTTGTGGACAACACGATGCAATTAAAATGAAGTACAAAGTTAATTAGAAATTTAACTATAGGTCATTAAGCTGACTCCACTTTAGTGGCTTATTTATTAAAAGGTAAAATCTTTTCCATGCAAAACAAGGGGAAGTCATTTAACTAGCTTCATGTTGGTACATATACCAAAGTATTAACTGTTCTGTTGTCAGCTCAGGATAGCAATACAGAAGAAAATCTATGATAAAAGTATTTTTTTTTTTTTTACTTTGCATAAAAGTATTTTGATTTAATAGACATTGTTTTTTTTTCTTCCATGTATAAATATATTTTACACATATTTACCCACTTATTTTACAATTATGAAATAGTTATTTGTTTTTTAGGTCTGGAGACTGGGCCAATGTAGCTGTAAAGTAAACCATACAGACCTACAGTAGCAGAAGAGTTTATAATAAGAGTGTAAATACTGTAGGTGATTTGAGAATTTTTTTTAAAAAGTTCACATAATCTGAATCTTGGACAAAGGAAATCTCTTAATCAGTTTCAGAATTTACGTACACCTTTTCTGTTACTTCATACAATATTACAGTGCAATCTTGAGTAGCTTTTTTATTCAAATGCATAGTTTACAGGAACACATTTTGCAGTGCATGTTTCACTACTGAAACGGGTGCATTGATATAAAAACAAAGATTATTTCAACAATGAATATTATACTGTACCTTTACTACCAAATTTGAAATCATTATCAATTCACTGAGAGGAAAATATATCTCACGTGAATGTACTTTATTTGCATATTTGTAGATTCCAAAAAATGATACTCCATTTATTGTAGAGTGGAAAATATCCTACTCCACATTTAGGGATATCCATTAAGCTGCTTACTCATAAAACAACTAGTTAGGAAGCATGGATCCAAAATAAACAGATTCCCAATAAGAATAGTTTGGATTTTAATCAATTGATAATTCATCTGGATAATTTTTTCATTTTTTTTAATAGCCTGGTAAATCTGTAGACTTTTCTGCCCCCCTACTCCGACAGGGGGAAGCCTGGTCGTGTTTAGGCGGTATGGCTGGTGGGGAGATAGGTCGGCTGGAGCATGTGGTCTCATGATTACATCATCGCGGGTCCTCCTCCTGCCATACAACGCCATAAAAACAGCCACTGTATAGCTGGGGGCAGGGCTACAATGACGCTAATCAGTACTGATTACGTTATCAGGTCTGCCAACTTGTGCATATAAGTAGGCAGCCAAGAGTGGTGTGAGGGGGGGGGGGGGGGTCTGCAGGGGACTTACCCACCTTTCCAGTGGACCAGGAAGGCCACGCGATTTTTGATATCCTCCCGGCATTTTATTTTATAAAATTATCCTAAGAGTTTATTCTTAAGATTAATATAATAGAATATTTAAAATATTTAAAATTATAAATATAAGAATATATCATTTACAATGAAAAGCATTGCAGATATTGTGCGAAGGGGCACAACAAGATCAGATTTGTCAAAATATTAGTAATTAAATGATCTACTTACTCTAAAACTACATATTAAATCATAAATCCTTTGTACGGCGCTGCGAAACACTTGTGGCGCCTTATAAATAAAATTATAATAATAATAATAATAATAATAGTTCCAAGCTGATTATTGCTGGTAATTGTTGGCTGAATCATTGATGCCACCTAGTTTACATTTATTTGACCTAAAAGTTATTGTATGCTCTTTATCAAACTGAGATATTGGTTTGAGGATATTTTAAAATTTTCTTAACAGTGACCTTGTTATATGACAACTTTTGATCTACTGGAATTAGGGGGTAGATTTATACAACCTTCTAAAAAGGACACGTCATGTGGTTGCCTGTAGTAACTAATCAGATTCTCTCATTTTATAGAATGTAATAAATGAATGATAGCTAGAAAATTATTGGTCGTAGTACTAGAATGACCGATAGTCAATCATTAGAACTTTAACACAAGGATGTTGAGATATGGAGGGGAAAGTGTTTACTGATTTCCTAGGACCCACGTTGGCTAAGGGATCCAACAAGCTATAGAGAATTGGAAATGTTCCACTCCACAGCCTTCCAGGCCCCTCAGGGCTCCTTTTTTTCTGAAGGTTTATGACTATGCCTCCCAGACATTAGCCAAAAGACCTTCATTTGCCATCAGCGGCCCAGCATACATGGGTCCAGATGAGCGTGCAGACAATAAGTGCAATCAAATTTTTACAACTCAAAGCATTAGATTTTTCCTCAAGATCAAAAAGCATAAACAAATACATACGACTGGTTGAATTTAAGCGGGACATTACCAATTTGAGGGCTCGTTCTTGCTCGATGTCTTTCCCATGATGGGAAAGCTGGGAGGTGCATCATGTTCACTGCTGCTTTGCATACTATATGGAAGATACTGTATGTAACAAACCTTCTAAAGAGAGCAAGTGGAGCAGTTATCCATAGAAACCAATCAGATTCTAACAATTTAATAGAATGTAGTAGATAAATTATAGGTCGATCTAATTGGTTGCTATGGGCAACTTCTCCCCATTAGAGGCAAAGCTAATTTATGGTAAATCATTATATATGGATAATTTCCCAGTTCATAAGAGTCACCTTTTGTTACTTCTAACAATAAAAGGAATTTATTTGCTCTAATTGTACTATTCTAGAGGCATCTGATATCCTAATTCTAAAGATCGGCACAGACTGGGGAAATTTCTGGCCAATATAAAGTTTTTCGATGAATCAAAAGAACATATTGGCAGGATCATTCAGTATGTATGCCCAATCTGGGCTCTCCTGTGGTTATTAGTGATATCTTCTGTTTGGCAGTGCTGCACAGGCCACCAGACGATATCACATGTGGCGCCATGCAGAGTAATGAAGGACAGAATGAGGGATTGTTCTACTCTTCATTACATCGTTCTGATTTGTTCTGCCATATTGACCAGATACGCATCCTTCCAGTATGTACCCAACTAAAGAATAATAATTGACCTGGAATAATAATAATAATAATAAATATTAAATATTTACTCTTATTATTGTGAAGAGTAAATGGTTTCAATGACCTATACATGTAAAGCATATAAACACCACAACAATCAGATTTGAATAATGAGGCCAAACCCTCCAACCTCTTAATCGCCACCCGAAACATAAATCCGACATCCACTTCCACTTTTAAGATGACTCGTTTTACTTCCAAAAGTTAAAAAGGTAACGTATACCGTGAAGGACAAACATTAAGGAGCTGGTATTTCATTGCGTTTACATCTGCACAAACATTAGATCTTCCTAGTGCCCCCAAATTTTGTATTTTTAGTAAAAATTGGACGAACAGAGGTAAAATAAAGTTCAAGTGTTTTGGAAGTGTATCATTATATACAGTGTATCACATATTCTATCATCGCAATTTGTTCTGTTATTCTACATTATGACAGTCTTTTACAGTAAAGAACTCACGTTCCCTAGAAGTACTCTCAACAAAAGGCATACAAGTGTAATAGCAGAATCTCTTGCTGTAGGACATTGCACTTGGTCGTTAATAAAGCTTTTTTTTCTTTGCTTTGCACATAAAGCATATTATTTACAGCCCTAAAATAAGGTTCTATGGTAAAACGTGACCTAATCACACAGGCCTGTATTGCAGAAATGCATTTATGTACACCTAATATATACGATTCGGTACAAATGTCATCACGATGAAAGCTTCCAAAGGATACATAGCTTGACGATTTTAGGCACAAATGATTTCTAATGAACTTGCTTCATCAAGAAGTCATCTAAGTCACAAGACTAATTTAAGGTTTAAACATGAAATTTGGCATTTATAAAACAGTTTATCCCACTGCTTTTCCTTCTTATTGCCCCACCCCAATTTTTTTTTAAAATACATTTAAAGTTATAACTATTGGCTAAGCTTTTATACTACATGCCTTAGGATATACTGATCCTTTACATTATACACAAAGCAAACCGTGCGTGTCTGGACACCATAATAAAGTCATAGCTTTCAAATGGTCACTAGCGAAAACTGAATTCGAAGACACGATGTAGGAATGTTTAAAGTACGTATCACAAGAAGCCAACAAATGGTAGCCGAATAGACATTAGTGTTCTAGAATTTGTTCAGGCAAACAATGTTTCATTACATTTTCAAAAACCTTGAGATTATATATTGTTCTGCTATCCCTATAATTGATCCAATTAGACTCTGCTTTAATAAAACCATGCAATAGACATCTGTGATATTTATGATAAAATGAATTAAAAAAAAAAAACAAGTAAAAAAAAACAAAAAACAAGTGAAGGTTAGTGAAAGCAATCAGCAAATTTGGTTTAAATTTTGCAGTGAAAATATTGTATGTACAAAGGGCATGCAATTTGTAATCTTTGCAAAGAGGGACCGTATTTAAAGCAAACATATCATTAGTAAAACCAATTAAATATATATATATATATTTTTTATGGTGGATAAAAGCTATTAAATAACTATTTGGATCTACTGTAAAAATTCTTATCACAGTTCATTTTGACTGTGGCACAAAACTCAGGGAAATTAATTAAAAATACATATTTGACTGTACTATATGTATTGTATTACTTAAAATATAAATTCATATTAATTTCAAAGAAAAATAATATTTTAGTGAGTGCCATTTTCAGTGACACCAAAAATTTCAAGATGAGAAAATACATTTTTAAAACATTAGCAGTCTTTAAGATGAATGAAATTACCAGTTACATGTAAATGCGATTCCCTCCTCATAATTTAGAAAATTAAGCAGGAATGAGTCGGACATGTGTACACAATGGGAAAAAAGTTACAAAAAAATGTTTTAATGTTTAAAATAAAGAAAAACACACATATGTATATGAATTTATATTCATGGAAGTTTTAGTGCTAAACAGTTTATATATATATTTTTACATTCTTTATGTATACTTAAGCCATCTAAAATATTTCTTCATAATAGATATTAGGATTCTAAAGATTAAAAGAGTTTTTTGGGATGTTTTCAGTTTATTACAGTGCTGTCAATATGTACAGGTAAGAGGCATCATAAATTTGAAGAATAACGTGGTTTGTCTGTGTCTGTGTCTGTGGTTGGTACTGTGGAGGAATCTTTACTAGGAGCTGGAGCCGATGTAGCTGGTTGTGTTGGAGCTCCAGGTCTTGGAGGAGGTAGTGCTCCCGAGGACATCTGGCGAAACAGAGCAACCCTTGGAGGGACATTGCACCGATTTCCAGACTGAGCACCTGTACCTTGAACATTAGATACAGGTTGTGGCAGGGAGGCCAATGACTCCCCTACAGTTGGATGTGGCTTTGCCACTAGAGTAGAGATCTCATGGGGCAAAGAAGGCTGTGAAGCAGAAAGAGGCCTCACTTCTCTCGTTAGGTTTGAATTTGGTAGAGCTTGAGTGCTCACGTGAACTTCATTGGTCGGTGTTCCACCAGGCACTGGCTGCTGCTGTTGCATTAATGAAAGTTGTGATGCAGTGGGGGAACTGTACTGAAATGTTCGGCATGCCAGTGGGCTCTGTACTGAAGGACTACAAACAGCCCCAGTAAAGGAGGAAGGTGAAAACATAGCAGCTTGCTGTGGTGTCTGTGGACTTGGTGATGGAGACCGTAGGTTTCCATGAGAAAGACTGTTTGCAGTATATACAGGTGGAGACTGGGTCCTGATTCTCAATGATGTATTGGAGCTAGAATTTAGAGCTGGCAGTTGCTGATAGCTAACTGAGGGAATCCCTTCTATCATCTCCCTGTCTTGTTTCACAATCTGCTTCAGTATCTCGCTCTCCTGGTTGTTGAATATTCCCGTGTTGAGATCCTTTTGAAACCTTTGCTGAAGAATGGAGTTCTTCTTCCCTGTTGGGAAACATTTTTTTTTTTAGTATGCATTAAAACAATCAAAACATGTATTTAAACCATGATATAATAAAACTTTATGTAACAACCTAAAAAACTATATATTAAAAGGTAAAGAAATATAATAATTTGGGCTAAAATTATTTGGGGAGATGTCTCTCATTGCACATGAGAGAAACAATGCAAAATAATGGGCGACATAGAAATTCGACATAAAAAATCAAATTCCATCCATTTTGTGTTATTTGTTAATAGAGATGAAAACGAAAATGTGATAGATATGGAACAGACAACACGATAGAAAGATATAAGATGGATAGGTCTTTTTTTTAACCATTTTGGTAATACCAACCCCACTTTCGTTTATGCCCCAACAAGCCAGATCCACTGCCCTTATTCTTAGTGAGTAACACCCGGGGCTGTGGATAAAGCTGGCCATTCAGTATAGAACGTGACTATTATGTTACTCTTTTCCCAAAGCAGCCAACTCCAACATCATAGGACCTCGTACACATCATGTTACTACCTGCACAGAACCCAGGGCAGTCAACCAGCGCAGTTCCCCAGGAGAGAGCAGTGTTTTTCCTGCTTACTTAATTAAAACAAGCTAAGGGTTTTGCAGGCATTGTGTTATTAGACATTAGAATAGCAGAGGGTGGTAATTGGTTCTCCTAGAAAGGTGATCGTGGGATGTTTTGAGAAGTTTACTGGACATAGGAATTAGAGGGATGAGTAAGGAGGGCTGATGTTGGTGCAATGAAATACGTTTAGTGATAAATGGGGATATATCTATTGAACATATAGAAATACATGTGGGATCTATTCTAAGTATCTTTATATTTTATTGCATGTATTTTTTTTTTTACTTATTACTAAGTGCAATATGTGACCCATTTTATGGTATGAGGGACATGCCTTTAGGTGTCTCAGGTTGTTTAACACGACCATACAGTAGTTAAATATATTTAAAAAAAAATAAAATACAGTTCATAATGGTGATTTCAAGCACTACTAAATGTCATAAAAACTGGTTACTCTGAATAAATAATTAAACCTAGAAACATTAAATTTGATGGCTGATTAAAACCACTTGGCACATCTAGTGTGCCCATTACTAATAGTGGTTAGATTTTTTTTTTGTATTTTCTAAATATTTATCCTATCCTAAAGGGGAAGAAAATTCCCAACTGCATCACAACATTTATCACAGTCAGTGGAAAAAGTCATCCCTGAATTGGGTGCATGTTTCACATCCAACCATGGGACCCTGTTGTCCAATTCTCAGTTGTATCATGATAAATGTTGTGAAATGGTCAGAGGTTTTCCATTCCATTAAATATAAATTTGGTGATAGAGCTGACAAATTTTAAAAGGTACGATTGTTAATGCACAAATACGTTTTTAACAATTGTCTGTCTGCTCAGTAGTTTTAAATTCAACTTGTTAATAGTACATAAAATAAACTTTACTAAAATATTACTTTTTTTGTAGATATCTCAATTTATATCTGCATGAGTGTCTTGAGACTGAGGGGGATATTCAATCTCCGTCGAGCATCTCCCGTGGGGGAGATGCTCGACGGGCCCTATTCAATGCTGTCTTCCCCGACAGCATTGAACAGGGTTTCCTGGCAGAACGAGCCCGACATCTCTAGCTGTCGGGCTCGTTCTGCCGAGAACAGCCGGGAAGTGACGAGCTGCCGGCTGCATCTCGTCACTTCCCGGCCACAACTCGCGGCCACGCCCCCTTTTCGCTCCCCGGCAGGCGGGACATTGAATCCCGCCTGCGTATTCTCGGTCGAGCTGACCGAGAACGGGACTGGGTCACGACGGGCGAGCAAGCTCGCCTGCTATGACCTGAAGATTGAATATCCCCCTGAGTCTCTGTATTGGAGAAAATATGATGATGGTATGGACTCTAAATTAGTGTTTTTAATTATATTTTTTTTATCTCTGCAAACATTAGGAATTATCTCAATAACTATACAGTAAAACTATTCTAATATGTAAAAAATCAAAAAAATCAAACCTTGGTCAGTGTAATTGTTTCAGATTGTTTTGAGAAATTTCAATACATTTTTAAAGTATTGTACTAAACAGAATTTCCTAAACTCCACTCCATCCACATATTAATTATAACCATTTTTGAGTCTATATAGTTAAATCAAATTGACTGAGGTAGAAATTAAGCCATCTATACTCAAGCATGGATATACTTAAAACCTGGACTGTAGTGGCAGAGTTTGGGGAACGCTGACTTAAATTTATATTATATTAACACAATGGGTGGTATTCCAATCCCCGCCGATATTGCCGACAAATAGCGGCCGCTGTTGTTTTTGACAGCATTGAAGGCGGAATTCAACAAAATGGATCCGACTTTAAAACCAGTCATATATCTGTTTTGTCAAAAACAACCGTGGATTGTCAACTTCACGGACGGATCTCGACAAACCATGGTCGTTTTCACTGACACGACCCCTTTTCAACAGAGGACAGGGGGAACATTGAATTCCACCTGTCGATGTACTGTCGAGCCAGATGAAAACTTGGCAGGAGACAGTCAGAATCCAGGATTGAATACCCACCAATATGCCTTGTGAATTTGTTCAGTGCATAGCTGTTCCAAAGAATTACATTGAATATTTTTAAAGTAAATTCTTTTAAATTAAGATTTAGCATACAGCTTAGTACAAATTGCCTTGATTTATCTCTTAAATTAACCCTTTGAGTGCCAAGTGAATTTGTCAAAATAGGCGTGAAAATTGCCAAGCAAACATTTTAACTCATCATAATGACGTGATGCTTACCGTATATAGAATATTTACCTTATATAGAAAATGTAATGTTTTTTTTTTTTAGAAAACATTTTTTATTATGTTTACTTTATATAGAAAATATTTTGTTTTGATTTTTTTACAAAACATTTTTTAAATTGAATTTATATAACAAATGTGAGCGACGCTGGTATTTTTTGTGGATATTTTGAACATCTCACACAGAGATGTTGGCACTCAAAGGGTTAAATACAAATATTTTGTAAGAATTGTTACAGTATATCATCTAGGAGATTTTTTTGAATTACTTTGCAGAGGTTTGAGCTTGCAGATAACAGTGACAAAAATTGGCCATAATACTATTCTTTTATAAACTTCCACTTCCTTTTGTAGTTGACTCGTTAACAGTATTTTCAATATTGACACACCCATTGTTGTTTTTACATGCATTTGAGATTGTTGCAGTTTTCTCATCACTTCTTTCGACATTCATTGCCTTTAACAAAGCTTAATAGCATTGAGGTCAGGACAGTGACCACCATTTGCATCCCCAAACCAGTTATAAATGTTAGTCAACAAGTGCATCACAAACCAATTTGCATTTACCAAGTGGTTTTGATTGGTTTTAAATGCAAATAAAATGCTGGTGGGTATATAGTCTAAATAGATATTAATAATTAAATAATATAAATTTGTAAACATCAGAAAGTGTAATTTAAAAAAATTACTTCCTTTAAATTTTTAAAAAATGTGTCCTGACTCCATGGCTTCCAAACTTAGTTACTGACATCAAAGGGGGGAGGACTGGGGTGTTATTTTTTTGCCATAATATCACATTAGAAAATGTAGAAAAAGTCATTATACAGCATTCTGGATTCTGTAGAAGACTTTAAGAAAAATCAGCATTATAAACATACTGTTTACTTGTTGCATATTATTTTATTTAAATATTTATTAAATATTCTTAATGTAGGAGGCATATTTCTTAAAACCTGTCTTTTTGAAAGATAAAGAGAAAAACATTCAAATTTTACTTGTTATTTTACTAAAATTTTGGAGCATGCCAGGCAATGGCAAACCGTGAAACTTGTACATGACATTGATAGCATGCATGCCAATGACTCTAGCCGGGCATTGCCATGCTTTCTGCTCATAATAATAGTAAAAAACTTACACACATTTTCAGTTTGATTCTTTTTGCATCCTGTGTAGCGTAAGGTAAATATGTGAACATTGGCTGCATAACAGAAGCGGACAGATGCTAAAGCAAATTCATTTATGGAATACACATGTAACTAGATCATTAATTACATAAAGTATGTACAGATATAGACAAAGAGATAGAAGCAGACATATATAGTTATAAAGAGGCTTATGGGAAAATGGAAAAATTGTATATTTCCACCCATATGAATATTGGGTATCACTCCATGGAATGGGAATGATTTTTGTACTTTCAATTTGCAATTCTGCAAAAAGAAAAAAAAAATTGTACTGTAGGTGCAACTGATGTTATAACATATAACAAATACAAATGTGACACCTGAGCTATCATGATTCATTTAAGACATAAATGACACTCAAACATTAGGTTGGCAGCTAATTCTAAAATGGTTGTACTGTCATTTGGCTTCACCATTCTACACAGATTGCGGTTACAATAAAATAGGCCCACACATTGAAATGCTCAACATTATTAGATACATTTGCACACAAAGAATTAGCTTGTGTCCAGAGACTCTAGTTTTTCTAAATGACCTTTTGTGACCCTTGGTTACCAGGATAAATTCCACATGAGGCAAGAAAATGGCTGCATTTACACATTGCACACACATACTGAATGTTTATATTGGGATTTAGAATTGCTTTAGAACGCACCATACACTACTTCGCTTACATCACTGCCTTTGCAAACTACTTCACTTAGTCATCCATAATGTTATATCATCCCCACAGCCTTCTCTTTTACAGCAGTTACTACCTGATCTGCCCTATTAACCTTTCCCCCTTCTTTTCCACTAATAGGAATGATATGTGAATACTCCCTCAAGAGTGTAAGCTTGTGCAGGACCTTGTTACAGCTTTGACTGTTTGAAACTACCCAGTTTGTTTTATCACTGTTTCCAACTGTAAAGCACAATTGAATTTGCTGTGCTATATAAGAAACTGTTAATAAATAAAGTCATAAATACTCTTATTTCCATCCCTTCCATCTTCTCCATTTCCTTACACATCTCTCTCCTGTTGCTTGCTTCCAACTTGCTCATCTTTTCGGCTTGCCTCTCTCTTCTGGCTCAGGGATCTCCTTCTCAAACATTCCCTTAACTTAAGCATATTTAAGAAACCCTCTATTGACACAGACAATTTACAAACCAATCACCTATTACTCTCCTCTGCATTTCATCTAAGCTCCTTAAGATGATGTCTACATTTGTATTACCACATTCCAGTCCTTAATCGTTGGAGACGCCACCTCACCGGTATAACCGATTTGTTTGCATTGTTTAAGTGAGAAAGCAGGGATTTTTTGTATCTTGGGATAGGAGCGGGGGAGAGGTGGAACAGCCAGAACAATGGAATTGTAGGAACCAGGTCCCCCAGTATAGTCCTAGAGAGTTTTAAAATCTCAGACCAAAAGGGCAGTATGAGGGGACATTGCCACCATATGTGGAATGGGTTGCCAGGGGCCCCGGTGCATCGCCAGCAAACATTGGGAACCCCGATGCCCATCTTGGAGAGTACGTCTGGGCATCTGTACCAACGGGACAATAATTTGTATTGGGTCTCACGGAACCCACACTGGGGGAGCACGCATATGCCAGGCAGAATTTTTTTTCCCAGTTTGTTTCACCAACCTCCTTGCCAAGCTCCTGATCCCAAGTAACAGTAAAGCGGGGTTGTTTGCAACTGGTGTCGTCCAAAAGGAGGTTGTAAAGTGTGGAGATAGTATGGGAGAGAGGGGACGTACTGGCACAGAGGTGTTTGAAGGGCGTAACGAACTTGGAGAATGTACTGGAGGGGCTAAGGGATTGCAGATAATGGCGGACCTGTAGGTCGTGCCAATATTCAGTATCAGGTAGGTTCCAGTCAGCCTGGACCTCAGCAAAGGACAAGATCCATCCCCCACTCATCAGCTGCCCGACCCAAAAGAGGCCCCTATCCAGCCAGCATCTAAAGGCCTTGAGGTCCAACCCAGGGGTGAAGCAACTATGTGCCAAAAAGGACATTGTGTTACCACATTCCAATCCTTCCTCTCCTGTCTTGACCCTCATTAAAATGGATTATGCCCCTACACTCCACTGAAACTGCCCTCACAATGGTCACAAATAAAATTTACACTGCCAAATCCAGTTGTCATTAGTTTTTCTTCATTCTCCCATATCTATCTGCCACCTACACTACTGATCACCCGCTATCCTTCACACTATTAATTCTATTTAGGACTCTCTTGGTTCTCCTGATACCTCTCAAATCAATCCTTTTCAGTGTTTACTTCAAGAGTCTCTCTTATCATTTCTCTATATCTTCTCCTTGAGAAATCTCATCAGTTTTAAATATCTACTTTACACTCAAGACAAAGCTATTTCTCCTTCCCTGACTTGTCTAACTCTGTTATCTTACACATTTCTGATATATCTTCCATTTGAATAGGGATGTCCAAATGCTTTCTGAAATGTAACATGTTAAGCAATAACCTTATGAAATTCATACAAATCTCCATTGATAACAAATTGTCTATTCTGTCAGCTGTACTGTCTGTGCTGCCTTTTATCATCTTTCATTTCACTCTCTTTTTCTCCCACTTTCAGACTCTCAATCCTGCTGTTTCCACAACCATAACATGTCTATGAATTGGCCTTTGCTCACATCAGATGCCAATACACACTGTATTCATGCATTGACCATTTCGAGCCTTGACTATGGTAAATTTCTTCTTTCTAATTTACACTTATTTACTTGTGTAATTTTGCTTCTCCATGCATGACATCTTCCTTCTGAAACCTGCTTCACTGAGTACAAAAAGCCTAAAGAATCCAGTTCAACCTTACATAAAATAATCTTTAATCGCTCCTCCTCCAACTTCAACTCCAACCTTATCTCTGTCCACACTTCCTACTGTCCTCTCTACACCGCTACTCTGATTGCCACCTGAACTCTGGTCACTTCCTCCCATGCTCACCTTCAAAATATCTCCCACACCACCCTCTCCTTTGGAACACATTCCTTTGTAATGTTCAACTTTTTTACGGTATCCCCTGTTAAACATTCTGTAAAGTAACATCTCTTCACTTTAGTATATAAAGGTATAGGTCCCTGCACTTCAATAGGATGTAGTTGGATCTCCAGAAGTAATCACCCCCTGCTTTCACATAAGTCTCCAAACATGTTTCTTAACTTTTATGACCTCCTGACCACCTTGTCTCTTTCACAGTTACATTATTAAACTATTTTTTTCCATCCCTCTACAATGTATACTTTCAGACAGGGCCAACTTCCTTCTTGTTCCTAGCACTATCTTTATCACCAGTACTCCTTGTATCTTATCCCTCAGCAACTGTAACATACTTATGATCCCAGGTGAAATTGATATATCTTAGCCTAGGTTGATACAATTCAGCACATGTGGATATACCTCATAACAAGTTAATTTACACCATAAAATAAAAATGTGTCTCCTGAACATTTTAAATACTATAACATTATTCATCTCTATTTAAACATAATGTGCATTATAAAAGTTCACACATTTTTACACTTCTTTTACAAAGTTCACACATTTTTACACTTTTTACAAATTTAACTGCATATTTTTTAATCTAGTGCTCTACGGACCTTTTGACAACTGATAATTTAGTGTATATAATACAAAAGCACAGTGAAAGTGAAAATTATGTCCAGAATAGTTTTTGTTTTGTTAAATTAATATAATCCAATTTATAATAAGTTGATTTGCATATTTGTTAATTCATTATTATGCTTCTGTCTGGTTGAAAAGTAATTCTTAATTTTTTAATTGGTGGTTTCCTGTCAAGTGTTGTAATAAAAATTCCATAACTATTTTTCTGAATTCATACACGTGAGCTAGAACACCACAATTAGATATGTAAGAAACAACTGTGATTTGTGATCATTTTCCTACCAGACTGAAGCACAAAAATTAACAATAATTTGAAAATCATCTTATTATTTGAGGACATTGAATAAAAAAAAATATTTAAAATTTCCTTTAACGTATAATATCAAACAAGCAGACTAAAGCAGTAGACAATATACCACAACTGCAGTATGCAATACAGTATGAATTCACACTTAGTGCAATCTTACAGCACACAAAGTCAATATGCATGCAAGAGGAAGTACTGTACAGTAACGTTCTTGACATTGTAATACGGTAGCATATAAAACAGACTTCATGAACCAGTCCAAAATTGTTTCATATGTAGTTCACTCATTAAAATAAAAAAAAACAAGCACATCAAGAGTTGTAGCGTGAAGGTGGACAGGTGACAACTGGAAAAAAAAAAAGGTGACGCACCACAGGACAAAATGGAAAAAAGCAGTGGTAGTTTACCGGGTAAAAATGCTCACAGGATTTCAACAATATATAGCAGAATCATTTCTAGACACATACAACATCATGCTGTTGCACTGTATTCATGTCACAGAAATCCTGGGTCTACCTACTGGGCATTCAACCTTTCGGAGAACACTCACATGTGTGTGTAATTCTCTTCTATATAGAACATTACAAACTAATAGGAAGCATAAAACTAATAGGAGAGTAAAGAGAGCGATTATGTAATAAAGCAATAATAAAATAAACTAATGCTTTGGGCTATTGCTGAGGAAGACAAAAACAAACCTGAATTTCTTTCCCAGGTCCTCTCGGAAGCCTGAATTGTAAAATAAAACATTATAAATATAAACTTTTATTATTATTTTTTTTTAGTCAGGAGTAGAGAATAATTTTATTATCACTTTTGTATATAAAGTTTGTGGATGATCTTTTTAATATAATATAAGGAAAGCATAAATGTGATACGATGGAAAAATTCCACAATTAACTTGCACCAAGACAAAAATAATGCCCCAAATATTTGTAATGCAGATTTGTTTTTTTTTAAGTCTCTATAAATATATATTTTTTTAATAAAATGTCTATATACTGTGATGTACTCAATCACATGTCTTTCACAAAATATTATTTGCACTTGCTTATTTACATCAAATGTACTGTACATTTAGTTTTCCACTAATATTATAAAATAGTTATTTTTCTTTTTTTTAATGTAATCTATTTAGAAATGAGGGAAACATCTTAGCAAATTTGGATTTGAATGTCTACAAACAAGAATGTTCCAAAGCTATTGCAAAGCTCTGAGAGATCACAAAATGAATAATCAAAACATTTTGCAAATAGTTTTTTTTATATTTAGTAATTTTTGATCAATATCTTAAAAAATGTTCTCTGCAAAAAATAATAAAAAAATATTGAATACAATATTAGAAATCAACTTTAAAACAACTTTATTTATTTTTAATCAATGATGTTAATAAAATAAATCATAAATTGAACTTTTGGTGCAGAACTAATTAGCAGGAGATTCAATCCTTATCAAAATCTACTACATAGTAATACAAATTATCCTGAAAATTATTACCATTTAAAAAAAATTGGACCATGAAAGAAAAGGAAAATGCATGTTAACCTGTTTTTTTTTCATCAGTGACCTTGTCAACAGTGCTAAATTATTACTACCCTAAAGATCAAGTCTATTCTGCTTGTTTCAGAGCGATAAATTGTATCATTGTCTCTGTTAAATGTGAATCTGGTTAGAGATCATTTTTGCTTTTTTTTCTACTCTAATAAAATTTTCTTGCTACTTTTTTTTATTATTATGGAAATTTAATTTTATGTATAGTATATCTCTTTTCTGCTGGATTTATTACAATGTACCATTCTGAAAGCATTTCAGTATGTAAGGAATTAATTACATACAGTTTAAAACACAAAATGAGCCTTTTCCCTAACTTTTGAAATATTTGTTTAAGCCACTGGACATTTAAAATAAATCATGTAGAAGACTATAACATATAGTACTACTACTGAATAAAGTTGTATCATTCTCAATCAGCTTCTTGTTGAAATGTTATACCTCTCACCATAAATATCATAAAAATGTGCGAATAGTAGCATTTGCTTTTAGCTCCAAATGTGCATGTAGAATTCAGATTTGTGTGTTTGTCCCACATTTGCATATGTAAAACATTGTTTTATCTTATGTAATATTATGCCCTACGGGCGCTCTTCACACCGGCGTAAGGGGCTACGCCCCTTAATTTGTGAACATTTGTATTGTGAGAAATATGGTTAGAATTGTATGAAAGATGCCCTGTATTGCAGCTTCTGGCAGTGGGTGAGGGTCCAGCGTGGCAGCACAGGAGTACCGGACGGTGGCCCTGAGTCAGTGTCTCCTCCTACTGGGTGGGAGTTAGGGTGCATGAGAGCAGGAGGCTGGGATATGAGGCATGATAGGGGTATGTGGGCAACACAGCGTCAGCGATTACCCAGTGGTGGAAGTTACGGTTCAGGAGAGCAGGAAGCTGGGTAGTGATAGGGGTGTGTGGGCATACGGGGGACTAAAGAGGGTGGTGGACACTGTGCAGCTTCTGCCAGTGGGTGAGGGTCCAGCGTGGCAGCACAGAAATACAGGAGTCAGTGTCTCCTCCGACTGGGTGGGAGTTAGGGTGCATGAGAGCAGGAGGCTGGGCGGTAAAGCATGATAGGGGAATGTGGGCAACACAGGGTGAGCGGGTCTCCACTGGCGGAAGTTACGGGGCAGGAGAACAGGAGGCAGGGCAGTGTCCTCCCACATTGATGGCAAAAGTATTCAACATCGGCCATAAACCATAGATTATTTGAAAATCATTGATGGTCGATGGGCATCCCTAGAACTGGAGGAGGGTGGGGGACAGTATGCAGCTCCCGGCAGTGGGTGAGCGTCTCCTCCCACTGGGAGGGAGTGAGCGTGCATGAGAGCAGGAGGCTGTATAATAATGGTATGTGGGCAAGACATTGATAAAAGTTGTGGCGCTGGTGCAGAGGGCAGTGGGGAAACCTGCAGTGCGGCAGCCAGGGCCGGATTTCCCACCTAGGGGCGGTACCTGCTTGTGGTGGTACAGGATCCCCCATTGTCACGGGGGTACGTGAAATGCGGGAGCGGGGGCCGCGGTGGTCCGCTGGGGTGTGGAGTTGCCGGAAGGGGGTCTGGGGGGTCTGCAAATTGCGGGAGGGGGGGTGGTGTGTGGGGATCCGCGGTTAGCGGGAGGGGGCGGGGGTCCGCAAATCGTGGGCGGGGGCGCGGGGGGGCTTGAATCGTGGGAAGGGGGGTCCGCAAATTGCGGGAGGGGGGTTGTCGGGGTTAGTGAATTGCGGGAGGGGGGGTTGCGGAGGTCCGTGAATTTGCGGGAGGGGCGCGTGGGGTGCCGTCAGTCAAGGGGGGGTGATGCGGGGGTCTGTGAATCACGGGAGGGGTCATGAATCGCGGGGGTCGTGGGGGGGCTGCGAATCGCAGGAGGGGGGGTGTGGGGGGTTGCCGTGAATTGCATGAGGGGGGCGTGAATCAAGGGAGTGTGGGCGCAGGGGGGTGGTGCGGGGGTCCGTGAATCGCGGGAGGGGGCATGAATCGCGGGAGGGGGGGTCGTGGGGGGTTCCGAATCGCAGGAAGGGGGATATGGGGGGTGCCGTGAATTGCGTGAGGGGGGCATGAATCGCGGGAGGGGGGGTCCCTGAATGTGTGAATTACGGGGCGGTCGCAAATCGCGAGAGGTGCCGAGGGGGCCCGCAAATCGCGGGAGGGGGGCGCTACGGGGGGTTCCGTGAATCGCGGGAGGGGGCGGCGCGAATTGCGGGAGGGGGGTCGCAAATCACAGTAGGGGGGGGGGGTGCCGTGAATCGCGGGAGGGGGGGTCGCGGGGGGCCCTTTTAATGCCGGGAGGGGGGGTCGCAGGGGTCCCGCGAATCGCGGGAGGGAAGGATGCAGGGGTCCTGCAAATCGCGGGAGGGGGCTCGCGGGAGGGAGGGGTCGCTGGGGTCCCGCGATTTGCGGGAGGGTCGCGGGAGTCCCGCGTTTCGCGGGAGAGGGTGGTCGCGGAGGTCCAGCGAATCGCGGGAGGGGGTGGTCGGGTCTGGGACGGATATTAGACAGCACTTACATCGACAGCACTTACATCGACAGCCATTACATCGACACCATTAGTTCGACAGCTCAATAGGTCGACATGGTTTTAGGTCGACATACCATTAGGTCGACATGTCATTATGTCGACAGCTCATTAGGTCGACATGTTTTTAGGTCGACACTGCCGCTAGGTCGACAGAGTCTATGTCGACAGTCAAAAGGTCGACATGGGTTTTTTCACTGTTTTTTGGCCGAAATGTCGACACAGTCGACATGGACACAGTTTGAAGTGTACCGCAGCCGCTCGCTATGCTTCGGGCACGGTGCCTCGCTGCGCTTGGCACACTATTTTATTCTCCCACCACGCCCTAGTGGCTAGTAGGGCATGAAATACCGCCTGTCGGCACATGTCGGCTCAATAAACAGTGAAAAAACCCATGTCGACCTTTTGACTGTCGACATAGACACTGTCGACCTAATGGCAGTGTCGACCTAATGAGCTGTCGACCTAATGAGCTGTCGACCTAATGAGCAGTCGACCTAATGAGCTGTCGACATAATGACATGTCGACCTAACCATGTCGACCTATTGAGGTGTCGAACTAATGGTGTCGATGTAATGGCTGTCGATGTAAGTGCTGTCTAACAATAGTCCGGATACCGGGGTGGTCGCGGGGGTCCCGCGAATCGCGGGAGGGGGGGTTCGCGGGGGTCCCGCGAATCACGGGAGGGGGGGTGCGGGGTCCTGCGAATGGCGGGAGGGGGGGTCACGGGGGTTCCGCAAATCGCGGGAGGGGGGGTCACGGGGGTCCCATGAATCGCGGGAGGGGGGGTCGCGGGGGTCCCGTGATCCGCGGGAGGGGGGGTCGCGGGGGTCCCGCGATTCGCGGGAGGGGGGGGTCGCGGGGGTCCCGCGATTCGCGGGAGGGGGGGTCACGGGGGTCCCGCGAATCGCGGGAGGGGGGGGGTCGCGGGGGGTCCCGCGAATCGCGGGAGGGGGGTCGCGGGGGTCCTGGCAGAGGGTAGGGATGTGCAGGAGTAATGGTGGATGGTGGCTGTGGAGTAATGGTGGATGGTGGGCGTGTACTGTAGCCCTGGCTGGGCGGGGGGAGGTGATGTCAAGGGGGTGGAACGTCAGACACATGAAAGTGAAACTGTCCTACACAGGAACGTTCTCCACAGGGGTTGAGTGACAGATCTGGCTAAATATATAAGAGATGTGCATTTTGGTTCTCTAAAATCCAAATTTTGTGGATCCTAAACAAAACCCATTCCAGATCTCCCAAAGAGATTGAATTCAAAGCAAGTCCCTGTTTGTATCATCCCTTGGTCTGGAATTTACATTTTAAATCCAGGGTTTGGATTTCAATTACATGATTTTAGCAGTTTTTTTATACATTTTTTTATTAATGATTATTGAATTTGTCTTTTTTTAACCGAACCAAAAACTGAATCCAGAAAACCCCCCACAACACAACACCCAATGCTGAAATAAATCAAAAACATGGGGGTCCGCCTACATCTTTACTTATTATGATAGCTGTGTATATTTGATTGCTAACATTCAAAAAGTTGAACATGTATTTACTGTGTCTTATATATTTTGCATAAAACCTTTGACCATATCTAAATTCACTCCATTAGACCTTCAAATCATTACGACCAGTGTTTCATAATACAGTTGGTAAAAGTTTAAAAAACAAAAAGACCCACTCAGAAGTAATAAAAAAATCAACATGGAACCTCACCATAGCATATGAAAAATTCTTAAGTTTGCTAGAAGATATTACTTGTGTATGGTGTTGATAGTGTCTTCCAATTGGAGGGCAGTGGAGGCGACTAGAGGTTTAAGCTTCACTATATTTTTATTTCTGGGTAGAGTTCTTATAGTCAAAATGTGTGCAATACCTAAGTGATAAATAAATTGCACACAAATACAATAATTCATAAACTTATTTGTTCCAACCATTCCTGTCTTTCCGACAAATCCCTATCATTGCATCATACTAAGGGGGGTATTCAATGTCAGGGGTAATCGCTGTTGCTTTGCCCGACTTGAGCTCGGCTGTCGGGATTCAATGTCCCAGCCGCCGAGCGGCGAGAAGGGGGCATGGCCGCGAGTTGAGGATGGAAATAGACAAGCTCCGGCAGGGAGCTCGCCTATATCTGGCTTTTCTCGGCAGAACGAGCCCGACAGCTTGTGATGTCGGGCTCGTTCTGCGAAGAACCCCTGTTCAATGCTGTCTGGGAAGACAGCATTGAATAGGGCCCTGCAGCCATCTCCCATGTCGGGAGATGGCTGCGGGAGGTCGACCAAAATTGAATACCCCCTAAGACAGTAACTGACACAAGGGGTGAGATTTAATAGGATGAGAGATTCAGAAAGTGAGAGATTTGGTGAGAAATCACTTTTTTTAAAGCGGAAATCATTTACACTGCAAAATCAGTTTGATTTTGAAGTGTAAATGATTGCAGCTTTAAAAAAAAATGTCCTCTCCCCAGTAAGAATGTCTTCTACTTGGGCTCCTACTAACTTGGGTTTTTTACTCAATTTACTAGAAGTGCATAATAACCAGTATTTACTAAATATGTCTCCATGACTCTGTTACTAGGGGCCTGATTCAGACCTGTTTTGTATCTTATAGCGAAAAATCATTAGATGGTTGCTGACTATTTAATTATTTTTTTCCCGTTCTGAAATAAAAGTCAGTCTAAACTCATGTGACGTCAACCGCCCCTCCCGAGCAGGCATCGGCCCACCTGCGTTCCCAGGGGAATGCCCAGCATTTTCGCCCATGAATGCTGGGTGTTCCCTTCCCTCCCCTGCTGCGGCGAGTGTGATACTTGCCAAAGGAGTTCACACAGGGGTGCATGTATTCGCCGATTGGGTCTGAATTAGGTATAATATGCATCTGGATCTTGGCTTAAGAAGAACGGTGATTATAAGTATTTTTCAAGGCCTAAAGAGTACAGATGGAGATTTTGACCATAGTAGCCATCAGATTCTAGTTATCAGGGAACTAGTACTTTCCAGAAATCATAGAGTATCTAACTGAAAGCCATGGGCAACAGGTTCACCTTTCCTCTTTAGAAGAATACATTTACTTTGAAAGGCTGTTAGTGATGTAATATAGGGTACACAACAGAATGACCATGATCGTTGCGACAATTGTGAAATGATTTCCTGAAATTGAACGATGGTCACACTTGGAGTCCATTTGGATTGGAGTACACAATCTGAACACAATCGGTACCCAATGCAATGTAGATGATGAATCTTTACTGCAGCAGGTGAAATCTTCAAAGCCACCAAATGACCGGCGGTGATGCTCATTGGATCGGAATCACATTGAAAACATGTACAATTCTGCTCTCTTTACATATAATCGGTCTTTAAACATGCTGAAATTGGGGAAATTTAGCCCAAATTGTTCTGGTGTGTACCCAGCAATAGTTGTTCCTTAATGGGCTTTAATCTGGAGTGTATATATTATACAATAAGGCCATTTGGTGTGTCTTACTAGCTGTTTGCAAAAGAAGTACCAGTTAGTGTAGTATATTTGTCTGCCTGCAGTTAAACCTTCTAGCTTAACATTAACTTTGGTACTTGTGTATTTATCACAGCACCCATTACGTAGTTTGCGTAGTGGTGTATTGAGAATACCAATACACTACTATGCTGGCTACGTAAACTACGTAACTCACGTAAATTCTGTAACTTACGTGACTTGTTCAGGAGCTGTGCTACGTAAACTAAGTTACGTATCCGTACCCCTCGCGGGGCTCGCCACGCTTCGGGCTCGCCACACTTTATAGAATTAACTCCATGCCCACATGGACACTGGGGTATGACGTGGATAGTGGGGATATGATTGTGTTAGTGGGTGTTGTGTGTGTTTGTGTGTATAGTGTGTCTGTGTGTAGTGTGTGTGTGTAGTGCATTATACTTCCCTCAACGATGTCCCCGGCGCCAGCGTTCACCTCCTCTGGCACTCGGCTCCCCGCACACAAGTCCTCCATGACAGTCCCTGGTGGCAGCAATGTACGCGATTAGCGTAGTGCCGCAGGGGGAGCAGGGAAAGCATGTGATGCTCCCCCAGTGTCAGTACACTGAATTACGTACATTGCTGCCACCACAGGACGCGTCTCCCCCTCCCCGCCCGGTGTTGTGGTGTCCACCGGGTGCTGCTGGTATCTCCCCCCTCCGACCGCCCGCCGCTTAAGCCCCGCCACCGGCCCTTCAGCCCGCTGCCCAAGCCCCACTGCAGAGTAAGTACAAAGGCACATATTAGCAGGGCGCCCGGCTATGCTACACTGACAACGTAGCCTAAGGTACGTTGTCAGCGTAGCGTAGCTGGGCGCCCTGCTAATACACAAGTACCTTAACTTCCTCTTCACCCCAGGCCTTTTTCAGATGTGATTGGAGTTACTATTGCTGCTTGCATAGAAGCAGCATTGGCAACAGCACTAATATAGCAATATAGCAGGAGGCGTCACACCTCCTCCTGTTTTACTGAACTGAACTGCATCCAAGATTGCAATATTGAATCATTTGCAACACCTTTATCCAGATGCGTTGCCCATGGTGTCGGGAACAAGCTGGCCACTGCAGATGCTACCTAGAGACCAGGAAATCTACCTCTTATGGAGATTGTGGCATTGTCCCATACTTGCCTACACTCCTGGAATTGCCGAGAGGCTCCCAAAAATCAGGTGGGCAATTCCCCTGCAATCCCCCCTCAGTGAAGGATCTGCGGAGACTTGACAACACGATTCACCTATAATACTGGAATTTCACAGCGGGGGGCGTGGCCGTGATGATGCAATCGCTATAGCCATGTCGCCCACAAAGCTCAATTGTTGAGCTCCGCCCTTTTTGCAGAACACCTGCCGGCACCGCCCCCTGCATCCTCTATTTGGCTGTGCTTTCCCAGAGAGGACAGCACAAAAGTAGGCAACCCTGACTTGTACCTTTCCCCCCGCAATGGTGGCAACACATCTCCATTTTTAGACCCGCTCCTCTAAACAGCAGTAGAATCTTTACCAGTCTACTGCATCCTGTGTCCCAGGACCTGTTCGAGCTCACAGTACAATGTGGCGCAAGATGGCACTCCATTCACATCTGTATCAGACCTATTATTCCTCATAAAAATAGTATTTAGAACAATAGCATATGATCAATTCTTTGGGAATTCATGTTTTTTTTTTTTCATCTAGATGTCAATGAAATATACATTTATCGGAAATGTAAACCAACCTGTTTAATAATGCACAGTATTATAATACATAGTTGCCTACCATCCTGGATTCTGCAGGAGACTCCCTGAAATAGCAGCAATCTCCATCTCTCCCTCATTAGTCTAGCAATCTCCCTCATGTCACCTAGCCCACATTACTCTGTTACATCATAGTTACCTCCCCTGCTGCATTCTGCAGGAGACTCCCTGAAATAGCAGCAATCTTCCTCTCTCCCTCATTAGTCTAGCAATCTCCCTCATTTCACCTAGCCCACATTACACTGTTACATTTTTGGGGAAAATAGGAATGAGAGATAGATACATTTACATTTACATCTGTCCTTAATGCTGCAGCCAGGCTTATCTTCCTCTCCCGCCGCTCTAACTCTGCTACTCCCCTTCAACAAAATCTGCACTGGCTTCCATTCCCCTACAGAATCCTCTTCAAACACCTCACACTCACATACAGGGCCATCTCTAATTCCATTGCTCCATATATCTCTAACCTCATCTCCATTCATACACCCTCCCGCCCTCTACGGTCAGCTGACGACTGTCGTCTCTCCTCCACCCTGATCACTGCTTCCCATGCTAGAGTACAGGACTTTGCCCGTGCTGCACCCCTTCAGTGGAACGCACTCCCTCGCCCCATTAGACTCTCCCCGACCTTGCAAAGCTTCAAACGGGCACTGAAAACTCACCTATTCATCAAAGCGTACCCTTCCACTGCATAAACCAGCTGGTTCTCCGACCCCTTGCCTGTTTCCTGTTTACATCCTGCTATCTAACCACCACCCCCTCGCTTGCACCTCTTGTAATCTGTCTGTCTCCCCTTCCTACTAGATTGTAAGCTCCTCCGAGTAGGGCCCTCTTCCCTCCTGTTGTCAAAGCCCACTTCTCTTCACACTCCACTCACAGCTCTCCTTTACTCCAACACTCAGTGACCATCTTCATACTCATCTCCATCATTGGCCTCAAGCCTCTAGTTGTATGTTGATTGGGTCCTCACTACTTACATTTAAGCTGTAATGTGTATTGAACTGTGGTGCTCTTTATTTGTACTGTATTTTTGTTATTTATTCAATGTTATGCCAAGTTTTTGTCTCCCTGTATTGTTCCTTTGTACGGCGCTGCGAAACACTTGTGGCGCCTTATAAATAAAATTATAATAATAATAATTGAATCATCAGCACCATTTCCCAGGACTTTACCAAGTATAGTAGCTCTTACTAACTGCTTTGGGGCTCATCTACATTTGCATATAAGTCATTGTAAAAGATTCCTCACGTTTCTAGGTGCAATGTGTACAATTTCTTTTCACAATCTCTCCATATATGGAACTAGACACGCCCTTTGGGTGGAGCATGACATGCCCTCTCAATGCGGCGCTTTGCAAAATTCTATTACCAACTATAATCTCCCTGAAACTAGTTTTCAAAAGTAGGCAAGTATGATTATAATATTATCAGGAGGACCCTAGTAGACAGTCTTCTGAAGCATTTAAAATAAACTGATCTTAAAGTTTTAAAATATTCTCTTTTCCCAACAGTAATTAGCCTTCTGCTATTAGTTGAGTTCAAACAACTATTGTAAACTACAATAATAACATTTCAGCAGTAGTAATAGATGTACCTGTGAGGTATAAACCAGAACTGTTGTGCTCAGCCATTTTTAGAATTCCAACAAGGCAGCTGCTGGTGTCATGTTGTACGAATGATACATCATTAGGCAGGAAAACATCTGACACCAGCTGCTGCCCTGTAATATTTCTATAGACAGGTATTATGTGTTTGCTGAGCACTGCAGATTATAGTAATGTTTGATATAGGATATTGTGAAAAATTTAAAAATTCTAAAGTTTTTTTTGTTTTACTAAAGCCTCAGTTCTGGGGTTTCTTGTGTGTATTTTTAATAGGGTTTTTTGGTGTTTTTTTTTTCAATTCCCAGTGAAATGCATAATTATCCATCAAAACATCAATAGATATGAGTAGTCTCACACAAAACAGAACTTGTAAAGAAATGTATTGCCATTCTCCCTGTATAAAACAAAAGAGGGGAATCATAAAACTCAACGGCCAATAATCCAACGCAAAACTGACAAAAATAAGGGTAAAACATGGATACGTTGCTGATTAATATAGTCCATTCCCAGAATGCTGCAGTAGACAGCCAGCAGCAGTAGAATGTGCAATTCTGGTGACATTTTAAGACTTATTACTAAGTCATCAATTAAAAAAAAAAGCTGTTATATTTGAAGGAAAGTCAAGGCTAAATATTCATACCATACACATCATAAAAAACGTATCATACTGCAAGTCGTTTCAGATCATTGGGGACCTTACATGTGTACCATGGCACCTCTATGGTTGTTTTTTTTGCCCCATAAAGAGATGGCATTACCTAGTTAAATGGAGATATTCTAGATGCATGAGTAACACTTATACCACAGCACTGTGCTACTATCCCAAGAGTTCGAAATCTGGGATCAATATACTTTAACACCAATGTCCCCTTATTTCCATGATTTAACATAGATATGCAACCAGAACTACAATTTTAGTGTATTACAGAAAGCAAAATGGTCTAGCATCCAGGAGGAAAGCACCGGTTTAGGAGGAGGATTGCCTGGTCAGTAGTGAGGTTGGTTTGGGCAGTTTACACAGCAGTTTCAGATCTAAGAGTTCTTAAGTAATACTTTCATGAGAATAACTCTATGGTTGATCACAATGTCCGACAGAGTTTGGCCCCAGTGTTCAATATAGTGCATCATCTGATCATCACCTCCCAGGAATGCCTACCATATTTGTATGGATATACCTGCAATTCTGACCTGCATCTGCCTAAGGTGACCATCGGGACACATAAATATCAGGTGCTTGAGCCCAATGTCACTCCTCCATCCAACACTAAATCACCCCAAAAATCACCATATAAAAGCACTGAAAGATGAAAAAGGACAGGCTGGTAAAGAAAAGTAAGAGCCCTACAGGGAAATGTTCAAACTTTCTAAAGAGGGGGGAGTAGAAAAGTTGCCCATAGCAACCAATCACATTTAAGCTATCATTTTATAGAAAGTGCAAGATGATTGATAGGTAAAATCTGATTGCTTGTGACGTACCCTAGAAGGTGTCACGATCCGAGCTCTCAGACAGACTTTCTTACCGGCTAAGTGCCTCCGCAGGTTCAGCTTGCGGTCCAGACGTCACCCCTGCCGGCGTCCTGTCTGCCGTGCGCCATCCTCCAGTCTGCTCAGCGCTGCTGAGTCCGCGGCTGCGCGGCGCACCGCTCTCCTTGTCCCCAGTGACAGTACTCAGTGCACGGCAATCCACCTGTCCGCCGCCATTGCTCCCAGTATCCAGCATGGTGTGCGCAAACATACTTTCCCGCCATAGCCTGACATGGGGGCTGCCATGTTTTCTCAGTCACATGTCATTCCCGTCCAATCCTGTGTGATCTGATCTCCCAGTCATACCTGCCCGGCCAATCCTGGCCACCCAGTGGGTATAAGTATGCTGGGAGCTCTCAGATCAATGCTAGTGCTTCAGTTGTCTCCTGTATATGGTCAGCTGTCCTTGTCTCCGTGCAAGTGTCTCTCTCTGCTGGTGTTGTCTTCCATGCTGCAGTGTATTCCAGGTTATTCCATCTCCTGTTGAAGTCCAGGTTATTCCATCACCTGTGAGCCTGCCTCGTCAGCCCAGCGATCCAGCCTAGCTCCAGGACTCTGGTCCTCCGATGCTCCAGCATCATCCGTCTCCGATGTTCCACCATCGATAGTCCGATACTCCGGACCCACAGTCAAGCTTCCGTCCGTCATTCCGGACCCACAGTCAAGCTCCTATCTTCCGTCCGTCATTCCGGACCCACAGTCTCCATATCCGATATCCATCCGATGTTCCACCATCGATACTTCATTCATCATACCTGTAAAGTATTGCAATCTGCATGAACTGTCATTACTCCTGCATACTTTACTGCCTGTATCATTACAACCTTCTGCATAAATAAATCTGGTTGTACTTTTACCTCTGACTACTTATTGGCTCTGGGTGCACTGTCGCGCAGTTCATGCGCAGGGGTCCTCTCCAACCTCCCCGGTTCAGGTACCGGTCCAGGTCCCCACCAGAGGTCTCAGTCTTGTCGACTGAGTCCCCTGGTGTGACAGTAAGCACTAGCCAAATGGATCCAGCCGCAAACCAAGCTTCTCCACCCAGCCCTGTACAGCAACTGGCTGTTCGCTTGGATCAGCAAGAGGCTGCGCAGAGCCAAGTGATTCATTGCCTGCAAGATCTGTCTTCCCGGCTGGATAAGTTACAGACCACTCTCAGTGGCCCTGAGCCTGTCAGAGAACTTCCAAGTCCCGTTCATCCTCCTGTAATGGCTGCTGCACCTCGCCTTCATCTGTCTGTCCCCACCAAGTATGATGGGAACCCCAAGACCTGTCGAGGCTTTCTCAATCAGTGTGAGATTCACTTCGAGCTGCAACCCAGCAACTTCCCTACTGAAAGGGTCAAGATTGCCTACATCATCTCCCTCCTGTGTGGAGCGGCACTAGAGTGGGCATCTCCCTTATGGGAAAGATCTGATGCCATCCTGTCCAATTACAAGGACTTCGTGTCAACATTCCGGCGTATCTTCGATGAGCCTGGGCGATCAGCATCTGCCTCCACTGAACTCCTCCGTCTCAGACAGGGATCCCGCTCCGTCGGGCAATATCTGGTCCAGTTCCAGATTCTGGCGTCTGAACTCTCCTGGTGTGATGGGGCCTTATACGCAGCTTTCTGGCATGGTCTATCCGATCGTATCAAGGATGAACTTGCTACAAGAGACTTACCCTCAGGTCTAAGTGACCTTATTTCATTGTGTGTTAAAGTAGACCTACGCTTCCGAGAAAGGGCTATAGAACGTCACAAGAGCGCTCCAGTTAAAGTGCCAACTCCTCCGCCTTCTTTACCCACCGCTCCTGCGGTCCACTCCAAAGAAGAACCAATGGAGATAAACCGTTTCCGCTTGTCTCCAGGAGAACGTCGACGTCGACGGTTGGCACAGCTCTGCCTGTATTGTGCCGATCCTGCACATCAAATTTCTGCATGCCCAAAGCGTCAGGAAAACTCCTCCTCCTAGCCCGTCAAGGAGAGGGTAGGCTAGGAGTAATTAAGTCCTCTCCATCAGCAACCGATTGTGTCCTTCCAGTTTCCCTACAAGTTGGTCAGCATTTCAAGACTGTCTCCGCGCTTCTTGATTCCGGTGCCGCTGGCAACTTTGTTACTGCAGAACTGGTCCGCAAGTGGGGGTTGCCCACTGAAAGTCTTTCCAAGACTGTCTTCCTTACTGCTGTGGATGGCAGTAGGATTCCTGATGCGACAGTCTCCCGCAGAACTTTGCCACTTACAGTAAAAGTGGGAGTCCTGCACACTGAACTTTTGTCCTTCCTGGTTTTACCCCGAGCCACTCATTCTCTGGTTCTGGGTTTACCCTGGCTCCGTCTTCACAATCCCCGTCTTGATTGGAAGACATCTGAAATCCTTTCCTGGGATCCTTCCTGCTCCGGTACCTGTCTTCAAAAGGTACTCCCAGCTCGTCATTCTTCAGCCGATGCAGCAGACCTTCCGCCTCTTCCCTACCAAGAGTACTCAGATGTATTCAGCAAGTCTGGCGCTGATGTTCTACCTCCTCACAGACCGTGGGATTGCCCTATTGAACTTATCCCAGGCAAAGAACCACCCAGAGGTAGAACCTATCCTCTCTCTCTTCCAGAGACTCAAGCCATGACCAGTTACATCAAGGAAAATCTGGCAAAGGGATTCATCCGTCCTTCGACTTCTCCTGCCGGCGCAGGATTCTTCTTCGTCAAAAAAAAGGATGGAGGTCTACGTCCCTGCATTGATTATCGCGGCCTCAATGACATTACAGTAAAGAACCGATATCCGTTGCCTCTCATCACCGAGCTGTTTGACCGTGTCAGCGGTGCAACCATCTTCACAAAACTCGATCTGAGAGGTGCATATAATCTCATCCGCATACGAGAGGGCGACGAGTGGAAGACGGCGTTTAATACCAGAGACGGCCACTATGAGTACCTCGTCATGCCCTTTGGGCTCAGCAATGCCCCAGCTGTGTTCCAGCACTATGTCAATGAGATCTTTCGGGACATTCTGTACAGTCATGTAGTTGTATATCTCGATGACATTTTAATCTACGCCAATAACATCACAGAACATCGTTATTGGGTCAAAGAGGTTTTGTCCCGGCTGCGAGCTAATCATCTCTACTGTAAACTGGAGAAGTGTGTCTTCGAGGTGAAGTCTATACCCTTCCTAGGGTACATTGTCTCCGGTTCCGGTCTTCAAATGGATCCAGGAAAACTGCAGGCCATCCAAGATTGGCCAATTCCCTCTTCGCTGAAAGGTATTCAACGTTTCCTGGGTTTTGCCAATTATTACAGAAAATTCATTCGTAACTTCTCTTCTATTGTGGCTCCCATCACTGCCTTGACTAAAAAGGGGTCTAATCCAGCGAAGTGGCCGGCAGAAGCCATCGAAGCCTTCCATCTGTTGAAACAGAGGTTCACTTCCGCTCCTGTTTTAAGACAACCTGATACCACCTTGCCCTTTATTCTCGAGGTTGATGCCTCCTCCGTGGGTGTTGGGGCAGTCCTCTCGCAGAAAGCGCCCGATGGTCGTCTTCATCCCTGTGGGTTCTACTCCCGTAAGTTCCTGCCTGCAGAGCGTAACTATGCCATCGGTGACCAAGAGCTTCTCGCCATCAAGTTGGCATTAGAAGAGTGGAGATATCTTCTAGAGGGCGCTGTTCATGAGATCACAATTATCACAGACCACAAGAATCTTCTGTATCTCAAGTCTGCTCAATGTTTAAATCCCCGTCAAGCCAGATGGACACTTTTCTTTTCCAGGTTCCGTTTCAAGCTGTCGTTCTGTCCAGGGACACAAAACCGAAAAGCTGATGCCCTTTCCCGCTCATGGGAGCAAGAAAGTGAGTCTAAGTCCACACATCAACACTTTATTATTGATCCAGTGGCATTCTCCGCAACAAGAGTTTCAAATCTCACGCCCCCTACAGGGAAAAGATATGTAAAGCCAGCTCTAAGAAAGAAGTTGCTCTGTTGGGCGCATTCTTCAAAATTCGCTGGCCATGCAGGCATTCAGAAAACTTACGAGTTTATCACCAGGTCCTACTGGTGGCCGTCCCTCAAACAGGATGTACAGGACTTTGTTTCCTCTTGTGCTAAATGTGCTCAGCACAAGACCAGCCGTCAGTCTCCTCCTGGGCAATTGATGCCACTGTCAGTGCCACATCGTCCTTGGACGCATATTTCTATGGACTTTGTAACTGATCTTCCAGAGTCTGACAAGTTCACCACCATCTGGGTGATTGTTGATCGGTTCACCAAGATGGCTCACTTCGTTCCCCTCACCGGTCTTCCGTCAGCTTCCAAGCTGTCCCAGCTCTTCATCAAAGAGATATTCAAGCTTCATGGACTGCCTCTCGAAATCATCTCCGATAGAGGAGTCCAATTCGTAGCCAAATTCTGGCGAAGCCTGTGCTCCCTGCTTCAAATCAAGCTAAAGTTTTCCACAGCCTACCACCCTCAAACCAATGGCCAAACGGAGAGGGTGAATCAGGACCTTGAAGCATTTCTCCGCACATATGTCTCTTCTTCCCAAGATGACTGGGCTCAACTCCTTCCATGGGCAGAGTTCTGCCATAATAACCAATATCATTCTTCATCTAATGTCACTCCATTCCTTGCCAATTATGGGTTTCATCCTCGAGTTCCTGACTTCACTCTGCAACCTGTGTCCTCTGTTCCAGCGGTCGACACGACCATCCGGCAATTCGTCAAATCCTGGAAGCTCATTCGTTCTTCACTTCTGAAGGCTTCAAGCAGGTACAAAAAATTTGCCGACAGGAAACGCAGAGCTGTGCCAGCCCTCCGTCCCGGAGATCGTGTCTGGTTGTCAACCAAGAATCTTCGATTGAGAGTGCCATCGATGAAGTTCGCTCCCCGATATATTGGTCCTTTCCCAGTTGAGCGAGTCGTCAATCCAGTAGCTTACAAGCTTAAATTGCCGCCCTATTTGAAAGTGCCAGCTACATTCCACATTTCGCTGCTCAAGCCGCTGGTCTTGAATCGCTTCCATTCCAAGCTCCCCAAGGCTCCTAAGGTTTGCACCCAGCGTGGAACTGAATATGAGGTCAGTAAGATCTTGGACTCTCGCATCCGATATGGTCGTCTGCAATATCTGATCGATTGGAAGGGCTACGGCCCCGAAGAACGATCATGGACCAATGCCATCGATGTCCATGCTCCCAGACTCATCCGGGCGTTCCACTCCAAGTTTCCCCGCAAGCCTAAAAGGTGTCCTGGGGCCACCCTTAAAGGGGGGGGTGCTGTCACGATCCGAGCTCTCAGACAGACTTTCTTACCGGCTAAGTGCCTCCGCAGGTTCAGCTTGCGGTCCAGACGTCACCCCTGCCGGCGTCCTGTCTGCCGTGCGCCATCCTCCAGTCTGCTCAGCGCTGCTGAGTCCGCGGCTGCGCGGCGCACCGCTCTCCTTGTCCCCAGTGACAGTACTCAGTGCACGGCAATCCACCTGTCCGCCGCCATTGCTCCCAGTATCCAGCATGGTGTGCGCAAACATACTTTCCCGCCATAGCCTGACATGGGGGCTGCCATGTTTTCTCAGTCACATGTCATTCCCGTCCAATCCTGTGTGATCTGATCTCCCAGTCATACCTGCCCGGCCAATCCTGGCCACCCAGTGGGTATAAGTATGCTGGGAGCTCTCAGATCAATGCTAGTGCTTCAGTTGTCTCCTGTATATGGTCAGCTGTCCTTGTCTCCGTGCAAGTGTCTCTCTCTGCTGGTGTTGTCTTCCATGCTGCAGTGTATTCCAGGTTATTCCATCTCCTGTTGAAGTCCAGGTTATTCCATCACCTGTGAGCCTGCCTCGTCAGCCCAGCGATCCAGCCTAGCTCCAGGACTCTGGTCCTCCGATGCTCCAGCATCATCCGTCTCCGATGTTCCACCATCGATAGTCCGATACTCCGGACCCACAGTCAAGCTTCCGTCCGTCATTCCGGACCCACAGTCAAGCTCCTATCTTCCGTCCGTCATTCCGGACCCACAGTCTCCATATCCGATATCCATCCGATGTTCCACCATCAATACTTCATTCATCATACCTGTAAAGTATTGCAATCTGCATGAACTGTCATTACTCCTGCATACTTTACTGCCTGTATCATTACAACCTTCTGCATAAATAAATCTGGTTGTACTTTTACCTCTGACTACTTATTGGCTCTGGGTGCACTGTCGCGCAGTTCATGCGCAGGGGTCCTCTCCAACCTCCCCGGTTCAGGTACCGGTCCAGGTCCCCACCAGAGGTCTCAGTCTTGTCGACTGAGTCCCCTGGTGTGACAGAAGGTTTGGTTCATCTACCCCATGGCGTTTAGTTTCATATTTTTTATTATTCTCTAAGGCAGGGATAGCCAACTCCTGTCCTCGAGAGCTACCAACAGTTAACGTTTTCCAGGTCCAGCTCCAGCTGTAGATCATTTATAATGTTTCAGTCAGTAATGAGTGCACCTGTGTCCCAGCTAGGTGATCTAGAAAACGTGAACTGTTGGTAGCTCTCGAGGACTGGAGTTGGCTACCACTGCTCTAAGGTGTGCGTAACGTTTGCATTATTTTTATTAACCCTTGTTCGCCTCCTCACTATGGTGATTAGGGAAGGTAGAGGTATGTTTTCCAGAGAAACAGGATGAAATGAATGTACCAGTAGTGACCTCAAACACCATGGAAGAATAATGGAAGGAAGCCTTTAAACTACAAGTCAGGGTTAATAAGTGTAGCTTGTTGGCTAGGTTACTCATGCTTGGTTAAAGTTCTGGATGTGGTCCAATTGGGGTTTAAACTGTATGAACAATGGATGGAGTTCATCAGTTTTTTAGTCTCTGGGCAGCTCTAGTTCTGCCTTTTTTTTATCTGACTGCCCAAACTCTCTTCCCAATTGCGTCTTGTATGGCTTTATTAAACCTGGAAAAGAGCGGTAGTTCTGTGTCCAGCTTGCTGCAGTCGTGGGTTTGCATTTCAACTTCAAACTGGGTAGGCCGATCTTACCATTCTATGGTCAGCGACAACTCTCATTCGAGCGTGCTTGGTTGATTGGAAAGGGATAGTTGACTCCTACAAGTTGTGGTGTTATTAAGTTGACTAGACAATGAATAGCTAGCCATCTTTTCTTCTGCCATCAAACATTTATTAAATCAATTTGGCAATTTTTTTTATGTAAAATTGTTGTCTTTAACTATACAATAAAGTTTTAAGGTCTGTCTTGCTTCCAACACACAACACAATGGAAACCGGAGTGTGAGCCACATTGTCTCTGACTGCTAGGTAGATGGGATAGACCTAGTGCCGAGCAGAGGTGGAGCCATTGTGATACCAGGAAGGGTGTTAAAGTAATTTATATTTTATCTGACCTCGGATAACTAAGTTTAGTTGTCTAAGGCAGCTGAAATATTAGCCAGAACAGAGGGTTACACCACAAATCTAAGGCAGACATGTGGCTCAACAGGGTTTCTGAAGTCCAGGATGATTAAAAATGTAAGGCAGTGGGTTCCCAAACTTTTTTGCATCATGGCAACCTAGATTATCACAATATTTGTCACGGCACCCCTAGGTGCAAAGTTTGCTACCGAGAATTTCAGAAAACAATATTAAATTAAATAAGTTGTGCTTATATTTCATCCTTAGGTCCACTTATGTGGTGAGGGACAGGATTCACTTCTGTTTAGCCACATATTTTAAAACTGGAAGCCACAAGCTCTGGTTTTGCCTATTATATTGACCATAAATAATTTGAATCGGTTCTGGACCACCAAACCGAGGAACCCCTGCAAGTGTTCCAGGGAGCCTAGGCGCACAGTTCGGGAACCACTGATGTAAGGGCTAAGCATTAGGGTGAGGGGAACAGTGAGCATCAAAGACTACTGTAAGGCATAGCGTAAATGGCACACTAGAAGTTAACACACAAATGGAAAATAAAACTGAATAATAAAACGGTAAAACATGAAGTGAAAAATCACGTTGTCCTGAGGAAATACCACTATTAAGCGTCTGTCACTCAAGTTAATGGCCTAGCAAAACATAAGACAGTCAGCAAGAAAACAAAACAGACTTTAAAACAACAACAAAAAAAGAGCAAATTCAATGAAACAAACAGAATCACGGACACATCATGGAAATAGGTACAAGGTAGACGCCAGAGCCAAGATCAGGAAGCCAAGGAAACAGACTGAGACACGGGAACAGAAGGCTCCGAGGCCAGACAACTAAGCCCAGGAGCTACAAGCTGTCACATTAATAGGGAACTGGCAGAGCCAAATGCCAAGCATTTGGGCAGTCTGCCATGGAAGGTATACAGGAGAGCTGGTACCTGGATTGTGGAATAAGAAATGGTTGGGGGGAGGGGGGAAGTGAGGACAGAGAGAAGATAGTGGACCTTGGAAGAGTCCTCAGTTCAATCTACTGGAGAATGTGAAACAGTAAGAGGGAGGAGAGCTGGTGTACAGGAGATATCGCCTTGAGGATATACTGTAAGTGCAGATTTACCTGCACGTGGCCCCTACATGTACTGCATTGTGGCCCTCCACTTGTATGCATGCTACTTGGGCAGCACGGACGGTGTAATGGTTAGCATTACTGCCTCAAAGTACAGAGTGCAAAATTACCCCTAGAATGTCTGTGTGTGCATGTTCATGTGGTAGGGAATATAGATTGTAAGCTCCACTGGGGCAGGGCCTGATGTGAATGTTCAAATATCCTTTGTAAAAGTGCTCCTGCATATGTGGGTTATTCTGACTGACACGCGGTGGTTTTGAAATGCGCCAAGTGTGAATGGCCATGGTTCACTGGGTGCATGCCCGCATCCCCGCAGGCGGGGCGTGGAGGCTGAAGGATTCGCCTATATGAACACCTAGCGTTTCATGGGTATTCCCATGAAAATGCTAGGCGTTCCCTTGGAAATCGCCCAGTGATGCGGGTGCGGGGGGCGGGCGATGTCAGCTGCCCGCCCAGTTCCAGTTCCTGTCGAGGGTGTACTTAGATATGCAAGAGTGGCCTGAAAATGGATGTTTATGTTAAACATCCATTCAAATTAGCTCGGTGTGTGAGAGAGGGTGGGAGGACCAGCATTCGGCGGGCAGCGTCTGAGGGACTCGCAAGACGGCGAATTCGCAGCCTTGCGAGTCAACCAGAATAATGGCCTATTTGTTTGCTATATAAAAAAACCTGGAAATAAATAAATGAACAAATAAATAAATGCGCTAACGTACTGTACCAATGACCACAACACTGCGCAACAAAATAGAACCGAAATAGCCAGTTTCTTTCTCTCTTGAAAATGCTGATAGGTCAAACTCTGATTAGATTGGCTAAAGACACAAACAGGATTGCGTTTTTGGGTGACCTACTTGTTTAAGTGGACCCACTCAATGATACATTTGACTGTTTTGTTTGTGACAGCAGAATCTTGTTGGGTCAATGATCTCAATGAACAACACTTATATTTTCCTTTCAGAATGAGTCTGTCAAAATCATTCTAGTGGAGATGGCTATCCATTTAAAAAAATAAATGTACAGTGTCATTGGGCAGTACATAATGCAAATTATATTTGTCTCACAGCGGAGGTGACCAGTGACCCCATTAAAAATAAAAACCATGGTATCTTTGCATTCCCTGCGGCTGTCTTCTCTCTCTACAGCTTTTGCGCAGGAAACCACAAGGATGAGACCGTAACCGCACCAGACAACACTTCCACATTATTCACAATAATCATATTAAACAACATTTTTACTATCCACCCCTCTGTGCTGAGCTTATGGTATTCTCCAATATATGTGTGTGTGTGTGTGTGTGTGTGTGTGTGTGACATTAAATTGTAGTTCAGACTGTAACTTGTGCCCACTGCAACGAGAGAGGACTGCTAATGGGAGTTTAAAGAGGCACCAACCAAGACAGAGGAGCATAGTCACATTATTCGCCGTTGCAACTGGTGCAATATTGTTCAGCATTTGTGGTTTTAAGTGCATTTTGGACCACATAGTATATACACAGTATATATTCATTTAGAATGCCGTATAACTTGTTGCAATATAGAAGGAAAAAACAGTTCAGGATTCATGAAGCAACAAACAAAACCATGCTGCGCTGCAGGTGGGGTAGAAGCAATATGTGAGAGAGTAAAGGCTCATACACACCGGGCCGCCCAGTGTGCACAGGGGCAGCGATGAGTGCTAATTTGCGCTCCCGCACCATCGCTAGCCCGGCCGTTCATTACCAGCAGATGAGCAACTAGGTGGACGGCTTTCCATAGCATCCTGCTATGGACAGTCGTCCACCCCCTGTGAAAATCTCTGGCCAGGGGCAAAATCACTCAGTGTGTATGCACTGAGCAATTGTCAGATCAGTGATGTTCACATCATCGCTGTCCATACACGCTTGGCAAAATTGCCCAGTGTGTATGGACCTTTAGATGGGGTGTGGTCAATTTGAAATCGAAATTGCAGTGTAAAACTAAACCTGTCTATCATCTGTGGGCTACAGATGGAGTGGGTCTCTTCTTTGCTGGCGCTGCGCCAGCATCTGGCGTAGAGGCGCCCCATCTGACTGAGACGCGCGTGCGTCTCACACGCACGCGCGTCTCAGTTTCCCGTCGGCGGGGGGATGGGAACCCTGTTCGTCTCCGCTTCAGGGAGACGGACAGGGTTAAGGGGGGGGGGGGGGGGGGCGGCAAGGCGGTGGGGACCCGGGGCGACCCTCGGCGAGGCAGCGGGGACCCGGGGGAGCCCCGTTGTAAGGCAACGTGCGCGCATCTCGTACGCGCGGGTCCCCTTACGGCGGCTGGCGAATCTTCCGCCATCCCCTGCAAAGAAGAGACCCGCTCCATATGTACATGCAAAAGCAGCCAGTATTTACCCTGCACAGAAAATATATATAATGTATTTGCTCCCCTTGCATGGCAACAGGATTTGTTCCAGAAATGCAGGGGGTTATGCAGACCTGTTTGTCGTTGTGGGAATACGCAAGGTGATCGATTATCGAAAGACTGCAGATGGATTACACCAGTGGTGTCAAACTCATGTCCCTCCAGCTGTTGTGGAACTAAACGTCCCAGCATGCCACAGTTTTACCTATCCATTATATAAAATCTGTGGCAGGGCATGCTGGGATGTGTAGTTCCACAACAGCTGGAGGGCCATGAGTTTGACACCTCTGGATTCCACTATCTGCAATCCCCTCACAACCTGACTGACAGGAAGCTGGTGTTTGGGTGTGGTAAGTGTCCGTTTTCTGGGAGGGTGAGTAAAAATGCATTTTTAGGGAGGGTCTGTGATGTCAGCGCTGACATCACTGTGCCTGAGCCTGACTTATGGAAGAGTCAGAGTTGCGTGCACTTGCACAGACTGGAAGAAACATTCGTCGGTGAGTGAGTTGAGAATGGATTTGCAGCTGGCCGCAGTATTTTCGCATTTGCAGACGGGATCGGATTTACTAAACTGCAGGTGGCTGGAATTTTACTACAAGATGTCACCACGTGTTTGTGGACATACAGGGGTGTATTCAATGATTTTTGCGAGCTGTATTCAACTGACCTGCACACACTCTTTCTCCCTCACTAATTTTTTTGTAGCGAGGGGGAAACGGCGTGTGAGCTAAAACAGCGAGGCTCATGGCTAAATCCTGCGGGCCCCCAGCATTAGCTGAGAGCCTCGCTGATTTAGAGGAATCCTCACCGTCATCTGACAGTGAGGGTTCCCCCAGAACGTAGAATAGGGTGAGCGGCAGGCGCAGGGTTTAAATGGCAAGGATCGCTCGTTTTTGGCGATCTTCACCATTTAACCCCGTCGCTAGCTGCATTGAATGCGGCCCATAGTATATGTACATCAGTTCAGCGTACCAAGGTGGCCACCACAGACCCCGGGACATTAAACACTCATGTAAGGAGGTTTTTCTTGTAAAACGAGTTTCCCATTTGTAAGTCCGACTAATTTTTATCAATATCCACTATCGGGACTGTCCGTTCCTTCATTGTATTGGATCACATTGTACTCCAGCTATCCGTTATCTTCTGGACAGTTCATATCCAAGTTTTATTATATTCACCAGAGGCGTAACTAGACATTCGTGGGCCCCATAGCAAAAGTTTGTAAGGGCCCCCTATTTAGCAACTGATGGTGATAAATGTATGTAAAACATTACTTACACAGCAAAAATGGGCCCCCTTCAGCTCAGGGCCCCATATCAGTTGCACCCCTTGCACCTATGGTAGTTACGCCCTTGATATTCACTGCTCCTAATTAATGTTTTAATGAACCAATGGCTTATGTTGAACTCTGACAATCTTACAACTAATGGGGCCTACACAAGGGGCGATTTCAGCCCATTTTCTAAGCTTCCAGTATACCAACGCTGGCATCCTGACTGCTATCAGAACACTGGCACCAGAAATGGGGTTTGTTACACCAACAGCCAACATTCTGAACGTAACTATGCCGGGCCGTGTTAGGGTCAGATTAGGGATGGGGGTTAGGTTAAGGCACTACTGTGGGGACTAGGATCAGGCTGCATCGGGCAGAAGTATGGCTAGTTTGCGCGCGGGGGGGGGCTAGGTTTAGGCATTTACATTGAAGGTAAAGTTGGCTGTTACAAGTGAGTGATAGGCTGAGGGTGGTAGGGGGAGAGCGTTAGGGTACATACTAGGGTGGCCAATCCCGGGATCGGCGATCGGCGGGATCCCGGGATTTGGCCCCAAAATGTACGGGATTTCAATCCCGGAATTGGACTATCCAATCCCAGGATTGTACAGTCTATTGCCGGGCAGCGTCTGAGCACCCGCTCCGACGCTGCCCAGCTGTTACCGACTCGGGGTACGGCCGAGAGAGGTCAGGCGGGGAGAGGATTCCGGGGTACTTGTGAGTTATCCGGGCGTCCGATTTTTAAATCGGGTCGGATCGGGACATCGCATCGCATCGCATGCGACCATCGGATGCGATGCGATGCGATGCGATGCGATGCGATGACCCGATTTTTCCATAGGAATCAATGTTAAAATGGACTGAGTCCATTTTAACATGGAATTCAATGGGAAAAAGGGTCCTTTTCATACCCCTACTATCCAAGTGGGCATGGAGTTGGATATAAACCTGTGGCGAGCGTAGCGAGCCACCGAGCCCGAAGCGTGGCGAGCGTAGCGAGCCCCGCGAGGGGACACAGAATACCGTCCCCTCGCGGGGCTCGCTTCGCTCGCCACGCTTCGGGCTCGGTGGCTCGCTACGCTCGCCACAGGTTTATATCCAACTCCATGCCCACTTGGATAGTAGGGGTATGAAAAGGACCCCTTTTTCCATAGGAATCATTTTAACATTGATTCCTATGGAAAAATCGGGTCATCGCATCCGATGGTCGCATGCGATGCGATGCGATGCGATGCGATATCGCATCGCATCGCATCTGATTGTATGCCTTAACTTAAGGCATACAATCAAAAAATCGGACGCCCGGATAACTCACAAGTACCGATTCCGGTCATTCCGCCCTCTGTCTGTCTGTTGGATGGCGAGCGGGTTTACTTCCGGCCTCTGTGACGACTTGTTCCGTGACACTGACTGGAGGGGAGGGGCGACAAGCGGGTTTCAGCGCCGCAGGTGCAGCGCTGCGGCCTCCTCCACTCATGGGGGACAGCCGCCACCTGCCCCGCTCCACCACTCATGGGGGACAGCCGCCGCCTGCCCCGCTCCACCGCACTAAAGTAAGGGGGACAGGGGCGATTTTCTTTTAGGGATGCCAATCCCGGGATCCCAGGAATCCCGGGATTGAGCCTTTTTTTAATCCCGATTCCCGGGATTGAAAAAATGCCCCGGGATTGGCATCCCTAGTACATACGGAGCCCCTATTGGGATTCTCCATATTAGAATGCCGGCATCCTGACCACAGGGATATCGCATGTATATCATACTTGGAGTCCCTTTTTTTAGTATTGTTTTTTTTTTTCCAACCAGTCTTAATATATTAACCCTTTGAGTGGCAAGTAAATTTGTCAAGAAAGGTGTGAAAATTGGCAAACAAACCTTTTTATTCACCGTAATATCCTGTAATGTCTACCTTATATAGGAAATATAATGTATTTTATTTGATTTTATATAACAAATGTGAGCTAAACTGGCATTTTTAGCAGATATTTTGCACATCTCACAGAGATGTTAGCACTCAAAGAGGAAATTGACTGTCTGCAATTTACCATTATGTAGAATTTGATATATTTCCTATAAGTGCAGTTCCACCTGCTTTTTTGCAGCTTTATATTGTCATGATAATAATCGTGCCCCAAAATAAATGCAAAATTGTTACAAAGCTGCGCTGAAAAAAAAACGGGAAAACAAGAACATGACTCTGTAACGGGTAGCGCAATATTCATTACGATGCCGCAAGAAGAAAAGACTGCGGTGGAGGCGCCTGACTGAAGTACCCATCCAAAGGGTCATGTGACTCGCATCCTGCTATTTAATGACTGCTTAGGCCAGATACGTCCCCACTGCCGTACAGTAGACCAGCTGCATTGTAGTAAAGGATTAAATGAGTCCAGATGCTCCTAGCCCATTAATTCAGCGTTTTGTTTCCAACCAGTAACGCAAAAACACATTTTTTTCAAGAGGTGTTCCTCTAAGGCCCCCCATACACGCTGCGATAGCAGCATGTGTTGCAATGCTTTATGGGCTGGATCGCATTGCATCGCAACGCAAGCGTTTTGCATGTGATGTGATGCGATCCGCGGGCAGTACAAAAAGTGTGCAGTACATACTTTTTGTACTGTGCAATGCAATGCCCGCGCATCGCATTGTATGGGGGCCTTAATGACTTTTAAACGGGCATGCTTGACAAACCAGCACAACACATACAGGGAAGCGAATCCCAAAGTACAGCACACCAACAGCACACAGACGGATGATAGATACAAGACAGTATAGGCAACATCCATGTTTCTTTTGTCAATAACCAATCTTTGATGTATTCACCAGGCTGGGAACACAGATGAGACAGCATGTGCTGAACTACATGTACCAGAAGTGTCCGCAGAAGGCCGAAGAGAAGAAATCATTGACATTTTGAGATACGGAGTTATATAGTTAATGCAACACTTGGTTAATCAGAAGGTGAGCGAGTTTTATGTCAGCAGAATCGGGAAATTTCTCTTTCTTCGTAAATCTCCCCGGTTGACCCCCAATAAAAAGAAGAATTTATAACAAACCATCATCCAGCATGCACATGCAGAGAGCACAATTAGTGATAGTGATTAAAGCGCCAGCCCAATAACAGGCATCTCATTTTAAAAGTTAATTTGAAAGCATTGGATGCAAACCACTGTCTGAAAACATACTCAGAAATACATAATAAAAAAATAATACCTATCCTGTCTAGTCTGTCAATGGCAACGGTCTCAAACGCTCTTCTCATCATCGGATATTCCTCAAGTACTTCATTAAAATTCTCCACGGACAGGGAATACAGGCGGCAATAGGTCTCCGCTCGCACGCTGGCTGTCCGGCGGCCCTTAGTTAAAAGGCATATCTCTGCAGAGGAGAGAAACATTAACAAAAATATGGTAATCGTTCACAGAAATAATGACATTGATGTTACATAGTGCAGTAAAACATCTCCATAAAATATAAAAGACTTTGCCATAAAATATGATTGCATTGTCTGTAAGGTGGTTTCTGCAGTCACATTTCTTGAGTTTATAAGCTTGTGAAACATAGAAACATAGAATTTGACGGCAGATAAGAACCACTTGGCCCATCTAGTCTGCCCCTTTTTTAAACATGTTACCTCAAACCATATTTGATCCTTATTTTTTTGTAAGGATATCAATATGCTTATCCCAAGCATGTTTAAATTGTACTACTGTATTTTCCTCTACCACCTCTGTTGGGAGGCTATTCCACTTATCTACTACTCTTTCTGTGAAAAAAAATTTCCTCACATTTCCCCTGAATCTTCCTCCCTCTAGTTTCAGTGCATGTCCTCGTGTTCTGTTGCTCCTCTTCCTGTGAAGAATGTCTCCCACCTGTACCTTGTTAAAGCCCTTGATATATTTGAAAGTTTCGATCATGTCCCCCCTTTCCCTTTTCTGCTCTAAAGTATATACATATTAAGATCTTTTAGTCTTTCCTGGTACGTTTTGTGATGTAGGCCATGCACCATTTTAGTTGCTCTTCTTTGTGCATTGTTATTTATCTCATTTACAGAGTACTTCGCGATTTCCATGTCACATGACACCAAAGCCCGCCCCCCCTCCGGCGGACACCAAAGGAAATAAAAGTTTATTTCCGAAGGCAGGAGAAATCATGGCGACCATTGAATGATTTCTCCTGCTCAGCCAACACATCCCGCCGCATGGTATCGAGGGGATTTGGCGACAGGGGGGCAGGCGTTCGGCAGAGCGGCATTTCAGTGCTCTGTAAGCAGCAATTTTCGCTGCTTACTGAGCCAAGATGATTCATCCTTAAATCCAGAATAATTACATTTTAGGGATGCATTGAAAATAATATCATTACTTGAAAATTATAGACGGTAAGGGCCTGATTCTGGTTCACTTGCAAAAGCAAATTCTCTAATGGACAAAACCATGTGCACTGCAGGTGGGGCAGATGTAACATGTGCAGAGAGAGTTAATTGAGTGAGTTATTTTGTTTCAGTGCAGGGTAAATACTGGCTGCTTTATTTTAACACTGCAATATAGATATCAGTTTGGCAGGTATTCAATGGTTGTACTGGGGGGAGGCACCTAATCCTGTGTAGGGAGATTCGCTGGGCAGCCTCCTGTCCGCCCTATTCAACTCGCCAGGGGCTCTCTCTTAACCCCCCCGGCGAATGCCGCCGGGGAGCTGGGGGACGGCTGCAGGCAGGGAGATGGAAGCCTCCCTGCCTGCGCCGGACACTGTGGGGGTGAAGGAGGGCTGAGGGGGACACAGGGAGAGCCCCCCAGAACTGGCAGGGGGCTGTGCTAGGGAGCCGCTACACACTTGTCCCGATCGTGCATATGTAATGATCGGGATCAGTGTGCAGTGAGTATATGAATATTAATGAGCGGCTCCCGGCTCGGCCCCCTGCTGGTGAATGTGTAAAAAAAAAAACATTGTTTAAAAAAAAAAATATATATATATTAAAACACATTCCAGTTCACCAAAAAAGATGACGAATGTAAAATGGAGAAACCGGGGGAAAATCACTGGAGAAAGCAGTTCTCCACTTCAGCATTGAATACACTCTCGGCGAATTCCACTAAAAACCCCATTGAAAACCACTGGCGAATCGCGGAGAATCACAAACAGAGAATCGACAGACATTCGCTCTTCATTTGCAGAGAATTGTGTCCATTGACTAGGGCGAATTGTTTTTCCTGTGAGAAATTCCCTGTAAACCCGGGGAATTGCCAGATTCCCCAGAAAATATGGCGAATCAGAGGCATTGAATACTGGCCTTTAAAGTAAAACCCCACCCAAATCTAACTCTCTGCACATGTTACATCTGCCCCACCTGCAGTACACATTGTTTTGTCCATTAGAGTGAGAATTTGCTTTTGCGAGTGAACCAGAATCAGGACCTTAGTACATATCAATGTGTTAAATATCAGCGACTGTAATGTATGAATTGCAATAAAACACCTTTATTCTCTTACACACAACACCATATCTTCACAATCTAATTTTAGAAATATTTTTATACCCACATCTGAAGATATGTTAATGCAGACCCATAAACATATATGAAATGTTTATAGCCGGATGGTGTAATGGTTAGCATTACTGCCTCACAGCGCTGCGGTCATGGGTTCCATTCCCACCATGGCCCTAACTGTGCGGAGTTTGTATATTCTCCCCGTGCTTGCGTGGGTTTCCTCCGGGTACTCCGGTCTCCGCCCACAATCCAAAAATATACTGGTAGGCTATTTGGCTCCCAAGAATGTCGGTGTGCGTGTACATGTGGTAGGGATTATAGATTGTAAGCTCCACTGGGGCAGGGGGACAATATCTCCTTGAGAGGAGACTAATATTAATATAGAAACTGCTGTGGAATTAATGGTGACCATGTTGTGTACAGGGGGGTGGTTCGCGCCCGGCTTTTCAGAGCGCAGAAGATGCTCGAATGTATTCCCAGGTTTAGTTTATGTTTGATGTTTACCTATTTTGCTTAAAAGAAATGTATCTCTACCATTATCATCCTCTTAATACTATTCAGATCCTCAAATTATGTTTAAACATTTTTCGGGAGGTGTCTTAAACATTGGAGAGAAATATAGTAAAACACCAACCAATAAGCTCTCGTCATTTTACATGCTGTGGGCCAAATGTATTAAGCCTTAACAAGTAATAAAGTGGAGACTGATAAAGTACCAGCCAATCGGCTCACAACTGTCATTTTTTCAAACACAGCCTGTTACATGGCAGATAGAAGCTGATTGGCTGGTACTTTATCACTCTTTAGCACTCCCAAGTTTTTCCCTTGTTAAGGTTTAAATACATTTAGCCCATTGTTTGAAAAATGACAGGAGCTGGTTAGTTGAAACACAGCCTGTAACATGGCAGTTAGGAGCTGATTGGCTGGTTGTTTGTCATTCTCCTAACTTTATCCTTTTTTGAAGCGTGATACATCTGGCCATAAGTCTTAGTACATAGCTCCCTGTACAGAATTTATCTCTACTTTGTCTCTCTAAAAGGTTTGATTTTCTGCAGTTTTTAAAACAAAATAAAAAAACTACATAGTATATAGGGTAGATCAAAGTCAGTGGCGTAACTATGGAGGGTGCAGGGGGTGCAACTGCTATGGGGCCCGGGCCTTCCAGGGGCCCGAGGGCTAAGCAGGCACCCCCTGCACCCATTAGACCTTTTTTTATTACGTTGTGCCTTTGGCAGCCGCATCGCCGTCCCGTCCCTCTTTGTTCCCCGTGCCTAATCTCCCCCCCCCCCCTCTGCCGGCAGCACCTTTGGTCTGGACTGTCACCTGGTCAATGAAGGGTAGGAGCTGGCTAATCCAGCCTCTGCTCTCCCAGACTCCCCCCTGTCTCTCCGGCGCGCAAAAGGAATACTGCTGCTGTCGCTGGCATAGTGCTGGAAGCCAGATATCCGCGCCGCTGAGGGGACGCCACTGAAGAGATCCGCTGAGGTCCCTGCGCTAATGTGGAGGTAACAAGCCATCTCTCTGTCTCTCTCTGCCTCTCTACCCCTACCCATCATTCTCACCCTCCATTGCTATTCTTTCTCCTCCCATTCTTTTTCCCCATCTATCTCTTTCCACCCTTTCCCCTCCCTCTCCCTCTCCTTCCCCTCCTCTCTCCGCCATTTCCCACTGTCCCGCCCCCCCCCCTTCTCTCCCCCATTCTGTCGCTCTACCTGGCACTGTCTCTCCCAGAATCTCGCTCTCCCTCCAAAATTCTATCTCACTCCTGCTCATTCCTTCTATTCTCACGTTCCTTCTCTTTTCCTGACCACCCATCTCCCACCAGCATAACTTTTGTCTCTCAGCACCATGAGGGGGTGGGGTGGGGGGCCCCATAGCAAAAGTTTGCTATGGGGCCCAAAGAGTTCTAGTTACGCCTCTGATCAAAGTAGTTGGTAGTTGGAGGGTTTCAAAGTTCCTCCCCTAACCACAAGTCCTGGCGCTATTTGGAGGATGAATTAAAAACCTCAATAGGATTAAGTTTCGATGAAATACTCAGTTGCTGCAGGTGCTAGGTGAGTTTGCAAAAATCTCACACAAGGGCAAAGAAAAAGAGAGGAATTTATAGCACTTTGCGCTACTGAGTATATTAATTGATTACATCCGCTGAATAAAAGAACACTGGACACACTGTATTATATATTCAAAAATTTTATAAAAAGAAGCATATTAATAATACACATGAAAACAATAAGAATAAAATATAGTACAATACAATCAATATTAGCTGGTATGCATTTTATGTATTGTATATAGAAATTTTTATAAAAATACTGTATATTGGTTATTGTGGAGAATGGTGGTATAGTTCCGGTTAGGTATAGAGTTAGTATAGGGTTAATTCCGGTACTGCCAGCAATAATAATGAGGTTAGTCTGTTAGTACAGATGGGGTCTGTTAGGCCAGGTTATTTGTGCAAGTTTATGATCTTTCCGGCACATATATTTGTCACAGTAGTTGTTAGTAGTCTGTGGTTAGGTCCTTCAGACCATACATACAATTTGCAGCTGATAGTCGCACCATAATAGTATGCTCACCCTCCTCTATTTTGTAGAAGAATCCGGAGGGGCCGGGGAGCCGGATAATTCAACGGCTCTACCTGGTGCAGATAATCTGCACCGGGTAGAGCCGTTGAATTATCCAGCTCCCCGGCCCCTCCGGATTCTTCTACAAAACAGAGGAGAGTGAGCATACTATTACGGTGTGACTATGAGATTATCTGCACCGGGTAGAGCCGCTGAATTATCCGGCTCCCTGCCCCCCCCCCCGGATTCTTCTACAAAATAGAGGAGGGTGAGCATACTATTACGGTGTGACTATGAGATTATCTGCACCGGGTAGAGCTATTGAATTATCCGGCTCCCCGGCCCCTCTGGATTCTTCTACAAAATAGAGGAGGGTGAGCATACTATTACGGTGCGACTATCAGCTGCAAATTGTATGTATGGTCTGAAGGACCTAACCACAGACTAGTAGCAACTACTGTGACAAATATATGTGCCGGAAAAATCATAAACTTGCACAAATTAAGCTGGCCTAACAGACCCCATCTGTACTAACAGACTAACCTAATAATTATTGCTGGCAGTACCGGAATTAACCCTATACTAACTCTATACCTAACCAGAACTATACCACCATTCTCCACAATAACCAATATACAGTATTTTTATAAAAATTTCTATATACAATACATAAAATGCATACCAGCTAATATTGATTGTATTGTACTATATTTTATTCTTATTGTTTTCATGTGTATTATTAATATGCTTCTTTTTATAAAATTTTTGAATATATAATACAGTGTGTCCAGTGTTCTTTTATTCAGCGGAGGTCATCTATTAATATACTCATTAGCGCAAAGTGACCAATTCCAGGATCTGAGGGATCCCGGGATTTGGCCCCTAAAACCCTGGGATTTCAATTTCGGGATTAGACTGTGCATACGCAGTCTAATGCCGGGCAGCATCCGAGCCAGTGCTCAGACGCTGCCTGGCTTCTCCCATCCCCGGCAGTGCGGCTCTGCGCAGTATGATGACGTATGACGCATGCCATACAGCCACCTCGTCCTGGGTGCGCTGCCCTCTCGCCTCCAAGAGCCCGCCCACCCTCCACCCTGGCTGCATTCAACTGCCCGACCGGCTCCATTCACCTGCCCAATCACCCGCCCCGCCGCACCGCGGGGTGGCCGGGGCGGGTTTTTGTATTAGAAAGCCAATCCCAGGATTGGTCATATTTCAATCCCGAATTCCAGGATTGAAAAAATGCCCCGGGATTGGCATCCCTAATAGTATACAGTATAATGTTTCTGTACAACGGTATCAAAAGAAGTATTGCAGTCACGAAATGTTCAGTATACAGTTACACTGGCTTATAACTGAATCACTCTGTACATTATACTGTATATTCCCTTTCGATTTGAAAATCCATTGTTTTCTATGACTTTCCTTAATATCTTACAAACCTTACTGCTCACTGACACTGTCACTTTGGCCTTACCCTTGCTGAAAACATTTCTTTAAAGTGGATCTTCCCCAAACTCTTATTATACTGACCTCCAAAATATGATCCATCCGTCAGTTTCATTTCCCTGCTGGATCTAGTAATGACGCCTGCCACGCCATGCTGGATGAAATACATCTTCTTCCCAACTGCTCCTTCACGGATGATATAATCTCCGGGCTGGAAGACCTCAAATCTCAATTTGCTGAGCATGGCTGTGACAAAGTTCGGGTCCGCGTTGGCAAACAGAGGCATTGTAGCCACCAGTTTTCGGCAATTAAAGTTCACGATTTCCTAAAAGACGGGAAACAGAAAATCAGCAAACAGGACACCTGTGACATTTAAGCAAATAAACAACATTGTCAAAAGCTTTCGCTTCAGTAGAAAAATGACATTGGCAATTTACGTTCTGGTGAACTTCGGGTCAGTTCTTTTCTACTGTATTTCACTCCACTGGCTTCACACGACTTACACTATACATCGCTCATGTATCTCACCCAGACACACAACAATTTCCCAACTGCAATAGCTTAATAGGCGGTAGCTCATGACGGTGCACGCATACAACATGCTACATATTGTGTGGTATGTGCAGCCTAAACCTCCTGTACCGTGTGGGGTAAATTTACTACAGCTTCTAAAAATTAAAAGAGACATCACGTCTCCCATAACAACCAATCAGATTCTGTCTACGATTTCTCAATTGCATCCTGGTATATGATAGACAGAATCAGATTGGTGGCTATGGGCTCCTATGTGTATGGCAGTTAGTGGCCTATCTTTGAGGTCATCTCCCAGACGCATTGTTAGTCCCTCAGAGACCTGGAATGGTGTTAGTCAGCCTGTGTGGCCAGCTTAAGGCGTTAATGTGTTAAAGTAATAATTACGTCTTTGAAGGTCATTTCCCTCCTGTGAGTGTAGCTAATTCGAGAAATATACAAAGCTTGAAAGAAAACGGAAAAGATGATGAAACATCGTAGCGGCTTCTGCATCTTCTCTGTGTTAGTAATATTCGGGGAGGGAGTCTGTTATCTGAATGTCACCCCAAGCGAGTTATTGCTCATTAAGTGTGGCTAAATACAGTATTTAATAATGCAACAGCTCAATTTTGTTATTTTTAGCTCTGTCAGAAATGCCTTTTAGGAGGGAAAATATATTTCGTGAAAAGTGAAAGACAACCTTTAGGCAAGCGCGGGATTAATGGATTAGTCATTGGTGGAGGTGTTACATGCCACAAACAATATGCAGCCCGGCACCTGGTGCACCAATGGTAGTTCTCCCTCTACAGACACCGATGAACAGATGAAATACAGTCTGATGACCTCTTCTTTCGCAACGTAAATTGTGCTTCCTTTTCTTTTCCCTTTGAAATCCTGACTTGTGCACGTACATGTTGGTTGCTATTTGTTTTTGTTAAATCATATCTAGCGCCGGCGTTATTGTGCCATTCAGCCAGGGGCAAATCCAGAGGGGGCACAATCAGTGCAATCGCTCCCCCCCCCCCTACCCACCCAGACAGGCAGAGAAGAGGACCTCTAAGTGGCTTCACCACAGCTCTGTCAGCACACAGCTGGAGAACGAAGCTACTGTTGACGGGGCCCTGGTACTCCATCATGCAGTGTAATTATAACCCCTCCCCTAACCTCGGCTGCAGTGGTCCCAGCCAATAGGAAAATTCAAACACACACAATCAAAGTCACAACTAGATTGTATTGGTCATGTCGGTGTAATAAACCTGATTCTAGTGTACTATTGGTTCACTGCCTCCCAACCCCATTGTCTCAAAACAAACCTCCAGTACCTTCAACCACTGGAGCCCCAGGGCATAGGCAACAGCGACTCAGCAAAAAATATTGATGGGACTCTAATCCCTGGGGGAAACCCTAGGCTTTAGCCTAGTCAACCTTATGAATAATACGGCCCCGGGGGCATATTCATGAAACACCAAGAGACATTTGCAGGGACAGCGCATACAGCTACGATCCCAGGGAAGTGTTTTCAGCATAGTTATAATTTAACTATTCACTATTACTGCAAGGTTCGGATACTGCTAAATAAGGGTTTTCAATAACAATATCAAGCCCGGATACTAAGAATGAGATATCTCTGATATTATATTTAATACTTAATTGTACATTAAAATATGCCTCTAGTGCCCACTGGTCTACTATGCACAACAAATTATTCTGCAATGGCTGTGGGATAGCCCATTATCATACAGTAATTAAAAACACATTATATTGCAATGAATTAAGGCTGCAGATATAGAGTCATATTGGAAGATACACTAATCATGTTTACTGATGATCAGTGGCGGCTCCAGAGGTGGAGCTGCAGCACAGTTCAAAATTCAAATCGGGGAGCCACACCCACTGCCACCAACTGCCGTTCCATACTAACTCACTGGCAGTTGGCGTGGCTCCCATATTTGAATTTTGGACTGTGCTGCAGCTCCTCCTCTGGAGCCATTATGACACCTTCCAACTGTCCCGGGAACGTCCCTCTTTTTCTCAGGCAGGCAGTGTCCCGCGACGGAAGCGGTACATCTGTCAGAATGAACTTAGGTCTACAGTCATTAGGTCGACCCCACTAGGTCGACTGGCAGGAAGGTCGACCTGACTTAAGGTCGACATGGGCCAAGGTCGACATGACTTAAGGTCGAATTTGCATAAAGGTCGACATGAGGAAGGTCGACTGGTCATAAGGTCGACATGGGTTTTTCACTGTTTTTTTTGATCCGAATGTCGACACAGTCGACATGGACACAGTTGGCAATGAGAATCGGACCCTCGCATCGCTCGCTTCGCTCGCAATGCTTCGGGCACGGTGCCTCGCTGCGCTCGGCACACTATTTTATTCTCCCACCACGCCCTAGTGGATGGTAGGGCATGAAATACCGCCTGTCGGCACATGTCGGCTCAAAAAACAGTGAAAAACCCATGTCGACCTTATGACCAGTCGACCTTCCTCATGTCGACCTTTATGCAAATTCGACCTTAAGTCATGTCGACCTTGGCCCATGTCGACCTTAAGTCAGGTCGACCTTCCTGCCAGTCGACCTAGTGGGGTCGACCTAATGACTGTAGACCTAAGTTCATTCTAATAGATGACCGCTTCCCCCCGCGACAGGGGAGGACAGATAGGAGTGCCCCATGAATAGACGCTGTGCGCATGCCCCCACAGCTGCAAAAATGGGGAGTGGCCTTGTGACAATAGGCCACACCCTCTGACCACGAGGCAACGCCCCCAAAATGTCAGACACGTGCCTCCAGTTCTATGTTGGGAGGTATGTATTACTGCTGACGATACATCTGCGATAAATGCTTCCCCTTAGTGTTATGTGCCTGCCATACACTGGTGTTCAAGGCAATGTCTAGATTATACTAATGGTATCCCTGTATATACAAGATGTGATTTCATATGTGCATGTACACACGTGCAGGGATGTTTCCTGTAATTCCAAGATGACAGCTTCATAGCACTGTCAGTAGCGTGGGCTGAACACGTTAGATCAGTTTGGAGGAGTGTAACATAAAACAGGCTCCGATTCCCATCTCGTTCATTATGTGCCCTCATCACTTATCAAGAGCTTTCCTCAGAAGTAAAGGGGAAGGCTTCCAAAAGGATTCATGTACCGGCATCCATGCAGCTGCTCCGAGCGAGTCAGTTTGTCTCTGTCAATTAGAATAAGATGGAATATTCCTCACATAATAATAACTGAAGCCAGTTAATAGTTACGGGCAATGACACGTGTTTAACGAGCTTCTTAAAGGGTCATTTACAAAAGTGCGTCAAGAGATTAAATAATGTCAGCCTGGCTGTATCGTCCCCACTGACCCCACAATGGGATACATACATTGTACTGGCAGTAAAATGTCGACATACCGTATGCATGTAATGTAAGTTGACATAAAGGTTGACATGTACATAGTTAAGGTCGACATGGCCTTTTTCATGTCGACCTTTTGCCTGTGTTGACCTTTTGACTATGTGGGCCTTTTGACCGTTGACCAATAGTGGTAAATATTTTGACTGCCGACCTAGACACAGTCGCCCCTCATGAGCGCACCCTGCCTGCATTTGCGATTGCTAAACACTGCGATGCAATGTTCATCTGTGACTGCAAGCCCAAGTAAGTGCAGTCTCACTCAGACTTGCAGTCGCAGAGGGCATTGCGCAGCCTAGGAACCTGCTTACGTGACGCAGTCCTTGGTTTCGCCATTCCCAGGAAACAGGGATGACAAATAGATTATTTCTGTATAATGCTAACACTGCAACGGTCAGTGCTGATGCGGCTGATCTTCTTCCATCACCTGTGCCCTGCACTTCCAAGTGACAATGGCAGAGAGACTACTAGGGTGAAGTATTTGGGTATATAACAGTGCTGAGTTGTTATTTCGGTTGGGTGTTGTATGGCGGTCCGACAATCGGGATCCTGATTGCCAGTGCTCCAACAGGTGAGCACAAAGAAGCCAATTGCCCCACAAGGGAGTATAACTCTGGTCAGTCAGAATCTAGACTGTTGGGCATTTAACCCCTTCCCGACATTGCCTTTTATGGTAATTTTTTTTTTTTTCCTCCTTGCGTTCAAATAAGCGTAACTTTTTTAATTTTCCGGCTATATAGACACATGAGGGCTTTTTTTTTGCGGGACAAGTTGTACTTTTTAATGGTACCATTTACTATACCGTATAATATTCTGGGGAATCAGGAAATAATTCAATGTGGGGTAAAAAGAAAAAAAAACGAAATTCCACAATTTTGCGCTGGTTACGGTTTTTTTGGAGTTCATAGTTCGTTTAAAATGATGGGTTATCTTTATTCTATGGGTCGTTACGATTCCGGTGATACCAAACTTATATAGTTTTCGTTACATTTTACCACTAAAAAAAAAAATAGAAAATGTTACGGTTTTTCGAATTTGCGTCGCGTCGCCATGTTCTGCGGCTTATAACTTTTTTATTTTTCCACCTACGGACCTGGGTGAGGGCTCATTTTTTGCGGGCTGAAGTGTACTTTTTAATTAATACCATTATGGGATATGGGCGACTTTCTGATCTCTTTTAGCTATTTTTTTTTGGGTAGGCGATGCGACCAAAAAACGTAGTTTTGGCGTTGGGGATTATTTTCCGTTTACGCCTTTAACCGTGCGGGATAACTAATGTTATATTTTAATAGATCGGACTTTTAGGAACGCGGCGATACCAAATATGTTTATTTTTTTTATTTTTTATTTATTTTTATTTGGGAAATGGGGAAAGGGGGGTGATTTGAACTTTTAATATTTTTTTATTTTTTTTTTATTTTTAAACTTTATTTTTTTTTTTTTTTTACTTTTACTACAAGGCCCCCTAGTGTACTTGACCACTAGGGGGCGCGATCGCCTGTACTAGGTTCAGCCATAGAGCTCTATGGCTGAACGTAGTGATTTTATGCACTTCCTATTACATCCTGCCTCAGGCAGGATATGATAGGTATGCAGACACGGCCAGCACAGGGGTCTACATTAGACCCCTGGCTACCATGGCAACCAATCGACACCCTCCGATCTCGCTGCGGGGGGCCCCGATCGGCGCCGGAGGGGGACGCCCCCCCTCCGATCAGCTATTTAAGCACTGCGGTCGCTTTGCCCGCGGTGCTTAAAGGGTTAAACGGCCACGATCGGCGAACTCGCCGCTCGTGGCCGTGAGAGCAGGGACCTGGCTGTAATATACAGCCATTACCTGCTCTCTTTCAAGCCAGCTCACTCCGTGAGCTGGCTTGATTCCCCCTCAACCGACATATGACGTAAATGTACGTCATATGTCGGGAAGGGGTTAAACAGTCGGAATTCCGATGTTGGAGTACTGACCATCGGAATCATGACCCATTTCGGTTTGGGAATTGCTTAATTATTAGGCAGAGTAATACTAACCCATGTATTCTATATCTCTACTCATACTGTATATTTCAGTGATCCTTTAACTTCAGTAAAAACTCTGCCTGATTCAATTATACCAATGAACATTTGGCATTCATGTAATCTTTAAAGGCGCATACACACTGGGCGTTTTTGTCAACACACTGAGCGATTTTCCCCCCTGCCCATCGATTTTTGCTGCTTTGGAAAGCCATTCAGTCTGCTGGAAATACCATTCAGTCTGGTGGCTGGCAATGGTGCGGGAGCGCCCCTCAATGCCCACCGCTCATTGCATTCCCATACCTACTGGAGCTGAAAGCTGCTCAAATTACAAAACCGAGCTGCTTTCAGCTCAAAGTCGCCCTGTGTGTATGGGCCTTACGGCTGGTTTACACACTAAGGACATTCAACATGACCCTAGGCTACATCGATAGAGGATATGGGGCCACATTTCACAAATCAGTGTGATCACAGCCAGGTGGAATGAACTGATCCCACTTTACAGGAAACACTCTGTCCCTTCAATCGTTTAAGGTTGTTAACCACCGCCCAGGACAATGTTGGGAGGTATTTTAACATATATAAACATTCATGTCATGTATACCGGGACAGGGCATGGGTGTCCAACAATCCTCTGCTCCCGGGCCACGCCATTGGTTCCCAGATCGATTATACCATCCGCTCTCAGACTGATCATACCATTGGCTCCCAGGCCCCCCATCGGTTCCCAGACCGATTGAATCCCCATCAGCTCCCAGGCCAAAGTACTACGCCATCGATTCCCAGACCGATCACCTCTACTACTGGCTCCCAGCCTGAAGAACCTCACCATCAGTTTCACCAACGGTTCCCAGATCAATGTAGACCCTAATTATTGTACCGCAGTGTGCTCAATCAACAGGCATATACACAGTGCTGTAGCTAGGTGCCACGGTGCCCGGAGCAAGGGCATGTTTCGCACCCCCCATTTGTAGTGGACGGGGCTTTTACACGGCGAAAAGGGGGCACGGCCTAACATTATACCACACACCGTAATGCTCGTTGCACATTTTAGCGAACTTTGTAATACCCAATGCCTGTAATGCCTGAGCCTGTCTGCTATTTTCAATTAAGTCTCTCACTGGACCACTAGCCAATAGACGCTCACAGGCCAACAGACACCATTGCTGCTTCTGATTGGCTGCAAGCGCCTATTTAAGATAGAGGTTTGTTGTGAATCTGCGCACCAAGTGCGTTTGTGCAGGGTTAGCTGCTGAGAAAATGCAGGTGATCAGTCTGCGAGAATACGCAATAAGATACAATTTTCTCTGCTTCACCCCTAGGTAAATGATGGACTGAGAAAGGTAATTGGTTTCATAAAACCCTTTATTAAGTGCACATACAATATCTGATATGTGTCAGAAATATGCAGTAAAAATTATACTAGCAAGAAATGTGATGGAGGGTAGGCGCACAAGCGCCTATTGGCTAGCGGTCCAGCAGGAGGCTTGAATTGAAAATAGACGCGGACAGTGGACACTCAGCCGGACACAGCGGGGAGCAGGGAAGCGGGCGAGCAGGGCAGAGGAGGCACAGTTTCCGGCTCCACCCCCCATCACCACCGGACAATGCCGGCCCCGGGTGGGACAGCCACAAAAATACGGGACTGTCCCGCGAAAATCAGGACAGTAATGAGGTTTTTGACAGGAGCAGATAGGTTGATAGTTTATATCTCCCCACTTTATCACTCTCCATGGCTTAGTACAGACACTGTGGCCCTCCAGCTGTTGTGAAACTACACATCCCAGCATGCCTTGACCTAGTTTTAGCATTCCCTAATAGCAAAACTGTGGCAAGGCATGATGGCACAACAGCTGGAGGGCCATAGTTTGACTATGCCTGGCTTAGTACATCCGACCAATAGTACTGTATATGTGTTAAACACCTCTGATGCTATGTGTGGTCTGCGCTGCAGCCTATGGACATCATCCACCACAGTACTGTAAGTGATGTATATCTCTGTACACAACATGATTTACCATTTAGGATGTAAAATCAAGAGCACAGTGTGAGGTCTGACATGTGTTACAATACATTAATCCTACTCTAGAAAAAAGGCCTCTGCTGTGACTAATGTTGGAATCAGTCAAGTCCAGATATCAGTTATGCTAAATTCACCAGAGGGACAGAGTAAGTAGCAAGATTTAAAGTTTATTGTATAGATCAGGAACAGTACAGTTCATTGCCCCCAGGGACAGGGGAGGGTTTATCTTTCACATTAAGGTGGTGGTAAAACATAATGGCCTCAGGATCACAAGAAATATAACCTCTCAGGAAGGGTAACGGCCTTTTGCAATTTTTCAGGCCCAGAACTAATCATGGTGGATGCAGAGAGGATTCTGACAAGCTAGTGCGCTAAATGTGAAGGATTGTAACCTCCAGCCATACTGCGGGCTGCCCTTTACACTAATCGCCTCAGTAATAAGCAATTTTGTTTCCTGGATTTGCACTTTAGACCTTGTATTAGTTCCATGTTTGAAATATACCAGGCATTCTGCTTTGGATAGAGAGTAGTTATTGGGGATTTCGTAGCAGTTATATGTACTGTACAGTATGTCTGGAAATTGTTAGATCAGGTGCACTAAACCTAAAATTGAAGGTAGAAATCCCATGAATACAGTCTATACAGTAATGTACATATTTTTTACACAAACAACTGTGGCAGGCTATACATAAATGATTTGTAATTGCCACATTTCCTTGGTTTGTTTCTTCAGGCTGTTATTAATAGTTTACAGTTCTGCAGTATTTTGACACTGTATGTGTCTAGAATGATTTAGACCCCTTTTCCACGGCATTCAAAAACTTGGATATTGCAAGGGAATGCGCATTAACCTGGGATTTTGATCAGTAGGAAAGGAATACTTGCCTACCCTACCAGAATGGCTGAGAGCTTCCCAAAATTTTACTTAAAACTGTCTTGCTCTTACTTCACCAAAGTCAGTATAGAGGTAGAATATAATAGTGCCGAGTGAAGCGAGCATGCAATAGTACGCCTTACACTAATTGGGGGTCCATGTAGACATGTCATGACATTTTAACCATGTCTACTTTTTTTTACCCTTTTGACCCTTTTGCCTTATTGCATGTTGATCTTGACCTTATGGGGTGGACTTATTGACTGTATGTAGATATGGCATACACACAGAGCGATCTGTGCTTCAGTTCTGTCTGTCAGATTGCTTAAAATAGCCCTGGATTTGCCCCGTGTGTCCCGAATTCCTTTGCTATCTGGAATCCCTTCCCCACGTTGTCAAACCTGCCTCCATCTCATCACACAAACCTACCATCCCTCCACCTAGCTCTCCAGCCTCTGTATCCCGCAGCTCTGCCCCCTTCCTCTTTGGGCAGTATTCAATGAGAAAGTTCTCCGTGCATGGAGAGCGTTTTATTTCGCTCTCCATGCACTCTCCGTGTTTTAGCGGAGATTCTCCCTGTTCCGGAGCCTCCTGCTCCCACTATTCAATGTATTTAAGACTCGCCGCCACTCGCGGCGAGTCTTAACCCCTGCAGCGGACGAGCGTCCGCGGCAGGGAGCTTTCAGGGAGCCGGGGGACGGAAGCAGCCAGAGAGATTAAAGTCTCCCTGGCTGCTCCAGAGGAATGTGGAGGGGAGGTGGGCTCCCCTGGACCCAGGCAGCACAGGCTGCCCCCCCCCCCTATAGCCAGCGGGGGACCCAGTATTCACTGCACCGAATCGTGCATATTAACGATCGGGTGCAGTGAATATATGAATATCTAATGAGCGGCTCGAGCGCTCCAGCCCCCTGCTGGCTGCACTGTGTAAAAAAAAAATATATTTTTTTTAAAATTAAATATATATTCATGTGCTATAAGCACATGAATAAAAATAACATGCCCCTTCACAGAAAAAAAACCCTGATTTTTTGACACCAAAATTAAAAAAAAAAAACCTTTTAGTTTAAAAGTTCACATTCCAGATCTCCATCAAAAGATGGAGAATTTCTACACGGAGAGAGACGGAGAAAATCACTTAGAAAGACGGAGAATATTTCACATTGAATAGGGTTGCTCGCTTTTGGAGAGCAAAATGCTCCGTCCAAGGCGAACAAAGCACAAATTCTCCATAAAACACGGAGATTTTTTTCTCATTGAATACTGCCCGTTGTGTCCTGCATTTCCCCTAGGGCAGGCATGTCCATACTGTGGCCCTCTAGCTGTTGTAAAACTAAACATCCCAGCATGCTTTGCCATAGTTTAAGTATTCCCTAATAGCAAAACTGTGGCAAGGCAAGATGGTACTTGTAGTTTCACAACAGCTGGAGGGCTATAGTTTGGACATGCCTCCCCTAGGGGACGCAAACTCCCATGAGCCGGTCCAATGGACCTATATATTGTCTGTAAGTTCTGTGCTTGTCTGTATTAGCCTGTACCCAAATATTATGTATGGTCTGCCCTAAATATGGGGTGCTGCGGAACCCTTGTAGTACCATCTGAATAAAAGATGACAAAAACTTTATTTTATTTTAAAATGAGTGATATTACCGGGGCTTAGCCAAAAATGTGTGGATCCCATAAAGAACACATTGAATGGGCCCCTGCCCCAATGCCTCTACAGTGATACCTCTCAAAAACAGATGTTATTTTTTGTATAATAAAAGTTCACAAGTTCATTATCTGAACCACAGTAGTGCCGTCGTTATTATTATGCCCCATTGTAGTGCCCTAGTTTATTTTTGTCAACCATAGTTGGGCCCTAGTTGACATTATGTCCCATTGTAGGGCTGCCATTGCATAGTACCACCAATTCACGTTATGCCATACAATGTCCTCAGTTCATATTATGTAACATTATAATGCCCTTAATGTAACTAGGTATATTGTAGGCTCCCAGGCAAAAGTTTGTAAGGGCCCCTATGTACAGTATCTACCAATGGTGAATGGCATATGACAGGGAAGTTCTGGGCCCAATAGCAGCTGCACCTATGATAGATAAGGCCTTGTGTATAACACATGTAACTGTGACAGGAAAGGTGGCCCCTCTCAGCTCTGGGCCCCATAGCAGCTGCATCCCCTGCACCTATGGCAGCTACACCCCTGTATATAAAACATGTAACGGTGACAGGGAAGGTGCCCCCCCCCCCCCCCCCATAGCTCTGGGCCCCATAGCAGCTGCATCCCCTGCACCTATGGCAGCTACACCCCTGTATATAACACATATAACTGTGACAGGGAAGGTGGCCCCTCTCAGCTCTGGGCCCCATAGCAGCTGCATTCCCTGGATCTATGGTAGCTAGGGCCTTGTATAAAACACATGTAACTATGACAGGGAAGGTGGCCCCCATCAGCTCTAGACCCGGCCCTTAGCAGCTGCACTCCCTGCATCTGTGGTAGCTATGGCCTTGTATAAAACACATGTCACTGTGGAACAGGGAAGGTTGCCCCTCTCAGCTCTGGGCCCAATATTATCTGCACTCCTGCACCTATGGTAGCTACAGCCTTGCATATTACAACAAACAATCACAATAAATAAATAACACATGCTGAGGGGGAAAAAATGAAGTAGACAATTAAATGCATTTATCAGTCACACCTGCTTGTTATAGAAATGACATCATTGATTAATGGATTGCAGTGAATCTTACCTCCCGCAGTGGATCGTTGAGCTCACTCAGAATATTGTCCTCATCGAAGATCTTCCCTTGGTACCTGTGCTCATAATAATCATGTATCTTCTGTCGCATGTCAGAAGGCAGTTTGTGAAATGACATGTACTGTTCCACTTGTTTGTACTGTGGAAACAGAAGAGAGAATCACAGTAATGACAGAAAAAAACACAGGTTCTAAAAACATGTCTGCAAATACACTTTACTATGTTTGCAATGTTGCAAAATCAAATATCTATGAGAACCCATGATCTAAGTGCATTAGATCATGGGTTCTCAAACTCGGTCCTCAGGACCCAACATAGTTCAGGTTTTCCAGGTCAAATGTAGGGTGACCAACTCATCCCTTTAATCCGGGACACATATTAATTACACAGGTTCTGTGGCAGTTTAAAACCAGGTGAAATGGAGTCTTGAGGTGTGGCAGTTTAAAACCAGGTGAAAGCCAGCCACAGAACCTGTGTAATTAATATGTGTCCTGGATTAAAGGGATGAGTTGGTCACACTAGTCAAATGGCAGGTGCCCAGGTGCCCATTCATTCCTCATCGAAACATTTCCACAGGTGGAGCTAATTATTTCACTTGTGATTCTGTGAGGAGACCTGCAAAACATGCACTGTGTGGGGTCCTGAGGACCGAGTTTGAGTACCTCTGCATTAGAGGATCCACTGTGTATATCAGAATCAGACATCACTTCTGATATTTTTCACCTCTTATCACAGCAAAAATATCCGGTACTTCCTCATCTTTGCGGCCACCGCTTACGCTACAGAACTTATGTACTGTACGACGCCACCAGCCTGGGTCCACGCCACCATCTATTACCTTTAGTAAAGTTGTGGTGAGTGAAGCGGAGCAAGCCACTGAGTCCGAAGTGTGGCAAGTAAAGCGAGCCCACGAGGGGACAGCCGCTGCTCTTACAATGCGGTTAAGTAGCGACTAACGTAACTGGCTTAGTGGTGGCCGCAAAGAGGAAGAAGTACCAAATATCCTTTTGTCCCTATTTAACAATATTAACTACCACTGAAAAACATTTGCCCCTGTAAAGCCAGTGTAAAGCTGGGTACACAGTGGGGTAGCGATAGCTCCTACAAAACTAGCAAGGGGGCTTGGAGGTGCTGGGTGGCTTTTTGGTACGGGGGTCTACTGGGGCTGTAGCGTCCCCTTGTCTGGAACACAGACAATATACTTATCTGTGGTCCCATCACACCTGCACCGCTTAAATATGTCCCTCCCAAAATGGCCACCGCCTCATGGGAGATACATTTATAAAAGGGTGGGGTGCCGAACATTGGCAAGTGTATACACACCAGCAAGAGAGGATAAACTGCTATCCACTTTGAGGTGGGGAGCTATCTTGTCATTAGACCCCATCCCAACACAGGGAAATACCAATATTTCCTGGGTTCTCAGTGAGGGGGTGGAGCCACAATATGTGATGTCAGTCATTTATCCTCGCCCCCTTCCCATGGCCATGCAGATGTTGGTGATTGTCACAGCATCCTGCCCTCTTCACTAGGAAGCGGCCAGCTTGCCGGAGAGCCACTTAATCATCTGGTTCTATAGAGGACTACCCCAAAAATCGACAGTCTCCCACAGCTTTTGGTAGGGTAGACAAGAATGCTGTGAACTGCCTGACCGCTCTGATTGTGTGTAATATAAATCAAAGCGGCTGGGCAAAAATTCTCTACCTGCCTCGCAAGAATCTCTGGATACCCTTTTGGGACAGCCCACCACTGCTCGGAGGCCTAAAAATCATGAGGCCCAGGGCAACTGCCCAGTGTGCCTATATGTTAAGCTGGCCTTAATATATACAGTACCATGAATAAAATAAGTGATTTCAGATTTTACCACTGTCCCCCAAGCTAATATCTCAGGACGGCAATCGGTATTTCTTACATCTGAAGGCTCTTTGGTACTTATGTAATATCTGGGCCCCCAATTTTTTCATTGCATCGCATGCAATATAGTGGCATACAATTCATGCGATGCGATTTTTCATTGTAAAGACCCGATTTTTAAGTGTATAGTCACCCATGGGTGATTTCATACCCCCACTATCCAACTATGCATGGAGTTGATTTTATATAGTGTGGCGAACGCAGCGAGCAACCGATCCCGAATCGTGGCGAGCGCAGCGAGGGGACGCAGAATACATGTAAAGTAATCCGCATCCGCTCGCCACGCTTCGGGCTCGGTGGCTCGGTGTCTCGCCACACTATATAAAATCAACTCCATGCGTAGTTGGATAGTGGGGGTATGAAATCACCCACGGTTGACTATACAATTAAAAATCGGGTCTTTACAATGAAAAATCGCATCGCATTGCATGCCTTAAGTAGTGGTATGCAATGAAAAAATCGGGCGCCCAGATAATACATAAGTACCGGCTCTTTAAAATGGATAAACTATGATAAGTTAATTTGATAAATCTAAGTGTAAAATGTAATGTATCCCTGTGATACAGTATGTTAATTTCCACTGGTGTACGCTTTTCAAAGAAACCCTTCAGCGAGCACAAAGAGTTCCGTAGGTAAAGTAGAAAAGCTCTGGATATATTGCTGGTAAATACAGTATGTTCCAACAATCTCGTCTGTGAGAATAACGTTCATAGCAATGTGTTACTGATACGTTCGGATTTATAATGCATGATTCATTATCCCGCTGGCAAGTGTGCGCAGTCCTAGTTGCCTATGACAGCTCGCTGCAGATGCCTCTTACACGCAGAAAGTGCAGAGATACCTTTTACTTGGCACAAAATACTTTTCCCATTTTGTCTCACCGGCCCAAGAAACGGATCTAACATTGCTTCTGATCGCTGCGGGTTATAAGCCAGAAAGCCCCTGACATTTCAAATGTAAAAAAAGCTCTGCCCTAAAGGTACATTATTTAAAAAAGCAGAACGCGGTTCTCCTGGCAAGCACAGAGTTTCCCTGTAGTCGCTGTCAACGCTCTGCATGCAGCGCATCAAACGCTGACGCACAGTAAAGCACCTGTGCGCGCGCCAAGGCAACAGCATTTGCCATTAAAATGAACGGAAGATCAGCAGAACGCTTCAAAAAATGACACAACACTACCACTCTGTACGCACGAACGCAGCAAATTCAATATGATGGAAACCTTTCCTTTTTTATCAGCATTAAAAGATGGAAATACTGATAAACTTGCTATTGGTAGATGTGTGTTGTGTGACATCATTGCATAATAATCTTATCACTAATTAACTATTATAACTAGAAATAACCCCACGGACAACTGAAGTGCCTTTTAAAATTGGTCAACCAGAATTTAAATCTTTAAACTAAATATGGTGGCAATAAGAAAGAACGGCCAGACCCACAGTGACACTACGACTTAACGCCGACTCTCATGTCAACAACATGGTATTCTTTAATTTATTGGCAACGCCAACAAATGGCAGGTCTCCAACTCTCTATACACCGTAATAGAGCCGGCCAGACAGCCAAACCCCAATGACCCCCGGGATGAAAGCCACTGTATACAATGTATTGGGCAAATAGCACAATAGCCACTGTTACTGCCGTTCTTTCCCGCCACAAATATAGGTTGACAAACCCCAACCGGCAAAGAAAAAGAAAAAACTGTGGGGGACACACACACACACACAAAAAGTTGACTTGGGGAGGGAGGGTGTTAAAAAATTCCAGAGAAAGAGATGGAATCTTCTAGTGCATATCCGATTAACCCCTCCCTGACACTCCCCTTATTTAAATTACCTACATGTCTAGCCTGTTAACTATTTCACTACCTAACTGAACTATGCAAAGCTCACACGACCCCCTCAACCTAGAAGTTTATACTTACTCGTGCTATTTGCACTCGCTCTTCATTCTATTTGTTTACGGACGCTAAGTGCGACATGCGGTTTAACGAGAACGCGTAAAATATTTTCGACCTAGACCGGAAAGTACCCAATGAAATATTGAGTGTCTTCTACCCAACAGCGTCATTTAACTGCCGGTTATAGAATTTCCTAAAACAAATGCCTTCTGTGCGCACGCAGAACTACTTCATTAAATTGACAGACTCTTTCTACTTTACATATTTATTACAGTAGCAGTAATGTTAACGCATAGCATTTCCAATGAATATCAAGCAAAGAAACCAGGGGAGTGAAACAAATAGTATGACTTATGAAACCTGGCATAAAGCAATTTACTTAGGAGTGCAGAGCGGAGAACAAATAAGCTCTGCACGGTGAATCAAATTCACGCTGTCACCCCAAAACATTGAGAGGCTGTCACTCACGCTGGGAAGTGATGGAAACACCTCTATTATCACATGTGAATAACTGCCTAGCACACTGTAATCAGTGCCGTAAAATTCCAGGCTGAAGACTACACGGGATTCCAAATCGTTGCGGGAAAATAAAGACTATCGGACCACATACTGCATTGGCATTTTCTTCACCGAAGCTGCAGTTCATCAGCCATTCAGGTGATGCTCTGGGTTATGTCTATACTGTACAGAAAATTGTTAATGGGAGTTAGGGAATGATGGTGTAATGGTTAGCATTACCGCCTCACAGCACTGAGGTCCTGGGTTTGATTCCCTAAATGGTCCTGCCTGTGTGTAGTTTGTATGTTCTCCCCAGGCTTGTCTGGGACCCTGAATACCTCCCACAACCCTAACATATACTGGTAGGCTAATTGGCTCCCCACAAAAATGAATCAGTGTGTGCGTGTACATGTGTTTATGCAGAGTAGATGGGCCAAGCGGCTCTTATCTGCCTACAAAAGGTAAATATGCCAGCGCTGGCTGAATGATATCACGCAGGCCGGTTCACAATGATATAGTCAATTTGAATAACTATAAATTAGGATAATATAAAAATCAAAGAAAATAATAATAATAATGGTACTGTATATATGATAAAATTGAAAAAGGTGAATAATCACATCAGTTGCATACTTTCTCTGTCATGGTCTATGCTAGAACAATTATAAAGTCATGATTGTTCCAACTGGTAAGTGATAGTTTATATTACTATTCCTATTATGATTCACTGATGGGTACTTAAGAAATGATGGGTTTGTTTGTATCCCAATGCTGATAAGTGGTCACGTATTGTGGAACACGTGACTGGAGGACGTTGCTTGGCAACATAGGACTACCCAAGCCTACGCTGAGGCAGCTCCTGCCGTTCACTGCCATCTTCCGGGTCACGTGGTGTAAGACACGTGACCGGAGGACATTGCCTGGCAACGGAGGTAACATGGCCTAACGCCTGCAGGTAGGGTTGACTTGCCACCTCAGGCATCTTCGATTCCTGGAGATTCCCACACACACACCTTCATGTGCGCGTGCGCTCCTGGAAAAGCGGGCGTGGCTTTGTAAAAAAGGCGCTCCTGGAAAAGTGGGCGTGGCCTCTAATAAAGACATGTATTAAAGTCCCTATTGTTACATTTAATAACACATTTCCCCTACTGACAACTCCTTCAGAGAGATACCTCATACATCCTCCCCTCACCCTGACACCAGTGACAACAACTTCACAGCAACCTCCCCCTCACTTCTCTAACATGCATATCTGCCCCAAACACTGACCGTCCACACACACAAATTCCCCCCTCAACACTGGCCTCACCATGTCCTTAGCTGACAGCACAGATGGCAGTGGTCCCCTGGGATTGATACACAGTAGCAGCAGGCTTGTCTCTCCTCTGAGGCTCAGTTTGGGAGGAAGCGCTGCTGCAGCATCCTAAGCTGTTGGCTGCACAGTGCTCCTCCGTCCTCTCCTCTCCCATGGCCCAGTTTAAATATTTCTGGAGGTAGAGGGAGCTGTGGGGCAGGCAGCAACTAGCAAGTGCTGGAGACACTGTGCATGCCCTGTGGCCTTTCTGGCACCTGGAGCTCACGCTCCACTGGAACCAGCCCTCCCTCTGCCACTGACAGTGTGCACACTCAGTTGGGAGGCTGTGGAGGCTTTCAAAGTCACCCGGATTCCGGGAGAATCCCAGAATCCGGGAAACTGCAAAAACTTCCTGAAGAATTGCCCTCAATTCAGGGAGAATCCAGGAAATCCTGGAGAGGTGGCAACCCTAACTGTAGAGCTGCGTCCTGAGGTGTTTTTTGGCTGTGGTGGGTCCTTTAACCAAATTGGGGTCTTGTCTTGTGCGTAATGTCATTACGATGCGCGGCCCCGTGGCTGGTGAGGTCGGCCCGCAGATGAGACGCGTTGCACGTCTGATTTTTCGACTCTCATTGTGATCGCAAGTAGATCCGATCGCTTGTATGACCGCTTCATGACCTGCATACGATCCCTTACTTCCCAAAATTCAATTCGGCCTCCTTTATGGTGGTATAAACATCACTTTTAAATAAATCGACTCCAATATTATTTTCATGCAAGAGTCCGGATGTAATGCCACCCTAGTTTGTCAGCGGTGTTTGATGCCGGGCGAACTTGGACGTGTTATTAATGGGGAAACTGCTTAGAAAGCCATGCCTTATAAGCGATTGCCCCTTTAAAAAAAAAATCAGAGTTCCTTCGGCATCCCACTAATAAACTAGGGTGGCATTACATCCGGCCATGGAGGGGATTGAAATGATTCTGCAAAAGATTTAAATGCAATTTTGCCTAGTGATTTAAATTGTTATTTGATTTATGAGAAGAACATCCTGATTTTGGCAATAAAAATATTCAGCTTTAAATCCTGCTGCAAAAATGACAAGAAATCTGAAAGACAGACATTCATGAGATGGGAGTAGACTTCTTTCCAGCAAGAACACCCATTTGTACTGAAGAACGGTCTTTTCTCTGCTTAATAAGTGCACAGAAAAAGAAAGGTTAATATCTCAAAGAATAGAGTCAGATGCAGCAGCAGCGTCCTCATGTTTAAGCTGAAGTCGCGTCTGCTAATGTATGTTACTAGTCAGCAAAGCCCTTTCTTGGCGTACATCCATGCATCAATGGGTCTGATTCAGGCTGGGCTGTGAATTTGCAGCCGGAGCGATTATTGATCCACTGCGCATGTGCACGGACTGAACATCGAATGACCAGCAGACCAGAATAAGGGCCATTGTACAGTTTTTATTCCATAGATAGAAATTTAGCCCAACGCGGCTTTTCTCCCTTTGATAAATATACTGTTACAGGAAGAAAGCAGGCCGCCTCCAGCACACACTATACAAGGAGCACAGAAGTGACGGCAATGCGTAAGAATACGGAGATGAGAACTTGTCTCTGTCGCCTTTACAACGATACCGGCAGCAATGATCTTTTCACCTATGTAGCTGCATGACAGGTATTGCCTTGTACTTGAGCCATCTGTGTCAGCTTGTTAAGGGCCTAATTAGATCACTGCAGTCCCAGATATTGTTTCCAGCAGGTAGCAGATCTTAGTGGGCAGATGGCAATGAATAAAGGGCCTGATTCAGACTTGGATATATTCGCTGCCTAGCGTACCGGTTAAGGCAGCCCCTGACGAACACAAACACCCCCGCATCATTAAGCCCCACTGCCATTTACTGCGTAGTTCCCCGTAAAATCTTTTCATGCTGCCCGCTTCCCTAGCATCTCTTCCGTGGGTGTGGGAGGACTGGCCTCTCTTCTGTAGGGTGTGGGAGACTGCAAGAAAAATTGGGAGTCCCCAGCAATTTGCGGGGGGAGCAGGCAAGTATACACTTGGAGTAGGATAGAGAGCGGTCTCACCGCTAAGCCCCGCCCTCAACATGGCACAATGCTGCAATTCGCGGGTCCATATGAAGGAGGTGTGACTCAATTATGCAAATTTATCTCTGCCCCTCTATATGGCCCATAAATCCCAAGTATTATCTATTGGGTGCAGTGGGAGATTCAGTCACTCTTCCGTGGACTGGCCGAAAAATTGGGGGGTAGGAAATTATACACAAACTACAATTTATTTAATAACTTTCCAAAATGATGCACTATTAAGCACGACATAACTGAAATGCTTACAGCAGGGCTGGATTAACCACGGGGCAATAGGGGCGGTCACCTCGGGGCCCCCACACATCAGCGGCCCCCACACTGGCACTGCTGCGGTGTTGGTGGGTGGCGGGCAGGGGGTCCCTGCGGTGGCTGGGCAGTCAGCAGCGGGGTCCCTGCGGCAGATGGGAACTAGCAGTGGTAATGGCGGCGCGGGAAGTGGCCGCTGAATGTAAAACCATATTTTGAAAAGACTGGCTGAAGTATTCCTTATACATGTATGCCACAGTGTTGCTTACAAATCAGCAGTATTGCTTATACACATAATGCCCACAGCAGTAATACCCCTTACACGAAATGTCCACAGTAAGTGCCCTTTAAGCACTTATCTACAGTATATCTGTACTTCCAGCAGCTTCCTCTCCTCTCTTGTTACCTTTAGCGACAGAGATGGCATGACATCACATAGGCCATGCCAGAAAAAAGAAAGCCACTTGGACAGGATTTTCATTGTAATTACTGAGCAGGGCTGTGGTGGAGGTGGAACTGAGTTCCCCCTACCATTACAGGTGGTGGAACTCAGTTCCACCAAGTTCCACACCACTTTAACCCCTGAATATAGTAAAGATAAAAGGCAATTAATCACCTTTTAACTGTCACTTTTCAAACATACCTCCCAACTTTTCCTTCCCCTAGATATGGACACTTGCATACCAAAGATGTGTGACCAGCAAAGGGGGCATGGCCTCTTGTGGGAGGGTGTGGCTTTGTGGCCCAAACCGGGTTTAGCATTGCAGTGGTGTGCCCAGAGCTCCACAAGCAGTTTGGCAGCCCCTGCTGGTGGGACAGCAGGACAGTGTGTGATCACCGGGACAGTTGGGAGGTACTGTATGCTCTCCAAGGTTTCCCTCATCTATCTATCCCCTTCATGCTCTGTATCACTCATCATATTGCAATGCCAGCAGTATCCATGCTCTGCACTGCTTATTTGTATTATTTTAGCACACTGCCTATTTCTCTTTACCCCGTTAATATATATCTCTCATTTATTGTCTGGCACATTTTCTGTATTAAGCCTGTTCTCACTTGTCTCTGTTCCCCTGGTTTCCCGTGCTGCTGCTGAGTTTATACTGAAAAGATGATTGCCAGCAGCCATAATCATCTGCTGTTCTCTGGAATCAATGACCACTTCATTTAGCACACAGAAGTGAGATTAGTGTGTTCCCAGCTTATATGCAACAGTTCCAGTGCTGCAAATGTTTCCCCACAATCACAGATTTCTTCTGAAGCAACAAATTCATGCACAGAAATCCGCAAGTGGGAAACAATATCTATCTATCTATCTATCTATCTATATATATATATATATATATATATATATATATATATGCAGGAGAAAAACCAGAAAGCGCACGATATGAGTATAATGCAAAGAGTACTTTACTGTAATAATAAGGTCACATACATGTAAGTTTAAAATAGCAGGTATGCAGGTATAACCCGGGGAAGCAGATCAGGCATCAACACGCTCACAGCGTATAGCGCGGCAGCAGCTGAAGGCTCCAGACCGGGACCAGGACAGTTCACAGACGATCACAGCGTCAACACGTCATCAAGGACCGCCCCAACACGTTTCGTCATTGGATGACGTGTTGACGCTGTGATCGTCTGTGAACTGTCCTGGTCCCGGTCTGGAGCCTTCAGCTGCTGCCGCGCTATACGCTGTGAGCGTGTTGATGCCTGATCTGCTTCCCCGGGTTATTATACCTGCATACCTGCTATTTTAAACTTACATGTATGTGACCTTATTATTACAGTAAAGTACTCTTTGCATTATACTCACATCGTGCGCTTTCTGGTTTTTCTCCTGCATGTCCGTCTTCTTGAGGTTTTGGTGTTACCTCTCACCAGAAAAACAGCTGCACTGCATGAACCACCATCATATGGACTTTTCTTTTAAACAAGGAACTATTTGCGCATATTGACTGGACTACTCTGTATGTATATATATATATATATATATATATATATATATATATATATATATATATATACTAGCTGACCCGCCCGGCGTTGCCCGGGAAACCCTTGGGGTTTCTTTATTTCCAAAATTGCTGAAAAATATCATCTTACAATATGCTGTGCCAAAGACCTAAGATTGTAATTTGTTATAGATTCCACCATAATGTTAGAATGTGTTTGCATTGGTACTCAATGACGGCAATGAAATCAGGTGTGGTGTTGTTGTTTGAAACACAACGCTCCTGAGTTGATAACTTGTATGTGTTGATGAATTCCACATCCACTCCTGAGATTTATCACCTACTGTATGACATATCCTCCAACATCTGAGGGTCAGAAATCGGTACAAAATCAGAAGGGGACGTGGCCACACCTCCATTTCTATACTTTGAAATTGTACAGTTTCTAGGGTGTGTAATTACAGGCGCTGAGTGCGAAGGGACCGGGGTGGGCGTTACTTACCCTGCCATAATTAATTAAAAATTCACTGCTCCCTGCCACTGCCACTCCGCTCACCGAACCTGCAGCAGTCTCTGAGGTCTGGGGCACATGCCACATGATCTGTAAAGCACATGCACCGGGCATCTCTACCAAACAGTGGGGCAGCCCCTGAGTGTGGGAGCAAGTCCACGGGGCTGGCCACATGATGTCATGACGCGACGCACGCTACCCGCACCACTGTAATGCCCCACTGGGAATGGGAGCAATGGGCCAAATTCTTCCCTACACCCGCCGAGCCAATCCACTGATCCAGCCATCACAATCATCAATGGGTGCATTGATAAGGTTTGAGTGTAAGAAGTTGAAGAATAAGACTGAGAAAAAGAATTGCCATGTTACAAAGTGTACAATTTACTCAATAAATCGTGAAAAAAATGTAAGTGTACATAGAAGTACAATCAAGAAATGAAAGTAGGATTAAAAAATAAGTTCTGATTCAAACTGATAATTGTTTGGATGGGGTGGGTTGTGAAACAAATCTATAGGTGGGGGTATGGATATTGTGGGCATAATTGGTGTTTGTTACACCTACATGGGGCCCTCAATTGATGGGATTTTCACTACAGTGTCACGGTCACATTGTCACCATAGGGGGATTCCCAATTGGGGTCCAGGTGGTCTTTTAGGGACCCTTTACAATCCTGTAGGTCTCTTCTCCTTGAGCTTACGGTCTCCCTTAATGATAGTCAATCACTGAGGGAGACCATAGGCTTCAGGAGAAGAGACCAACGGAATTGTAAAGGGTTCCCTAAAAGACCACCTGAACCCCAATTGGAAATCCCCCTACGGTGACACTGTAGTGAAAATTTCTCATCATCTGGGTACCCCCTGTAGGTGTACCAAACACCAATTATGCCCACAATATCCATACCCCCTCCACCTATATTTATTATTTATTTATTTACAGTTTCTTATATAGCGCAGCAGATTCCGTTGCGCTTTACAATAGTAGACAGTGATAAGACAAACTGGGTAACAACAGACAGACTTGGAGGTAGGAGGGCCCTGCTGCAAGCTTACAATCTATAGGGATATAGGGGGGAAACATAAGGACAGGCACCAGTAATAGCATAGCAGTTACAGTTACAAGTCCAGAAGGGAAGCTATATAATACATAAGTGCCTCGGAGGGTTATGCATGTAGAACTTAAATATGATAGGCTTGCCTGAAGAGGTGAGTTTTCAGGGAACACTTGAAAGTTTGGAGACTGGTGGAGAGTCTTAATGTGCGTGGAAGGGCATTCCATAGGATGGGAGCAGCCCGATAAAAGTCCTGTAATAATGAATGGGAGCTAGTGATCCATGCAGAAGAGAGACGCAGATCTTGTGTAGAGCGTAGTGGTCGAGATGGGAGATATTTTGTGATAAGTGCAGAGATATATGCTGGTGCAGTATGGTTAATAGCTTTATAAGCAAGTAGAAGTGTTTTATATTGAATACGGTAATATACAGATTTGTTTCGCAGCCCACCGCCATCCAAACAATTATCAGTTTGAATCATAATTTATTTTTTAATCCTACTTTCATTTCTTGATTGTACTTCTATGTACACATATTTTTTTCACGATTTATTGAGTAAATTGTACACTATAACATGACAAATCTTCATCTCAGTCTTATTCTTCAACTTCTTACACTCATAACATTCAAACAAATGCATGCAGCGCTCATGCCCATCGACCAAACATTATCTATGAACCAAAAGAGTCTGGGAAACCCTTAAGGCAGAGCAGTGCCTGATATCCAACTGACTAACAGGGTGAGTGCAGTGTACCCACTTTGTATTGATCAATGGGTGCATTGGCCAGGACAAAGATTTCTCAGTGCAACTGGAGGACTGGAGAGACGGATATGGGGAACAAAGTAGAAATGGTACATTAGGTACAGTTTTTATTTGCCGGTACAGACTGTTAAATAAACGGCAAATTATTTTTTATGTGTTCTGTGTGTTTGTGTGTGTTGTACTGTTTTTGTGTGTGTGTTGTAATGTATGTGGTTTTGTGTGTTATATTGTATGTATCTGTCCAATGCGTAAGTGTGTGAGGTGTGCTATGTATATACAGTATGTGTGTGTTGTGTCTTTGTGTATCTGTGCAAAGTTTAAATGTGTGTTTTGTGTGTGTTGTACTGTTTTTTGGGTGTGTGTGGTGAATGTGGGTGTGTGTTGTGCTGTTAGAGGTATGTTATGTGTGTGTATCTGTGCAATGTTTAAGTGTGTGTTCTCTGTATTGTACTGTTTTTGGGTGTGTGTTGTAGTGAATGTTGGTGTGTGTTGTACTGTGAGTTGTGTGTTATGTGTGTGTGTGTTGTGTTTATACCTGCCGAATGTGTAAGTTTGTGAGGTGCGCTACGTATTTATGTGTGTGTAGTGTGCTGTGCATATCCTGGCAATGTTTAAGTGTGTGTGTTCTGAGTGGCGTAGCTTGGTTTGGGGCGCCCCCCCGCCGTTAATGGGGGGGGCGCCTCCCCCCCTCCCCACCCCGGCCGCCGGTGCCACCCCCCCCCCCATCGCCGCAGGCTTACCTGTCTGAACGTCCCGGCTCCCCTCCTGGCTTCAATTAATAATTCTATGCAGACGGACCACGATAAAATGGCCGCCCCATACTGCAAACAGTTTCAGAGAACTGTCTGCTTTATGGGTCGGCCATTTTATCGTGGTCCGTCTCCATAGAATTGATTGAAGCCAGGAGTTGTGTGTTTGTTGTACTGTTTTTGGGTGTGTGTTGTAGTGTGTATGGATTTGTATTGTACTGCATGCGGTGTGTTTCCAGCGATTTCAGCCCCTATCTCCCCCGTGTGTACACAGCTTAAGTGTGTGAGGTGCTCTACGTATAAATGTGTGTGTTGTGTGCTATGTGTGCGTATGTGGTGTGCTGTGTGTGTGTGTGTGTGTACAATGTGTACGTGTGTGTGTTATGTGTGGTCTATGTATATCCTCAATTATTTCCTAATTGTTTAAAGCCTTCACCATAATGTTAGAATGTGTCTGACATACTCAATGACAGCAATGAAATCAGGTGTGGAGTTATTCCTTCGTCCACGGTTTCCCAGATCGTCGATCTTTTTCCCAGATCATCAATGAAGGAAAATTAAAACTTGGTGTTTTTTAAAATTTTAAGTGAAATTTCCCAAAAACGGCTTCGAGGTGCACACCACCGGGTCCAGAGGTATCTTGTTGCCAAATTTGGTGTCTCTGAGTGCCACGGTGTGTCTGCAATGCGACGGACACGCACACACACACGCACACAGACTCTTCAACTTATTATATAGAAGAAGATTAGCACTGAAGCTCCTCCCCAAAGATTAATAATTTTGTTCTCATTTTTAATAATGTTGTATTGTTTACAGTTGTTATATTCTTATTGTTATCATTACCTATTTTAATCAATGTAATTATTTATTCTTTAATCTATTTATTACAGTAAATTACAGTTATTAGTTAACACATGTCATCATTACTGTGTCAGCTGTATGATTTTGCAGGTGTGAATGTGTTCCTAAAACACCACCACTATCCACACCACCCCAAAGCGTGGCGAGCGCAGCGTGCCCCACAAGGGGTGTCGGAACACGTCCTCCGACTTTTTCGTACCCCCACTATCCACGTCGGCGTGGAGTTGATGTTATATAGTGTAGCGAGCGCAGCGAGCCACCGAGCCCGAAGCGTGGCGAGCGGACGCGGAATACATGTAAAGTAATCCGCATCCGCTTGCCATGCTTCAGGCTCGATGGCTCACCACACTATATAAAATCAACTCCACGCCGACGTAGATAGTGGGGGTATGAAAAGGTCGGAGGACTCGTTCTGCTGCGCTTGCCACGCTTCGGGGTGACGTGGATAGTGGAGGTGGGGGAAAAAAGTAGTGGAGGTGGGGGAAAAAAAAGCCATAGCTGCTTTCAATAGTAAGCACCTATCACATCTCATTGCATGGGTGCCTGTACAATGAAATATCGCATCGCACCCTGTCTATGGTGCCCTTCGATAACATTTAATATTTTATTGTAGAAGCACTCCTGTGAACTTAATATGGACATCGCATCGCACGGCACTATAAACGATGTGCGATCCGATGCAATTTCACTACGGAGAATAGCCCAGTACGCAAAATGCGTACTGGGTGTCCTGAAAAGAAACAAGTACCCAATTTTTATTACTGATTGTGGTACAATCGTCTATAGCTTCCCAGTGCTTTGATCCTGTGCTCTCTCTATCTTGGCCATGGTGGAAGATCTCTCAATGATAAAATGCGGCATTATTTTATTTAAAGTAAAGTATATATTTTTCAAATGTAAATATATATATATATATATTTTTTAATTACTTATTTAAAGACTTTGTTGAACAATTATTTTAATATATTTTTAACTATTAACTTTTTTCCACAACAGTGGAACTGGAAGCACAATCTGGGCAATCGGTCCCACTGTGCAAGTGCCAAGGTCCCAAGACTATTACTGCTGCCAGCCATTTTGGCTAGGGAGCTAAGCAATGATGCCCCAATGATAAATATTTCAATACATCTTAACCATTCGGGTCTCTTACAAGTGTTCATTTGGGGATTTTCTGGGTATTATCTAAAATTTTTGAATGACTACAGATTAGATTTTGTGTTTGGCACCGTATGCTAAATGCCATTAGAGCATTGTGTTCAGATATTATCCTTAGCAGCAAAGTCCAAAGTGATTGTAATTAAAGAAGCATTAAAGAATGACGGCTTTGGTTCTATACGCTCCCTTGTGAAGGCTGTTACTGCGTTTGTTTGCATCACCATTGAGATGATATCATTTATCATCATTCCCTCCCGATACGGCAGAAATCATAGAAACGTTCTCACACTCCAATAAACGTGTGCCCTCCACCTGCAGAGGATAATGTGATACAGCATACGGAGGTAGACTTTCCTTTGCTGTTTCAGCCTATAATAAAACCATCTGCTGCTAAAATTAAGCATCCCATTGGCCTCGCATCGAACAGTCATGTTATCCATCTTGTCTGACATTTTGGAGTTTTGCCACTTTACTGTGGGCTTTTACCAAGTTTCAGCAACCTTGACAGAGAACGGAGTCATGCTAAAGGCAGCTGATCCAGACTCTTTGTAAAACACAAAGAAAGAAGAACAATGAAAATACAGAAAATATACACCCTCTGCTTTCAAGTTGGGATTTTTGGACAAACATGCACAGGTCACCATGTGCATCAGGGGATGCAGTTACAATCCCGGCGGTCGGGATCCCGGCGTTCAGAATCCCGACGCCGGAATCCCGACCGGCGAAATGCCGACACATTCTCCCTCCGTGGGTGTCCACGACACCCCTGGAGGGAGAATAAATTAGTGTGCCGAGCGTAGCGAGGCACCGGGCCCGCAAGGGGGGGCGATCCACGTCCCCCCCTTGTCGGCATTTCGGCGTCGGGATTCTGAACGCCTAGATCCCGACCGCCGGGATTCAATACTGAATCCTGCATCAGAAGTGGGTGTGGCCAAGTGTTCATACCCTCCAACATCCGAAGAGCAAAACGCAGTGCAAATTCTGAAATGGGCGTGGCCATGTGTAAAGGGGCATGTCCACACCTTCTTTCCTATACTTACAATGGTTAGTTGGAGACCCAAAAAAAGGTACAGTTGGAGGGGATGTGAATTGCCTCCCCCATCAGTTCCCCTAAGACTGTATGCCACTGACACAAAAGTAGGTGCTTCTCATAGCAGGCATGAACAGAATATACCTCTGAAACCTTTCTACCCAATGGGTACAAAGCTGGTCCAATCAGAACAATGGGATACATCCCCACCAATCCTGCTCACACTGGGAAAACAGTCAGGATCCTGGTGGTACTATCAGTAGCCCACAGGGAAAACATCCACACATTGGCTCCACAGTGAAAAAAAAAAAAAAAAAAACCACCCGCAGATACATTGGCCTCCACAGAAAAAAAACCACATACACTGGCCTCCACAGGAGGCAAGGGGGCCCATCTACTATAGGTTTACTTCTAAGCTTGCATATAATTCAGTGACTGGGAGCTTATTTGTATGGTTCCCTTGATCTGCTGTAACTTAAGTTACAAAAGTGAAAAATATCAAGCTGGGCTGCACACATTACAATTAAGTCCAAGGAGTGATGTCATCACCTTGTGATTGACCACGGGTCACTTTCTGCATTCATTTAAGCTGACCGTTTGCACTAGGAAGTCACGGGTTGCAGTGTGCAGCAGCTGAGCCCTTGCAAAGTTCCAATGTTGCATGCGCCGGTGCCTGTACTGTGCAACCCTGTATTGTTGGACACACCACAGTTGTAGACATCACTAGATTGACAGTTTGCCGTCGTTTGTATATGGGGAGGGGGGGGTGATTATTGTTTCCCAATAATGACTTTACAGCAGCCGTTTGGGGCGTTCCAAATCTAGGATCTCTGTCATAAGACTGGGGCTGTGGTGGCCAACTTATATCATGCAGCCAATGTTGTTGCAGGTGAACCACTGCTGCATCCATGATTGGTGCAAACTTGCTTAGGGGTGGTTCCAAAATGACTCCTTTTCAGGGCACTAGGCCCCCTCCCTCCTGGAGGACCCTGGGTTCCCTCTATTAATCTCCATATTGTACCCACTTGAATTGAAAGTTGGAAGGATGCAGAAGGTTTACCCACGCTACACTGGGCATAATGTATGCAAACTGGTAAAGGACCTACACACGTAGTGATCCCTGATCATTTTCTAAGTGATCTCACTTGGGGGGAGATTCCTTTAAGTAAAAATGCGGTAAAAACCCCGTTATCTGGGTTTTTACCGCATTCTGGGATGCTCTAAGCTTCCCTCGCTGGGTTACCACGGCGGGGGGCATCGCCAGAAAAATCTGGTGATGCCCCATAGAAGCTTATGGGCTTCTAACGTGACCCCACGCCGCCCCGCACCGACCCCCCGCACCGCCCCCCCCCCCCCCCCTCACCTGAGGCCGGGCAGCACAGAGCTTAGTGCATCTGGCCCTGTAGCTGTAAAACTGCTATAGTCGCCTATTCCCACTATGACATCTGTTTATCCACAGGAATCCCTCCTACAGAATGTTTAAAATGTTAAACAGCACCAAAAACAGATTTTCTCTGGCTCCAATGTGCAGCGCCTGGCTAAATTCTCTGCGGCGATGCCTCGAGTACAAAGTCAGGTTTTTTTTTTAAAGCATATTTTCAGTTCTGTACAGATTGCATAACTGTTGTCGTACTCTCAGACTTATTACAGACATATAGTTCTCATATTCCACAGGATTTCCAAGCGACTGAAGAACAACCTGTTTTATTTTTCTTTCCTAATGCCCAAAACAAATTATATTTGAGCTCCCTACCAAGAGAAAGAAAATTGTGTGCGAGCAATATAAAACACCTGCAGGAGGTGTCTCAGTGCGGCTGGGCCATCTGTACATCTGACGGTCATTTTGGTATTACCGCACAGGGACCTTCATCAGTAATGCACTGCTGGGTACTGCCGAATTTCCAAATGCCAGTTAAGAGCGTCTTAGTTATTACTTACATTATCATTTTTTGTGGGAATCAGACTTTATGACATACTACAAATACAGGCCATTGAAAAAAAGCCGCATGGGTCTTATTAAAACCATTTTATTACAACGTTATTAGAAATTTCAGCGGAGTATATTTTCCGTTTGGGAACCAACGCTATAAGGAGGTTATCGCTTAATACTGTCTGCTGTTGTTTTCTGATGTATTACAGGTTAAGTATCCCCTATCCGAAATGCTCGGGACCGCGAGCATTTCGGATAGGGGAATTTTCCGGTTTTTGGAATATTTTTTTGTAGCCATACTTACCTGTCCCCTGATGGTGTCCGGTGGTCCCTCGGCGTCCGCGCAGTCCCCGGGCATCCACAGCAGGCCTCCGGCATCTTCTCCTGGTCTCCAGCGGTCCCAGGAATGCATTGCGCGAGTGTGCGCGCGCACCGGTGACGTCACCGGCGCGCGCGCACACTCGCGCAATGCATTCCTGGGACCGCTGGAGACCCTGGAGAAGATGCCGGAGGCCTGCTGTGGACGCCCGGGGACTTGGTAAGTATGAAAAGAGGGTAAGGGGGTTAAAAAAATAAAAATAAAATAAAATTCGAATGATTCCAAAAACCACGGTTTTTGGAATAATTCGGATAAGGGATGTCCGGATACCGGATACTCAACCTGTACTATATTTCTGTCAAATGTTTTTGTAGTGTTATAGGGCGGGATGTATTAAAATACATCACCGCCCTTCTCCGCCCGCTGCGCAGCCAATGCATATGTACTAACATATGCGGCTGGCATCGCGGTGCGGTGACGGAGACCCCTCCCGCGATACCTGTACTGCGGTGTGCGTCATCTCCCTGCCGCCTGCTTCTCCCTTCACGCCAGGGACAGCTAAGCAGGCTGTACCCGGCGCCTCCTCTTCCCCCCTGCAGCCTGAAGGACGTCCGTCTACCTTGCTAGGGGGAGGCAGGGTTTACCTTCCGGGTCCAGGAGGACCTGGACTAAGGTAAGCCAGAGGGAGGGGGAAAGGGGGGTCGACTGGTTTGCGGCGGAGGCGTCCAGCGGCGAAAAGAAGCCCATAGGCTTCTATAGGGTATCGCCACCCAAAGGTGGCGATACCATACTATGCGGTATCGTGGCGGCGGGGTTTTAATGCATAGGAAAATGCTGTAAAATGGGGGTTTTACCGAAAGTTCCCCTTAGTACATCCCGCCCTAGTCTAAGGATGTATCATTCATCATATTACTGTACTGTAGCGGCATCCGGTCCACTAATGGTCTACAGTGACTAGGTCGTCAGCTGAATATGGTCAAATTCCATGGGTTGCATTGACAGACGGTCGACACAAGCTTAAGGTCAACATGGTCGACAATCAAAAGATCAACTCAAGTTTTTTCGGTGTAGACGGACTTAGTTCACACTAATTGGGCATAGAGGGATAATATAATGGTGTGTCGAGTGCAGCGAGCCATGGGAGGGAACATGGTACACTTATACGGTGTCCATGCCGACAAATGTCAACATACACACAAAAAAGCCAGTGAAAACCTTGTCGAACTTTTGAGTGTCGACCATGTCAACCTTAAGCTTGTATCAACCTTCTGTCAATGTCAACCCATGGTATGCCGACCATTTTCAGGTGTCGACCTAGTCACTGTCGACCATTATTGGTCAACTTAGACATTGTCGACCATCTATATCAGGGATGGGGAACCTTCGGCCCTCCAGCTGTTGTTGAACTACACATCCCAGCATGCCCTGCAACAGTTTTGCTATTTGGCCATGCTAAAACTGTTGTTCAACAACAGCTGGAGGGCCGAAGGTTCTCCATCCCTGCCCTATACCATAACCACTGTAGCATACTTTATGTAGGTCCAATTGACAAATGCAGATCCCCTCTCCACCTCTACACATGGGGGCAGGCCGCCGAAAGTGTGCGGAGTTTATATATTCTCCCCATGCTTGCGTGGGTTTCCTCCAGGTACTCCGGTTTCCTCTCACAATCCAAAAATATACTGGTAGGCTATTTGGCTCCCAACAAAGTTTTTTACCAAAAATGTCTGTGTGTGCATGTACATGTGGTAGGGAATATAGATTGTAAGCTCCACTGGGGCACGGACTGATGTGTATATAAATAACTGCTAATCTCTGATATAATAGCCCAGAACTGTCAATCTGTGAGTGTGTGCATAACGCTGGGCGGAGTCATAGAGTTCTATCAACCCCCCCCCCCCCATTTCCCCCTGTTCAGTCACTATCATACCCCCCATCTGTGTTCTGTAACCCCCCTGTGTTCTGTCACTCCATCACACCCCCTCTGTTCTGTCACTATCACGCCCCCCTTTGTGTTCTGTCACCCACCCTCTGTTCTGTTACTCTATCCCCCCCCCCCATCTCCAGCGATACGCAGAAGAGCTTCAAAGCCACGGACCACAAGCATGTAACCCCCTGAGCAAGGGACATATAAACTCCCCCTGCCAAAGACCATTTAACCTCCCCAGGCAACAAGCATGTAACTCCTCTGTGGCAACAAGCATGTCATCTCCCTTGACAATGAGCAAGTAATCTCCCCTGGGCAATGAGCATGTAACTCCCCCTGGCGATGATCATGCAATTCCCTGTGGCACCGATCATGAAACCCCTGGCAAGGAGCATGTACCCACTGGCAACGACCATGTAGGTAAGCAGCACATATGTGGCATCATATGTCATAGGCATTATGGTGTGTGGTTTACTATGTCATTGGCATTAAAGTGTGTGGTATAATATGTCATAGGCCTTACCGTGTGTGGTATAATATGTAATGGCCATTATGATGTGTGCCATAATATATAATAGTCATTACAGTGTGTGGTATAATATTAAATAGTCATTACGGTGCCTGGTACAATATGTAATAGGCATTATATTGCATGGTATAATATGTAATGGCCATTTTGGTGTGGCATAATGTTTGATGGCCATTGTTGTGTATGGTATAATGTGTAATAGGCATTAAAGTGTGTTACAATGTGCAATGGCCATTACTGTGTGTGGTGTAATGCCCATTATGGTGGGCTGAGGCACACAAAAAGACCAGCCAGCTCCGTGTTCATTGTGCAAGCATCAGCAACACAGGCGTCAGAGAGCAGGGGCTGGGGAGCGTGTAAAGGAGCAGAATACCCGGGCCTGTCATTGCTGGTGACTGTGTTCAGCTTCTTCAAACACTGCTCTTCTTTCTTCCTCCTCACACCCTCCGCTCTGCTTCCCCACTTACCTCCCCCCCCCTACCCCCCACCACTCCCCCTCTTCCCTTTCCCATCCACCCCTTCCTTCTCCCCCTCCCCTCCCTTTCCCTCTCGCTCCACCCCTTACCTCTCCCTCCCGTCTCTTTCACATCCATCCTCTAGCCCCCTTTTCTCCCTGACATACCCTCTCTCTCTCACTTCCTGTCTCTCCCTAACACCCACCCTGTCTCTACACCTGCGGATTCTAGCGCTGGCTTGATGTGTGCCTGCATCTCCAGCCAATGCGCATGTAATCCACCCGGCCATCAACCATGTACTCCTCCCAGCCAACAAGCATGTAATCCGGTACTTGTGTATTTTGGCGGCGCCCAACGCATCGCATACCATAACGCATGCGATGGTATGCGATGCGACGCGATTTCGGTGGTTAGTGTACGATGGCATACAATTTTGAAATTGTATGCCATTGTACATGGCATACAATGCCATACGATGCGATGCGATTAAACATTGTATAAGCACCCTAATGGGTGCTTATGCAATGTTAAGCACCCTAATGGGTGCTTACAATGTTAAATGCACCCCACGCCACCCCCCCACTATAAACGTGAACCCGAAGCGTGGCGAGCGCAGCGAGCCCGCGAGGGGCGGGGGTACGCGTCCTACGACCTTTTCATACCCCCACTATCCACGTCGGCGTGGAGTTGAGAATAGATTAGTGTGGCGAGCGCAGCGAGCCACCGAGCCCGAAGCGTGGCGAGCGCAGCGAGCCCTGCGAGGGGACGCGGATACCTGTGAAGCCCGCAAAGGGACGCGTTTACCTGTGAAGGTATCCGCGTCCGCTCGCCACGCTTCGGGCTCGGTGGCTCGCTGTGCTCGCCACACTAATCTATTCTCAACTCCACGCCGACGCTGCGCTCGCCACGCTTCGGGTTCACGTTTATAGTGGGGGGGTGGCTTGGGGGTGCATTTAACATTGTAAGCACCCATTAGGGTGCTCAAAAGCACCCTTTAGGGTGCTTATACGATTTTTAATCGTATAGGGGGTCAAAATTGCGTCGCATCGCATGCCATCGTGTACATGGCATGCGATGCGATACGTTCATCGTACGATGTACATCGGGGGCGCCGCTATAATACACAAGTACCTGTAATCCCATAGGCAACGAGCATATAATCCCCCCAGGGAAACGAGCATGTAATCCCCACAGAAATAAGCATGTATAACCCAGGGCAATGAGCGTGTAACTACGCCTAGTAATAATCATGTAATCCCTATGACAATGAGCGTGTAACCCCCTTTGGCAAGGAGCATGTAACCCTGCCATCAAACATGCAACTCCTGGCCATCCACAGCACGGCCAAACCCTGCCCTCAAACCATATTTCACGCAAAAAAAAGGTGTTAAGTTAAGGGGGGCGGAGCCCCTTACGCCAGTGTGAAGAGCGCCCGTAGGGGGCGATGAATCACCTAGTGCAGGGGTTCCCAATCTTTTTTTAATCACGGCACCCTAGAGTATAAGAATTTTTTTTGCGGCACCCCTAGGCCAAATTTGTTTTAATTAGATTGGATTTATATGCGATTCTTAGGGTCAGTTATGTGGAAAAGGGCAGGAATTGCTTCTATTTGTACACATTTTATGATTGGCAGCCACCAGCACTGGTTTTGCTTATAAATAATTAACCATTAATAATTTGAGTTGGTCCTGGACCACCAACCCAGGGCACCGCTGCATGTGTCCCGAGGCACCCCAGGGAGCCACGGCGCACAGTTTGGGAACCACTGACCTAGTGAATAAATAAAAGAAGTCTGCAATGCAAGTTTTGGACAACATGGCAGCTAGTTAGGTAATTTGAACATAAAGGGTCAAATGAGGTTGCTTGGGAACAAAGTTTGGAAAATGAACCCTGATCTACCATATGGTATGGCACCTTGGGGAGAGATACGCAAGACCTGACAAACCAGATGGTAGTTCCAAAAATAAAACGTAACATGATAATAGTACATCTAGCGCAGTTGTTACAGATGGCAATGAGGGTGATGATATAGATATTTAGGGCCAGATGTAACAAGCTTTAAAAAAGTGATAAAATGGTGATTGATAAAATACCAGCCAATCAGCACCTGTCATTTTTCAAACCCAACCTGTAACATGACAGTTAGGAGCAGATTGGCTGGCTGTTTATCACTCTCCATTTTATCACTTTTTGAAGCTTAGTGATCTGGGCTTTAAAACTGCACCTGACAATTATACCCCTTCCACACCGCACAAATAACCCGGGTCCAACATCCTGGCATTCCAACCAGGGTTAAAAGAAGGGTTTTACCCAGATCGGATGCGGGTTGCTGGGCAGTGTAAAGAGGTAACCCGGGTCCTATAGGGAGCAGGCAGTGTCAGCTGCAGGTGCTGTCTTATTCCCACCCTCCGATGATGCACCGCCATTCTACCCCGCCCCTGTGGGACGTCAGCGACCCGGTTTATTGCTGGGTTGCTGAGGGGAGCTTCGCCTTGCAAATGCCGGGTTGCTCCCAGGACGGACTACAGTCTGAATCCTGGGTGGGACCTGGCATTTGCGATGTGAAAGCGATATTACTATCGTCACCAACAATCCCTGCTGGAAGAATACATATGAAGCAAGTTATCATTAAGCGATTGGGTTTCCCCACGCTTCTCCTGACAAACTGGCAGTGATGTTATGTTCCATAACAGGCACTGTGTGGGAGATTTCCCACAGTCTAGATCGCCCATACACACTGAGAGATTTGTGTTAATCAATAAAAAAAAGATAATATAAATAATGGGTGGGTATTATAGGAGGGAGGATCGGTCAGATCGCTTCTTAAATACAGGCTATTTGTAGTCTCTTGCTAAATGATATGACTAGATACTGTATATAGGGCCTGATTCTGGTTCCCTTGCAAAAGCTAATTCTCTTGCTAAAGGACAAAACCATGTGCACTGCAGGTGGGGCAGATGTAACTTGTGCAGAGAGAATTAGATTTGGGTGGAGTTTTACTTCAAAGTGAGATCTATACTGCAGTGTAAAAATACAGCAGTCAGTATTTTCCCTGCACAGAAACAAAATAACTCACCCATATCTAATTCTCTCTGCACATGTTACATCTGCCCCAACTGCAGTGCACATGGTTTTGTCCATTTGAGAAGGAATTTGCCTTTGCGATTGAACCAGAATAAGGGCCACAGTTCAGACTGTGGTCCAACAATAGAAGCTCTCAATGGACTTTTTACGGGAAAACCATTTTATTACATTATTAGTAAATAAATAAAAGTCATGGCAATACAGAACTGTATGTTCCATATATACATTGCGGACATTTTCAAACAAATCCCGGTAAGATTTGACAGTTGTATTAAACTGCGACAGGAAACAACATTCCGCTGTAGGAGAAATAGGTCAGCCAGGGAAGCTGCAGTAAAGGTGGGAGCAGCTGTAGCTGTTAAAGTAAGCTCTGCACCCGCATTGTGGGATATAGAACCCTCACACAGGTAGTAGGCTCTAGCTGAGATGCGGGAACTGGAACGCTGATACCTGTTATTTTTTTTATCTTCTGAATGCTGGAACATAAGGTCTGACTACAGGGTAACCCATTCAGGTAGCTGGAGTCTTGAATATTTTGAGGTCATGTTGAAAAATCCTATATAACAAAAGCCTTACACTGCTCCTCAGCTCTATGGGGAGAATTCAAGTGCTGTGCACGTCGGCGGACACTAGATGGCAGCTCACGGAGCAATTCAAGTGTTGCTCCATTTGGGTGGACACAGCCGACAGCGGTGACATTAGTTTCATCATTTTGATGGCTGGTAACTAGTATACGGCACTGTACACAGAATTCCTTCAGATTCAATTGAGTCTCCTGCGATAAAGTCTAGGGATGGTGCAAATGTAGATACAGTAATAATGATGACAGCTGCCCTCACATGTGGAGGGCTGGGGCAGTGTGGGCAATACGTAATACCAGCATATGTTTGCATGGGACTTCTGACTGCAGGAAGTGGCTAGAGTTGGGACCACTTTACATGCAACTAAATATTTAATCACTCACAAGACAACAATGGAACAATCTTTATTCCCTAAGGCATGGATACACTACACTTGCCGACTTCATAGTGGGGGGGACGGGACACCAGGTTGGCACAGTGGAAGGTGTTCAGTGAACATGGTTTGGCATAGGTAGTGGTGAGTGGGGATGTGATTATATAATTATTATTGCTCGTATTATTATCATCCTTTTTATATGGCGCCATAAAGGATCTGCAGCGTCCAATCACATAGCACATAAACAAATAGGAAACACAAGGAAACAGTGACGTTCAGTAGAAGTCGGTATAGGACAAGTACAGGGTATATAAACTTAGGTGCATCAACAAACAGGTATCAGGGTGGCAGAAAACATTCTAAAGGGGATGGGCAGACAGACAGATGTGACACAGATGGGATATCAGTGAGTGTGGAAGAGGGGGTTATGCTGGCCACACATTAGACCAACTTCAGACCAACTGTTTTTCCATCCCTTCAAACCCCCAACCATCCAACTTGTCTGTCCAACTAAACAGTGCTCCACACAACTAACCAACTTTTCTTCCAACCAGCAAAATTTTTTTTTATTTTTTTTTAGTCCCGCCAACTTCTGTCCAACTTCTGATGTCACAGAAGTGGGCGGGCAGTGTCCGCCTGTTTCGGATCTTTGTTTAATAAATGTCTATTTCATTGAACTGGAGCCAAACAAATGTCTTTTTTGGGGTTATCTACATTTCCAAAAATGGTTGACCTGGAATCAACTCCAGACCTTTTACCTGCTTAATTGATGATGAAATAATGAGAGAATAGCCCACACCGGTCCATGAAATAGCTTTTGAGTCAATTATCCCATTACTTTTGGTCCCTTATAAAGTTGGAGGCGCTCTGCCTCACACACTAGGCAATCTTATATGTTATATCTATCTCTTGAAATTGTTAAATGCAAATAATTTGTAACAATCTTCCCCAGTGTTGTAACATATAGTCGATTAGTTACGGCCTTCAGTAGAATAGTGATCTAGATGATTAAGGGGCCCATTTATCAATTATCGCATTTACAATGCGATTTGGGCGAAATGTTGCCGCCCATGATGTATCATCCCTGAGGCACAGGGACAGGGCTCCAAAAGGAGCCTGTCCCTAGGATGCGCTCAGCGGTTAGCGCTGACCCCCCCGCCGATCCCGCTAACCACACTGCCCCGGCAGCAGTGCGATCCCGTAGCCATAGTCATCGTGTCAGAATGGCGATAGCCTAGGGATGCGAAGCACTGTTGCCTGATGTTGATACATTGGGCAGCTTTGCATCCCCCATAGAAACCTAGGGGGGACTGCAGAAGGGATCGGAGATTCATGCTGCTGTCCCCCTTTGGTACATTTTTGCTTTCCTGCACCTAGCACATCACACTTTCTCGTGCTGCTATCCTGAAAAAGTGACATGTCGATATGAGCACCAAGTAATGCATGTTTTATTTATAGCAATATCAGTATTATTTCAAAGAAATCCCACTAGTGCCGCCTGCTTTGTTCTTAACTGACAGAACTGCACCGTATGCAATTTGTTCAGCATCGCACCCCGGTAATTCAGTGTGCCACGTTATACAAAACAAATATATATATATATGCCAGGGGACAGGACAGGGAGAGCAGAGAAGTGTATAGTGGCAAGTGTGCTGACAGGGAGCATAGTTGGGTAGCGGTGCAGGCTCTCCGGGACCCGGCAGGTGGCGGCTCTGGGGGGATGGTGTGTGGACCTGGCGGCTACAGCACAGCAGTGGTGCCTGGACCTTGGTGCCAGTCTATGTGGATGGGTTCCTGAGACTGCTGTTTTGCCGGTAATTATTATTATTATTATTAACAGTTTCTTATATAGCGCACACAGATTCCGCAGCGCTTTACAGAGCATAGTTATAATCAAAAACACATAACAAATTACAGTACAAGACAGTTTAGGACAAGTACATGGTTAATATAGATAGTTGCATCAGGGGACAGGACACTGAAGCAATCATCAGGGTGGCAGAGGTTTATATATTCTAAGAAAGGCACATGAGGAGAGAGGGCCCTGCTCGTGAGAGCTTACATTCTAAAGGGGTAATGAGGTGGGGGGTTGTCTGTGCTTGCCGGGTGATTTGAAGGGCAATTTGGATTTTGTGTTGCTGTTAGTGGTTAGGAAGGTGCAGGGGATGGAGCCATTTGTGCTGCTCCAGAACGATAAGCTGGGAAAAATCAAACAGGTTTGATTTTTCGGTACTCTTTACCTAGAAGGGCGCCAACGATCAAAATCGTGGTCATCGCGGGTAAAAATCGCGGTGATCGCGGTCATCGCGGGCATCGCGGGTAAAATTGGATGGTCGCGATGCCCGCGATCACCGCGATTTTCCCATAGGGAACAATGTTAAAAAGGCTGATTGACCGCGATTTCACTGTTAAATGGCTCAATTGACCCGATTTGGCCATATTAACCCTGAATTAGGCCCAATTAACCCTTAAATGTCCCCCCCAATTTTTGACGCCACCCCACGATCCACGCCAACCCGAAGCGTGGCGAGCGCAGCGAGCCCGCGAGGGGCGGCGGTACGCGTCCTCCGACCTTTTCATGCCCTACTATCCACGTCGGCGTGGTGTGAGAATAGAATAGTGTGGCGAGCGCAGCGAGCCACCGAGCCCGAAGCGTGGCGAGCGCAGCGAGCCCCGCGAGGGGACGCGGATACCTTCACAGGTAGACGCGTCCCCTCGCGGGCTTCACAGGTGTCCGGGTCGCCACGGACACCTGTGAAGCCCGCGAGGGGACGCGTATAACTGTGAAGGTATCCGCGTCCCCTCGCGGGGCTCGCTGCGCTCGCCACGCTTCGGGCTCGGTGGCTCGCTGCGCTCGCCACACTATTCTATTCTCACACCACGCCGACGTGGATAGTAGGGCATGAAAAGGTCGGAGGACGCGTACCGCCGCCCCTCGCGGGCTCGCTGCGCTCGCCACGCTTCGGGTTGGCGTGGATCGTGGGGTGGCGTTAAAAATTGGGGGGGACATTTAAGGGTTAATGGGCTCTGTGGCTCATTTAACATTGATTCCTATGGCCAAATCGGGTGGATTGAGGCATTTAACACTAAAATCGGGTCCATCGCGGGTTTTAACATTGCTTCCTATGGGAAATCGGGAGCATCGCGTCGCGGGCATCGCGGGTACGTTTATGGCCGGCCGCGACCGACACGATTTTCATGTTTTACATTGGTTTCAATGGGAAATCGCGGGCATCGCGTCGGTCGCGTCGCGGCCATACATAAATGTACCCGCGATGCCCGCGACGGGCGCCGTACTAAGTAAAGAGTACCGATTTTTCCCAGCTAGTTGGAATGACCGTTTTGGGCCGTTTATCAGCGTGTTTGGCCGTGTGGAAGCAAACGGCTGATAATCGTTTGCTCCTACACACTTGAAAGATTATCATTCCAACCAGCCAAAAGTTGGCTGGTTGGAACGATATCTTTCTGATGTGTGCTTATTAAGGTGAGAGTTGGCTGAGTTTGGTGAAGAAGTGGGTGGAGAGCGGTGGAGTCTGAGGGGGAAAGTTAGAGAATTCCAGAGAAAAGGAGCAGCACGTGTAAAGTCTTGAAGGTACTGTAGGAGTTGGTGAAGGTAATGAGTAGACAGAAGAGGCAACGCCATGTGGACCTCTGGAGTGCTGTCATTGTATATGCATATAATGAAATGGTAAAATACCAGAGCAAATGGTGAAATGCCAGAGCTGCCGATGGTTTAATGGGCCAATCCAGCCACACAGAAAAACTGGGCTGATGGAACAGCCTCCCAGAGATCTGCCTGGCCCCCGGTATACAGAGACGCAGGCCCAACCCTGACTCATGACACAACCGTATAAGTTATGCCCACACCCCCTTTTCATGTGCGCTTAATACACTGTCTCTGCCGCGTAGGTACGGACCCCCGTCCATCCCTGCCTGACTGAATCACCTTAATTGCACAACATATCATAAAACAGCAAATCTGCACTAGACAGACTGATCTCACTAGTTCATCTTCAAATCAACTTACATTTATAAACTATATTGTGAAATAGCTTAGAATAAAATGCCTTTGTAGCACACATCTACACACACACACACACACACACCAGCCCCCCTCCCCTACATGTTTCCCTCCCCATTGACCTTTCTCTACATGACAAAGTTATGAGTCCATTCATACACTGCGTATACATATATCACTGCGTGTAAGCTGCACAGACGTAGAACTTACTGACCTAAATGTGATAACTGCAGTGTGGGTAATTCCTACAGAACATACTCAATTTGGGAAGACAAGGTACAAGTTCCAGCAGCTATTCTGAGCGCGCACCTGCAATAATATTCTGCTGACAGTCCGGTTTCATTTTTTATAAAAAAAAAAAAACATTGTTTTTCTACTACCGATGGGATTTGTGACGTCTTCACCTTTGTAATTCCATACGTATGTTTCTTTCTCTAGATGATATTTCTCTGTCTTGTTAACGTTTTTTTTTCTTTGTATATAAATTCCTATCTCCACACTTATTATTTACTGGTTACAATTATGCTGTATGTAATATTCTTTCACTGTTTTTGTTACTTTGTAGTCTCGAAAGTCAGATTTCCTTGAAACAAATCACATGAATTTTTCATGCGAATTCAAACCATTGATCTAACGATGTTCAGGTAGGAACTGTTTTAAAAAAAAAAAATGTAAATCTAACTTTCTTTTTCATGTCTAGTTCAGGCATTTCTGGAAATGCGTACAGACGCGCTCGCTTAGTTGAATGCTTCTTTTGCTGTGGTGACGGTGCTACTATTGTACAACGCGCTGGGCCTGCCGATGCTGGAGCAATCTGCACATGTCTAAGAGGGATACGGTCATTGGGTCTACAGCAAGTTGGTTGTCAGTCGTGAGGTTGACACCGTTAGGTCGACATGGGGATAGGTCGACATGGTTCTATGTCGAAATGGGTCAAGGTCAACAGGTCATTAGGTCGATACAAGCATTAGGTCGACAGCCAAAAGGTCGACAAGGGGTTTTTCCCTGTTTTTTGAGCCGACATGTGCCGACATGCGGTATTTCATGCCCTACCATCCACTTGGGCGTGGCGGGAGAATAAAATAGTGTGCCTGAAGCATCGCGAGTAAAGCTGTGCACTGGAAACTGTGTCCATGTCGACTGTGTCGACATTCGGGTAAAAAAAAAAAACAGTTAAAATCCCCAATGTTGACCTTTTGATTGTCGACCTAGACACTGTCAGCCTAATGCTTGTGTTAACCTATTGACCTAACCCCATGTCGACCTAGAACCATGTTGACCTAACAATTGTCGACCAACTTGCTGTAGACCTTTTGAAGGCATGATGGATCCAGGGTCCAGACTTCCTGGACTCCGGATCCTATGGCCAGTTAATGCAGACTGGCCAGTGCCTAGAACCAGCGTGACGTGTGAGCGATGGTCAGGATGGTGAGGATGCGTCCTCAGGTGTAGAACTTGGCTCCTCCTACAGACGGATATGGGTCATAGCGTTGACACTATAAAGGTCAACATACATTAGGTCGAACACTAAAGGTCCACACGGCTTAGGTCGACACATGAAATAGGTCCACGTAGCTAAGGTCAACAGGATGGGAAGGTCGACACAAGCATTAGGGAAGGTCGACTGTCAAAAGGTCCAACCCCCTGCCTGTCACTCTGGCAGCGAGTGGCGCGGCGGATGAAATATTTGCCGAAGGTACTAGCTGCGGCGGTCTGCACATGCGAAAAATAACCTGAGCGCATACCCCGCCATCGGAGAAGGGGTCAAATTTGGACTCGTGCGAACTGGTCTGAATCAGCCCCCAGATGGGGAACTTCTGCAGTCCTCATAGATAGATATGACGAATCCTTTACCAAGCTTAGCGGTGAATTTATGAAGCTTGGAGAAGTGTTATCTATCCCCATAAAGAACGTTATGAGCAAGGTGATAATGGTTCAGCCAATCAGCTCTTACCTGTCAATTTACATATTGTAGCTGATTGGCTGAACCATTATCACCTTGCTCATAACGTTCTTTATGGGGATAGATAACACTTCTCCAAGCTTCATAAATTCACCCCTCAGTGAGGGTTATCCCTCTGCTATATAGTCCCAAAACTCAGGGGTTCATTTTCATTTTTTGGAGAATTGTTCCTAAATTTTAGCTTTACAAATAGGCCCCTTAGAACTCCCTATGACCACTGATCAAAGAGCAGCATTGGAAACGCTCATCATTAAAGGGTTGTGCACACGCTTTAATTTGAAAGGTTTTGGTTTCGATTTTGCTTATAGAAGTGAGTGGAAACCGGCGGGAGGGGCGGCTGTGGGCCGGGTGACTGAGAGTGATGTGTGTGACAGTTACTGCAGACGGAGAGACGAGAGGAGGCGCCGGTATGCACTGGTAGCGTAACCTCCATCAAGAAGATGCCCGGCTATAGTGGCACCTAGGGATGCCAATCCCGGGGCATTTTTTCGATCCCGGGATTCGGGATTGAAAAATGCTCAATCCCGGGATTCCCGGGATTGGCCTCCATGGTAAAAAAAAAAAAACAACCCACGTCCCTCCTCCCCAAACTGGCCGACCCGCACATTAACACGGCAGACTAATCCCCACTATCCCTCCTGCCCTGCGCTGTCACTTACATGATGGTGGTGACAGGCAGTAGCAGGACCATCTCCAGCGGGCATGCGGCTGGGAGCTACTCAGCTTGGCACTCAGCTTGGCTGGGAGCTGCTCAGCGGGCGAGCTGGCGGCTAGGTGTTGCGCAGCAGGCGGGCGGCTTGGAGCTCCTTAGCGGGCGGGCGGCTGGGAGCTCCTCAGCGGGCGGGCGGCCAGGTGAACAACTTCAGAACAGTGTCTATGTGTGCTGCAGCGGCATGACGGCGGCCGGGCTGTGCAGCGTTATGTGATGTCAGGGGTCACGCTGCGTAGCCCGGCCACCGTCATGCCGCTACAGCACACACAGACACTGTTCCAAACAGCCGTCTGCTGGATTTTTACAATCAGGTACTAATCCCGCAATCCCGGGATTGGAAGGCTCAATCCCGGGATTGAAATCCCGCCGTTTTTAGGCTAAAATCCCGGAATCCCGCCGATCCCGATCCCGGGATTGGCCTCCCTAGTGGCACCCCTGCAGAAGAGGGTGATTATATCCAGTTGGGGCATTGGTGGCTATTGGCAGATGTGGTGGCTTAGGTAGAAGGCTGAACTGGGTGCAGGTGGAGCTGCGGGCCCTAGAGACACTCCAGGCCCCATAGCAGCTGCACCCCCCGCACCCTCGGTAGTTACGCCACTGCTGTGCAGGCAAGGAAATATTGAATTTGATCCAGTAAATCGAATGTGTACACTGTACCTTGAATGTAAATCGAATTCAATTATCGAAATAAATATCAAATGCAAAAGTACAGATCTAATGCCAAATTGAATGCAAAGATCTAACGCCAGATCTAATAGAAAATCGAATCGGACATCAAATCTAAAGCAAAGTGAAGCGTGTGTACACACCTGATACTGCTTTCAGACGGCAAATGCATTGTCGCACCGGGACTTTGAAACGGCTCAGTCCCGGTGCGACTCAGCATGTGCCATCTGTTCAGATTGCAGCACTATTGGCGGTACACTGACATCATGTGGGGCACGGCGGAGCGCCGGCGCGTCATCAGGGGCGGGCAGCATACTATGGAGGCAGCGCTTAGCGCTGGCGCTGCTCCAATCGCTGCCTCCTCCATAGTGTGAACGGGAAACGTGTCGTTCGACCCGATTAAACCGTTCACACTGCACAGCAACGAACCGTTAAAAACCCTTCTTTTTGCCCGGTTCGTATTGCCGTGTTGCTATACCCTTTCACATTGCACCAATTACCTGGTCGAACCGGCAAGAAACCGGCATGAACCCGGTAATTAGGTGCGATGTGAAAGGGTATAAGAGTGATAAACCACTTTTAGACAGATTTATTTTCCTGTACAGTTTTTTTTTTAGTTCATTAAACATTCAGATCCATAGAGTAGTGGCATGTAGCAAGCCCCTGTCTCATTGGCCTTCCAGTGGTTAGACATCATTTGATACAGATACAAAGTGCTACGTGAGTGCCCACAATGAATAATTTTTCTTGCCATCTCTTCACTTCATTACCCAAAGCCAGTGGCAATATTGCAGCTAGTCATCCCTGACCAGGCAGGTACAGCATTTCGCCACCATTCAGCTCAGCCTGTCACTGGAAAACATTTCCCACCAGGACATAATATATGCATTTGTGTTCACTTAGCGGTATCCATGGTCACTCTTGTAAGTACCTTTGTACATGTAATATAGAGCATGAGATGCTGCAAGTACAGTACGCCAGACTCGTTGGCTCTGTGTTTCCCATTGAATTTGCTAGCAGGAAATAACAGACAATTCTGACAAAAAATAACAGGAAAATAGAATTCCGTCTTCTCTTCACAGACTGTCAGAATGAGGACAGGAGAAACCTACAGCATCTAATGTAAAAATCATACTTTTATCTTCAAAGCCTGTCAGATACTATGACTACTGCTGCAATTTGTTTTACTTTGCATGAGTGAAGAAAAAAACGTTGTTGTTGGCAACAGAGGAAATATATCAGAGCAGGCGTAGCCAAACTGGGGCCCTCCAGCTGTTGTCAAACTACACATCCCAGCATGCCTTGCCATAGTTTTAGCATTCCCTAACAGCAATACTGTGGCAAGGCATGATGGGAATTGTAGTTTCCCAACAGCTGGAGGGCCATCGTTTGGCCATGCCTGTATTAGAGCTCCATGTTCTTGCCTAGATTATCGGCCTATTAATCTAAAGACACCTGCAACACAGGGCAAAGCTGAGAGAGCAATGGTCCATTGGTTTGACGTGTATTATTTACATTATATACTGTATATTGATGTGTTTATGTGGGTTGTGGGTCATAAGATTGACAATGAAGAGGTCGACAGTAGGTCAACACAGGGTCAAAATTTCACCACAATGAAAAAAAAATTTAAAACAAAAAATTGTGTGTCAACCATTGTCATGTTGACATTTTTGAGCCTGTCGACCTTTTGAACCCGTCAAGCTTTAGCACTGTTGTCCTTTCATCTGTCAACCTTGTGTGCCTGTTTACCTAATGCATGTCAACCATATGGCGTTGACCTATCGACCTATTCATTGTCGGTCTTTTGAATCACAATCCACATAAACACAACTAAATATACGGGATGCACTTACAATCCCGGCGGTCGGGATCCCGGCGCCGGAATCTCGACCGGCGAAATGCCGACACATTCTCCCTCCGTGGGTGTCCACGACACCCCTGGAGGGAGAATAAATTAGTGTGCCGAGCGTAGCGAGGCACCAGGCCCGCTGCGTGGCGAGCGCAGCTAGCCCGCAAGGGGGGGCGATCCACGTCCCCCCCTTGTCGGCATTTCGGCTGTCGGTATTCCGGCGTCGGGATTCTGAACGCCGGGATCCCGACCGCCGGGATTCAATAGTGAATCCATATATACTGTACATAAACATGACACAACAATATCTATCACCTGGAACCCGTTTATGTGTACGTATGTTGTTTTGTCATGTTTATTTCTGTACAGTATGTATATGGTTTTATTATATTTATGTATGTGTATTTTTGTGTTTATGTATATTGTTGTTTCATGTTTAAGTACAGTATGTATATTGTTTATTTTATATGTAGGTTGTAGTAGCATTTGTATCTATCAATTTTTCTGTCATGATTATGTACAGTATGTATATTTTTGTTATGTTTATGTACTGTATGTATACTTTTGTATTTATGTCTGTGTATATGTAGATTGCTGTTTTACGTATGTATATGCTATATATATTCTGTCAAGTTTACATACAGTATGTATATTTTTGTTGTTTGTGTACAGTATGTATATTTTGGTATGTTTGTGTACAGTATGTATATTTTTGTTGTTTGTGTACAGTAGGTATATTGTTATTATATTTTTGTACAGTATGTGTATTTTTGTGTTTATGTATATTGTTGTTTCATGTTTAAGTACAGTATGTATATTGTTTATTTTATATTTTGGTTGTTGTAGCATTTGTATCTATATATTTTTCCGTCATGATTATGTACAGTATGTATATTTTTGTTATGTTTATGTATGTATATTGTTTTATTTATGTCTGTGTATATGTAGATTGCTGTTTTACGTATGAATATGCTATATATATATATATTCTGTCAAGTTTACGTATAGTATGTATATTTTTGTTATGTTTATGTACAGTATGTATATTTTGTTATGTTTATGTACAGTATGTATATTTTTGTAATGTTTATGTACAGTATGTATATTTTGTTATGTTTATGTACAGTATGTATATTTTTGTTATGTTTATGTATGTACAGTAAATTGTGAATGTTTACTTTTAATTCTCTGCAGTGTCTTCTGTGCTATACAAGGAATACACATTGGGCCTGATTCAGACCTGACAGGGGTGGCGTTTTCCTGATCGCTGGGCTGCGGACATTCGCAGCCCAGCGATCAGGTAAACGCCACCCCAGTACGGTGTCTCCCCACCCTGTTCACGGCTGCAAATATGTACACAGCCGTGCACACGGGGAAATCCATTCATACTCACTCACCATGGAATGGATTTCCCGCTGTTTGTAGCCGCCGAGTAAGTCGGCACTGCGAACAACATGGCGAGAAGAAACTGCCATCATTGGTGCTACCAACAGCTGGGCAACGCCTGAGTTTTACTTGAGATTTTGATTAAGAGGAATGTGTCCAAACTTAAATCAAAATTACAGTGTAAGAATGAATCTGTCCAGCATGCGCAGGCTACACGCAAAAGCAGCCAGTATTTACCCTGCATGCATAAATAATAAATGTCTTTGCTTGCCTCGCATTGCAACACAGGTTTGTCCCATATACAAAGTGACTTGCTCTATTTGCTTTGCTTCCAACTACGAATATATATATATTTTTAAAGAGTGTTAGGAATTGTAGAGCAAAATACTCGTTTGTAACCCTCATCCTACTGCATCGGCTTCAGCTGCCACCAGCTGCTCTGGGGCTACGAGGAGAACGTGATGCAGACAAGTTGAGTGATAAATCAATATTTAATGTTTTGTCATCATTAACTCCCCATAACCCAATTAGTATGACAGTCTAACAAAGTGCTCCCACAGCATATGTGCAGCAGCCCAAGGACATGGAATTTAGGTCTTATTCTCATCTTAAGAAAGTCAGACAAGTAGCAAGGAGAGTAATTTTCATTAATCAAAGTCATTGTGTGTTCAAGTACAAACCACAAAGTGCTCAATCTGCTGTGTTCATTCGCCAATCCGACCGGATTGCTTTCTTTACCATACAACATCCTAGGATTACGTTTTGTTTTACGCAGCTAAAAATCTGTAACAAGCTCCTCCTGATACACTTCGGTGACAAGCAGCATAAATCTCACACCGGGGGCAGCCTGCCAGGTGCAGGCTGCCCGGGAACTCCTGCGAGTCTGCCTGGATTTTCGAAGCGTCAGTCATTTACAAGGCAAAACTGACCTGGTTTTGCCTGGTAAATGATTGCCACTTTAAGAATACGGGCAGACTCCCGAACAGCCTGCAGCTTGCACATAGTAGACTTATACCGAGCCGATTTTCCAAGTGACAGCACAGGATGGGGCTAGCTGTTCTGTGTAAATAGTCATGGGCTGCTTATACCCCTTTCACACCAGAAAATACATTTTCTGGTGTGAGGGGAGAGAGACAGCGCTGGGAGGGCACCTATGTGCAGCAGAGGAATCTGGGCAGTGGGTGGCGAGTAGCGAGGTCCAGACTGCGGGGATCCGGGCAGCGGCGGCTGGACGCTTGTAGCGCTATTTGCCGGGCAGCGTAGCAGGAAGCGCTGCTGAATTTGAAAACATTTTTAAAAGACTGGCCGGACGCTGATTGGCTGAGAGCATCCGGCCAGTCTTTTCAATATGTTTTCAAATTTAGTAATGCCGCCGCTGCCCGGATCCCCGCAGTCTGGACTTCGCTGCACGGGTCAGTAGCTTTCACACCAGCCAGTAACCCGGGCTGATTTCAAGAGCAACCCTGCTAGCTAGCAGGGTTGAAATCCCGGCAAATTTTCCTGGGAAATTGGCCCGGGAACCTTTCACACCAGCGCTAGGTGCGGGTTGTTCCCTGGGGCAACCTGGGAATTTTGGCTTGTGTGAAAGGGGTATTAGAGAGGCTACATGTGGCCTATCCAGATAACTTTCATTGGCATATCCACCCATGGCACCCCTATCCACCCAATGGGGCTACAATGCACACTTTGGAGACCGCTGTGTTAGGCAAAACAAAATGATACCTTAGGATGGGTTACAGAGGTTTGCAGATTGTTTGGTAGGAAATGTGCAAAGTATAATTTAAGGAAAAAACTTAAAATTTCATAAAATAAAAGTAATATAAGAGACCTCTTAAGGGGCCTACACATGGGGAGATTTGCTGTGCAGTGTGAGCGATGCTAGATCGCTCATCACGCTTACCAAGATCGCTCAGCACACAGCAATCTCCAATGAGAACACTGGCCCTGACCGGCGATTATTTAGATTTATCCAGCACGCTGGTTATTAATCGCCGGGCTATAGTGCTGCATGGGGACACACATCGCTATCGCTGTGGCCCCTACACATGGAGCAACGTAGGGGCATTTCCTAAGCGATCTAGTGAGAACATGCCCGGTAATCACCCCATTAGTTACATCCTGGCTGCATCGTTACCTGCGGTTACTGTTGTACATTTAACCTTTAGAACGTCAGACTTAAGAAGAGAATAGAAGCGTTACCTTTTCCTGATATTGTCGTCGTGAGGAATCTAAGGACTGGATTAAGGCTGTAGCGTGGCCCACAAACATGGCATAGCACGTGGCGCCAACAATCATACTCAACATAGTTATCCATAGGTCGGACATGCTAACGGGCGCTCGGGCCCCATAACCAATGCACAGCATGTGGCTCATGGCTTTGAAGAGTGCATACGAGTACTGTTTCCCCCAGGAATCATTCTGCAAAAGAAGAGGAATCTTAATTAATAAGATACAAGATCTACAACAAATACAAGAATGAATGAATTAAATAATTTCTATCCACATAGTTTTAACCGGACTCTCGTGCAAACGTCTTCATACATCTGAAATGTGCGCGCCCCACCTCTCGCTGTGCAGCCACCATGCCCCCAGAGCCTGTCCGATGCCGCTTATCACACTGAGCTAAGATGATTAGATAGCTTTCCTAACTCTCTCATGTATCTACTCATGCTTGTACATCAATTGCATTGTGCTTTAGGGGAATAGTATCCATTCATTGTCTGTAAAACTAAAGATACAGTAGATGATTATACTACTGGGGCTCAATTAAAAAAAGACACAGTGGATACGAATGCTATATTATTTGGTGTTATACTATATATAATGGGGTTTTTGGAAGACTACAGGTATGCCTTTCTGCGAGACGCCCAGTGTGACAGAGGCAATCTGAGGGGTAAAGCACTTTTGGCTGCCACTCACAGTGGGGGGGAGAGTTTGTTGCAGCGCTCATAAATTTTAATGAGTCAACCAATCTTAGTAATAAAATTAAACATTTCATTAATAACACATAACAAACAATAAAAATAAGTGGAAATACTGTTAAAAACAACAAGTGGACCAATTGAAATAACCTGCTCTGGTAGACCACAACAAGTGAGGAGTGGATTATGGCACTGGAGTCCAGTTACAATCCCAGTATGTCGCTGGAGGTGTCCCGATCCAATTTGGACTAATTTGCTTGTGGGGATCCTCTCTAAAGTGCGTTTGATATAAACAGGAGAAGGTGCTCCAATTGAATTCCAAATGAGCCGTTGTAATTACCCCGGTCCAGGCCTTGTGTGGGGGGCTCCTTTTGTAAAGTGCATTGTGCCAAAAGTAAAGTACTCCAAAAGGTGATGGTGGAAATATGGGGTCCCAGAGAATTAAGCAGGTGAAGTGTAATGTCCGCAATGGGTCCAGCTTGGTCACCAATGTGTTTCGCTGTCACTTAAGGGGCAGCTTTATCAAGGGGGGGGGGGGGGGTTGGGGAGCTACGAGGGAGCGGCGGGGAGACGGCAGGGGGCTCAGACGGAACGGAGCAAGCGAGTGTCTCACGTGCGTCGCCCCTTTATATCTGATGGCGGGTCCTGGCGGTTGGCGATAGAATCGCCAGGACCCACAAGAACGAGAGGCGCACCATCTGTAGCCTCTACTGTAAATCCAGAATTCAAGGGATACCTTTACTAAAGCTTTGAAAAGAGCCCAAAGCAACCAATCAAATTCTGTATAATTTTCTAGGATGCAATAGACTTGATCTGATTGGTTAAATGTATCCCCAAGTGTGTTTTACTGTACTGTATATTATAACTAAACTCCGTAATAACTTGTCAGTTCCTAACACCTGTAATGTGATTTACCACAACACAGATCAACTTAAAAAATAGCTGCCTCTATTCATGGCTCATTACCATAAATCAACATCATATTAATTCTAGTTAGTTTAATTATGAAGTGTATCTCTGCATATATTTATGTTGGTAAATAGGTTAAATAACCACTGAAAACTTTTCCCTTAGCATTAAATTCATTTGTTGAATTTAAAATATAAATTGAAACAACAAAAAGTCACGCCGTGTTCTCAGGAATATTTGTGACGCCTCTAGCTTTCTCATTTCGATATTGATCTGCCATAATGTAAAACGTATGTTTTGTTATACCGCTTTTACAACAAAATCCCAGATCCCACCTGGTATTTTGAGCATGGTTCTAATCTGGGTCGGATCCAGGATTTTCCCCATTTACACCGCGGTGCTGACCCGGAATATTCCCGGGCCGGCACCATTTACACTGCACACAGGTGCAGGGTGCGGCGCTTAGAGATGACATCATCTTCAAGTGCCAGGAACACTGATTGCCGCGCTGGGGGCAAGGTTTAGGGTTAGACATTAGAGGCGATGGGAAGGGTTAGGTACTTGGAAGAGGGTTAGTTTAGGCTGTGTATGTTTGGAGTTAGGCACAAGGGGAATGATTAAGAGAAGGCACCAGGGTGAGGTGGGTTACGGTTAAGCACTCGGGGGGGGGGGGGGGGGGGGGGGAGGGGATGTTAGGGTTAGGTACTCAAGGAGGGAGGGGGGGGGGGTTAGGCACTCCAAGGGGAGGCAGGGTTAGGGTTATGGTTGAAATAGCAAGCAAAAATAAGCGTTTCCCTTTTCCACATTGACCATTTGTATTGACCTATCGATCCTGCTGCTCTTTTTACTTTGTTGACCTAGGCCCATGTAACTGTGGACTATCTGGTGTCGACCCCATGAATTTCTATCTACATTATATACGGTCTATATTTGAAACCACTTCGGGTGCAGGTTTTTCCAATGCTCCAGAAAGGACCCAAGATTGCTAAATAGCAACACTACGAAAGTAGTGCACAAACTAGATACCGTGGAGAGGACCACGGACAGAGACACAGGGGCAGTGCTAGGCAGACTCACATAGACATAGGAACAGTGCAAACATCAGTAGTGAACAAGTACTAACACTAAAACAGACTGGGAGCATACACACAATACACAGAGAGGATACTGGGGGAACTCACAGGCACAGGTAGGGGCTGGGAGGATGAGAGCCCAACGGATAGAGCGTCTCCCAGTATCAGAGAATAAGTATCTCTACGGTAACGGGAGAGATACCTATAGTGGAGCTTGGTGTAATGCTTCGACATGTAAATGTACTTGTTGCTATAGGCAACCCCAGTCCCAACGGGGTACTACAGAGGGAGGCCTATAGATTCCTAGGTCAGAGATGAAGAAGACCGTAGGAAAATATCCTAAACCCGTACCCCTCGCTTGCAGTACACGGGTTCAGCTAGCTGCCACCAAGCTGACACCCGTGGCCTCTGCACTGAGAGAAAGGGTAAGATATCAGGATCTGAGCTCACCTGCAGCACACAGGTTCAGCTAGCTGCCACCAAGCTGACACCAGTGAGTGCTGCTCAGTGAGACACAGGTAACACAGGAAATGAGGGAGTGTAACAGCAACCTAGCTGGATCCACAAGGTGGTACAGAGACCCAGCAGTTACAGTCATAACTCCTGATTACGTCTATGTCTGGATCAAGGCGCAAAGATGCAAACTCCAAGACCTATATCTATATTACTGTAATCAACATGTAATACAATTGCTAGAAACTAACTAGGCACAGGACAAGGCTGACTGGCTATCTGACTAGGATTCTGCAGCACCTGCCTAGCCTGAGAGGAAGGTTTATATAGCAGGTGCTGCCACACCCCACTTAGACATCACAGACTGTGAGCACAAAACCAGTGCCATATTCCCTGCTGTGAACAGACTACCTGTCACCACTGCAACAGCAAAAACCTGAACCGGAATATCAGCTGCGCTCAGGTTAATTTGCTAACAGTAATGCCCATATATTGTTATTAGAAATAGTTTGACACCCTAACACAATTTGATTTTTAAAATAATATCAATCACAATTTCTTCTAATGCTAAATTCACATAGAATCAGGTAAATAAAATACATACATTTTGTCATCCAGTACATTACTTCAGTGAACTTGGATTTCACCCTTATAGGAAGGGAAGCATTTTCTAGTCGCAGATCTCTGAATGAATACTTTCATGTTTACCCTATGCGTTTAATCACTAAGAAACTTCTTCAGGGGTAATTCTGTGGAAGGTGCTTCATATGAAAATCACATTTTATGGGGATTCAACAATAAGTCTGGAAAAAATGAGCTTAGATCAGACCAAGAGTTTCCTTGAAGTTCACAAATAGGGATATATTTCACCTTAAGTTTTTGCCAAATCCACACAGATAGGTTGTATAAGACAAGTATGAGTTGATGTGACAAAGTAAAGGAACAAGCGACAATTTGTCTAAAAAAGTATCCTCTTTATGTGGAAAAGACCCTTTACTAAGTAAAAGAGAAGCCTGGAGAGGATACCACAAACTATGAGTCAGGTAAACTGGACAAGGCTAACGTCACCAAGCCCCACCCCATGACAGTTGAAAGCGTTGATTCGCATTATTTAAGTCCCACCCCCTGCCTGCGGACCCTCAAAATTTGGACTTTAATGCTGCAGGGAAGGGGGTTCAGGGACTATGGGGGCAATGCAGGAGACTTGCCCACCTTCCTGGGGGCCAGGAGGGGGACCCGATTTGTGGGAGCCTCCCGGCAATTTTGGGAGGGTAGGCATGTATGAGTAAAAGAAAAAACCCGAACAAAGTCCACTTAAAACTTAAAATTCAATTTAGGTAGTAGCTTATTTTTATATTTATAGTCAGCACTCCATATACATTCACAACAAGCCTAGTGCCCCCGAGAGATCTCCTAAATGGAGCTCCTAAGTAAACACATTGATATGTACAGTCATATATGCTGTTTTCATGGCAAGGGTGATCACACAAAATATTGATTTGAATTAGATTTATCTTCTGTTAATTCACTTTACATTTTGTTAATTGATAAAAAGAAACTATAAACACTTTTACAGGAGAGAGGGGCTAAATCATACCTCCCAACATTCAACGGTTAGGAAGAGGGACGTTTGCGCGCACCGCAGGTTCGTGGCACAGGGGCGTGGCCTTCAAATTGCATCACTCAAGTGAGGCCACGCCCCCGTTTTGCTGCTGCTGCCCCTCTGTGGGGAATAAATGCCTATTTACCGCTGCCCAGCAGGTGGTAGCGGGGACTTCCAACTGTCCCCTCCCCCTGAGGGATAATGCTGGCCCCGGGCGGAATGCGGGAACGTCCCCTAAAAACGGGAGATTTCTGTGGAAAGCGGGACAGTTGGGAGGTATGGTTAAAGGAGTATGTAAATGAGAATAGATACAGCACATGTAGGGGCATTTTCTAAGCGATCTAATAAGATCATTTAGAAAATGCCCTGAAATCGCCCAGTGTGTAGCGGCCATAAGATGGGAGTTCTATTTCAGCCGGGATGTTGCTATGCTCGTTGCTATGCTGGGTGCATGACCAGACGGCACATTAGCAACATTCCAGCCACGCTGATAGCCAGAAGTGAGGTCTGTGGGGCAGAGATGGAGACAACCACAGAGCCCTGTGCAATGGCCCTATAAATAAATGAGTACTGTAAACACTGTATATATAGCTATCTACAGATGGAGCGGGTCTCTTCTTTGCAGGGGATGGCGGAAGATTCGCCATCCGCCATCCCTGCCAGGGGACGAGCGCGCACGTCGCCTTACAACGGGGCTCCTCCCAGGTCCCCGCCACCTTGCCACGGGGTCGCCCCGGGTCCCCGCCGCCTTGCTGCCCCCCCCCCCTAACCCTGTCCGTCTCCCTGAAGCGGAGACGGACAGGGTTCCCGTCCCCCCGCCGACGGGAACCTGAGACGAGCGTGCGTGTGAGACGCACGCACGTCTCAGTCATATGGAGCGCCTCTCCACCAGATTCTGGCGCTGGCGCGGCGCCAGCAAAAATGAGAGGCGCTCCATCTGTATATCTATCTATATATATATTTATTTACAGACATGTTTGTGTAGTCTTTGCTTTTAAAGTGTGCCCATCAACTTGTTGTCTACTGTATTTCTGTATTTACTAAAGCAACAATTGTGTATATTCCCCGACATTTTCATAGATACCTGGTAGCACGGACAGTGTAATGGATAGCAATACCACCTCCCAGTCCCGAGGTCATGGGTTTGATTCTCATCATGGCCATAACTGTGTGGAGTTTGTATATTCTCCCCATGCCTGGTTGGGTTTTTACCTGTTTATTCTTCAGCCACTGCAGTGTTGTTTTGCAGTAGATAAGGAAATAATATCTGCTCTAGCATGAAAAAACAGCTCCCTGAGTTATGCAAATTGTTCAATAACCATCTACAGTGGTGTTCCCAGATCCTTCTGCAGAAGCACAGAGGCAGCGGAGAATGACAGCAGGAGGAAGATAGCACCTACACAATGAGAACTAAACATTCCCCTCTATATCCAGATACAATGAGTGTGGTATATGAAGGAAAGCAGTGTTTTCTTAGTGAGCCTGCAGAACTACCAGCCTGGATAGAAACCAAATCCCTGCAACTACAGGGCGGAATTACTTGAGCAGAACTGATTACAACTACACTTAAGTATCTGAAACATGCAAACTTTGTTTGAATCCCTCTAGCTACAGAACTCTAGAACCAGAGTTTGTGACACACTTGTTGTCAGGATTGACCTAAATTGTGGTGCTAAATGTTACTTAGGTACTTGTGTAGTTTCACGGCGCCAGCATGGCTGTGCGTCTGAGTCTGTATGGGGAATTGGGTTGACCACGGAAGGTCTAAGGCAGGCATGTCCAAAGTCCGGCCCGGGGGCCAATTGCGGCCCCTGCCATCATTTCAAGTGGCCCGCAGAGTCTGTTAGCTGCGCCGGAGAAAGGCAGCTCACCCAGCTGTCAGTGCGGGGTGAGCTGGCTATGCAGGAGGGAGACCAGCACTGGACCCTGGATTGGTAAGTATATTGGTGTAAAAGTGAGGTGTATGTTTGTGTGTAATATAAAGTTATACTTTTCTGTGTGTATCTTTTAACATTCTTTTTACAGGTGGACTACACCCCCCTATATATGATTATCAGCCCCCTACATCATTACATATACATACAGTATAAGACGATCAGCTCCTCACATCTATTTAACACACATATATATTATACCTATCAATAACCCATCGCGCCACCCACCTCTTATACACTGTAACCTACATGTGGGGCTGGCTGGGAGGGTCTGGTCTCCTCTGAGTACTCAGAGTTCTGTCCTTGGCCCCTATGTGGGCACTGGGCAGGGAGTGGAGCTGGCCATGCAGATGAGGAAGTCAGTAATGGCGGCGGCTGAGCATCCTCCACTTTTCTGCAGAGCGGTCACGGAGCTGCGGGGTGTGTGGAGGGCGGAGGTTCCCCAGCTGCTTGTGGAGAAGGGGATGCCCAGCTAGTCAGCCACTCTAGGCTGAAGGGCAGACTGATCCGGGGGCAGTTGTCACACGGCCACTTCAGCCACTGCCCAGGCAGCAGGAGGAGGCAGCGGCAGGTGATAGCAGTCCTGCTGCCTGTCAGGACCCTAGAGGCCGCTAGGCCCGCTACTATACACGCGCTAGCGCCGGCTTCTAACAAACGTGACATCACGCACCGCAATGTGAAGCGGCGGTTCTCGTGCATGCGCAGTCTGGGTTTTGTTCTGAATGTCGACATGGACACTGTCAAAGTGTCAAAGTGTACTGCCGCGCTCAGCACACTATTTTTTTCTCCCAACACACACACAGTAGTGGATGTCGGCACATGGCGGCTAAAAAAAAACGTGAAAAACTTATGTCGACCTTTTGACTGTCAACATTGACAGGGTGAGGGTTGTCTATAGTGTCTAGATCAGGCATTCCCAACCACGGTCCTCACGGCACACCAACAGTGCAGGTTTTAGTGATATCCAGGCTTCAGCACAGATGCTTTAATCAGAATCCCTCAGATACTAATTAAGTCACCTGTGCTCAAGCCTGGATATCTACAAAACCTGCACTGTTGGTGTGCCTTGAGGACCGTGGTTGGGAATGCCTGGTCTAGATAGACAGTCAATAGTTCTACCCCAAAAGGTCGACGGTCAATAGGTCTACCCTGGGCCGGCCAGAGCCAAGTTTTTTGGTACGCTCACTGTGGATATTGTGGTGTGGAGCTACAATGTGGGAGGAATATCAATTGATACATAAAAATAGGGATAGTGGGAGCAGACAAAAATGTAGGCCGTAGCCACATAATATTATCAATTCACATTACACCACACAGTAGTGCCACTTATACACACTGTGCCAGCAACAGCCCCTTAGACACACACTGTGCAATGAAGAGCTCCTTAAACACTCTACCCCAGGTAGAGCCCCTTAGACACACTGCGCCATCTAGAGCACCTTAGACACAAGCATTACGCACACCGTAATGCCCACTACACATTGTGACACACATCATAATTCTCATTACACATTATGCCACACACCATAATTCCCATTACACATTGTACCACACACCATGATGCCCATTACACATTATGCCACACACGGTGATGCCCATTACACATTATTCCACACAGTGATGCCAGGGGTTACAGGTTAACGCTCATTGCCAGGGGTTTGATGCCAGGTGCTTCATTCTTGAAGCTAGGGGCTTCATGCTCTATGCCATGGGTGATTACATGCTTGATGCCATGCGGGATTACAAGCTCGATGCCAGGAGGAAGTGAAATGCTTGTTGCCAAGGGGGATTACATGCTCGTTGCCACTGGGGAGATCAATGCGAGTCATTTGGAGCTCGCGGTCAGTCCAGCAGCCGATCAGGAGCCACCACTGCTGCGCGAGATTTGAAATAGCCGTGGCCCTGCTCTGAATACAGCCAGGCTGCCTGCCACTTTCTGCCCGACTGTACCCCATTCCCCGTTCCACACGTGGCAGCTCATAGTAAGGCACCATAGTAATCAGAGAGCTGACAGCAGTGGAGAAGACTCCATCAGTGCCCTGATTACTATGGCAACTTAGTCAACTGCGTAGTCCCCTTAATAGGCGGGCCAGCCCCGGGTCTACCACGAAAGATCGACATGAAATAGCTTGACAGACTCATAAGGTAAAGTATGCAAATTTGAGAACTTGGGTTGGGAATCCTTGGTCTAGAAGGTTCTAGATAAATGGTAAGTACAATCTGATTGATTGCTATGGCCAACATTTAATAGTCTCACAAGTGTTTTATAAATACAGACACTTGCAAGATTCTTAAATGTTGGCCATAGCCGCCTGAGTCTTTTTATTCCTTTCGTTTACCAGTTCTTATATATCAATTATAAATAAATTAAATTTCATCACGGCGAAACAGCACACATTTATTTGTAGCATTGATTGTGTTTAGTATTCCAAGCTATTCACAATAATGGGAAAAAGTACAAGATAGTTTTCACAGTGCTGCGATAACATTCCCGCTTACGGCCATTTTATAATAAACGACTACGTTCCATCAAAGAGAACACAGTCAGACTGATGGTAAATGTGATCCGATTCCCTGTGCACGTATCAGACTAAGGGCCTTATTCAGCACTGCCCGTTAAGGGGTGTGGATCATATTGTCGACCTGACTTGACAGTCATTAGGTCGACACCATTGGGTCGACAGGGTTCTAGGTCGACTTGGGTGAAGGTCGACAGGTGTCTAGGTCGACATGGGACAAGGTCGAAATGGGTTTAGGTCGACAAATGCGTTAGGTCGACAGGTCGACATGGGTTTTTCCAGTTTTTTTTTACTCGAATTTTGACACAGTCGACATGGACACAGTTGGAAGTGAACTGCAGCCGCTCGCAATGCTTCGGGCATGGTGCCTCGCTGTGCTCGGAACACTATTTTATTCTCCCACCATGCCCTAGTGGGTGGTAGGGCATGAAATACCGCCTGTCGGCACATGCCCTCGTGACCTAACCCATGTCGACCTAACGCATTTGTCCACCTAAAACCATGTCGACATTGTCCCATGTCGACATTGTCCCATGTCGACATAGACACCTGACGACCTTCATCCATGTCGACCTTGTTGCCTGTCGACCCAACGGTGTTGACCTAGTCGACAATACGACCGTATCCCCCGTTAAGTTGCCTACGATCCCCCTAGATCACACATACATTCAGGAAGCGTCAGATTATACCGGATACCATACAGTATGTACACATCGCTGCTACTTCCAAGTAGGGAACATCGATCTGAACCTGAAACAGGCCCATTGCATTAAAAGGGAAAATGCAGTAAAAACTATGTTTATGGGGTTTTTAGCCCATTTCTTGATGCACTAAAGGCAGTACCCATTTAAAGGAGGGTATTGCCAGCAAAAAATCCCTCCCAGCATGCCCCGGGGGTGCCGCTGTCACTCTGAGCATTCGTAGATGGACTCCCGGGCCGCAGACCTGGAAGTCCAGCCCAGGGGGGTGCATCACAAAGGACAGCTCCAATTGGAAGAGCTTTCCTTTGCATTTATAATAGCAAATGCGTTTATTAGGAATGCGGTACCCGGCGATGTGTGGTGGGATGCCCCGACAGACTTTAGAGTGTTTGAATAATGACAGTTAAGAGCTAATTGGTTGGTACTTTATCACTCTCCAAAGCTTAGTCCATCTCCCCCGCTGACGAAGAAGCACTGATGATAGTTTACGTATAGATTACATAACCACCAAGCAACAGCAATTATTTACAGTATGTTCGGGAATCTAAGTCCAAGGCCTGAGAAAAGCGGTGCAAATCCCATGCCAACTGCCGCCTATACTCGGGGTCGGTTGCCTCTATTACCCACTTTCACACCGCAAGAATAATGCAGGTCCGACCTGGGATGTTGCTGGGTCGACCTAGGTCACTGGCCCTTATTCTGGTTCACATGCAAAGGCAAATTCCTTCTCAAATGGACAAAACCATGTGCACTGCAGGGGGGGCAGATGTAACATGTATAGAGAGAATCAGATTTGGGTGAGTTATTTTGTTTCTGTGCAGGGTAAATACTGGCTGCTTTATTTTTACACTGCAATATAGATCTCACTTTGAAGTAAAACCCCACCCAAATCTAATTCTCTCTGCACAAGTTACATCTGCTCCACGTTACATCTGCCCCACGTTACATCTGCAGTGCACATGGTTTTGTCCATTGGAGAAGGAATTCGCCTTTGTGAGTGAACCAGAATAAGGGTCACTGTGCGCCAGCTCCAATTGCTACCCCCCCCCCCCCCCCCCCTGCAGTGACGTGCCTCCTCTCCACCCTTCCAATGACAGCAGCGACCTAGCTTATTGCCGGGTCACTGTGAGAGCTTTATCTCACAAATGCCGGGTCGCTCCTGGGACACAACCGCGTCCAAATCCCAGGTGCGGCCCAGCATTTGCCATGTGAAAGGGGTATAAGTGATCTCACTGTTCCAGTCATCATTACTATTATCTGCAACTGCAGCAGCCCTGACCTTGGTGCCGGAGATGCGACTGAAATCGGACTGTTCTCTGTGCACACCATATTCCTAATAGCTCACACCTATGACACTTCCATGGAACACTTCTCCTATGTGCCAGTGCCTGGTTGGCATGTAGTTGCCATCACATTGCCACCCAGCAGCGACCATTCAGCCATATAGGAGAAGTGATACAACTCTGAATCACTCAGAAATGTTCTGGGGGAGATATATCGAGCCTTGGAGACGGATGAAGTGCCTACCAATCAGCTTCTTTCATTTTATAACACAGCCTGTAGCGTGACAGTTAGAAGCTGATAGGTTGGTTCTTGATCCAGCCCACTCTCTCTCCAATGGATCTCCCCCTTTATATATATGCAGGCTATGACAGATGAGCAGTTTACTGGAGATCCATACAATCCGCATTCGCAATCCGGCCCCACGTTTTCAGGTAAATGCTCGGATACCTTTAACAAGGGCATGCTGTATCCTGCATTGTTTAATATTAAAAGTCACCTTGGAGATCAGCGACCTATTTAAAAACAGTGTGGTCCGGTGCCTTTTTATATCGCCGTGGAACCCCTCGGGGGTTTTTATACCTATAATCTACATTACAGGACATATTATCCAATGTATTTTTTTGTTGTTAAATAACCGAGCAGAAATAAATGCCCTCGGTGAAACAGCAGCTTGCGGCATGGCATAAGATGCCAACGAGCGCCAATTAGCTAACATTAGAATGGATCGATTCTCAAATGGAACTTTGTGCTACTGATAAAGATCGACTTATGGGAATTTCGTAAGTGACTTATGATTCACTAGGGGGAAGAGAAATCTCTTTAATATTGTAATGGAATTAGAGATTTCCATGGCTGTTGGACAAATATGTAACTGAAGGATTAGGGAAATCATTTTTATAGGCGTAAGTCTGAGCCATGAGATAACGTTCATATGGAGGATTAGAGAAAGAAGAAAAAACCACATCTGAGCATCACTCACACGAGGATTTTGTTTTATCCCAGTAAATTAAAACTATTATCAGTTGCAGAGGAATCTGCTTTTAATTTATGTGGAACACCAAGCCTTTAAGTTAGCACAGTATGCAAATTGTTAACAAAGATGATGTACTAAAGTATAAAGACACTGATCAACCATGCCAAAACCAACGGTAATTCTGATGATTCATGTTTCTGGGTCATGGAAATAGAAGAGTTTACAGCAAGAAAAAAAACTTTCAGACGTTGCAAACTACTGTAGTTTGGAAATGCTATGAATTGGGAAAGGGGAACCCTTTATCGGGACGCCACAAGCATCCAGGTCCTGTGACATCAGCCCCCCCCCCCCCCCCGGCAGGCAGCTGCTCGCCTCCGTTCGTGTGGATATTGCCCATCGTTTTCCTATTTAATGTGGAGGCCTGGAGCTGCAGCTCCTTCCACCCCATTGTTAAACTGTCCCTGCCCATAATACATCATTGGCAACTTTTCACTAGGGTTGGACATTAGAAACCAGAAGTTAGCAAACATCGATGTTATCGATTCAATGGATGTACTTCTTTTTAATAGAGCATTCAATGGTTGCCAGCCATTGGCTGTAGCTGTTCTACGCCCATCCAATGGCTGGAAGCTTCTGTGCATCTGCTCTGAAAACTTACACCACCCACTGGATGTGTTCAGCTGGAATTCATGGCGGCAACCATTTGATACCAGGCCTTCTAATTTCCATCCTTACTTTTTGCCCTGACCCCCATGAGATGCCAACCGGGGATGCCCAGGTATGTTGTCACTGTTGCTCCGCCCCCTGCCGTACATGCTGTGAGTCATAGAACTGTACAATGGGGGCGAGGCAATGCTGAGGTGATTGGCCTTGAATTGGGTTAGAGATTGATCACCAGAGAATATAGGAGACTTGTCTACTTGGTTGGGAGTCCACAACAGAGCCCTGGAAAAGTGGCAAGAGTGATATAACAAAAAGGCTTTCGTAATTCCACACTGGCCTTCATTGCTACGGGGGGAGAAAGTGCACACAAGCTGCATGAATAGTTTTGCCTGCAACGTTCCTGACCGTGAGTAACAATGCAATGGGTTAAACATATTAGCGCAACCCTTGACATTGGCGCCAGGGGGTTGGAGACCTAACTCTTATATATTGCAGAACTAATGGGATGTGATGCTGGTTGACAGCCGAGGCTTGCAGTCATTTAACACGTTGTCATTACTGCCCATGCCCCAGTGTATTTCAACCTCCGCTCTGCTAAGGAAGCCAGTATGGGGGCATCATGCTGCAGGGTGTAAGACAAAGCATGCTAGGTAATAACACTGAAATATATTACTGCCAATACTTTGTTTGCACGGTGTCGTTGTGCTCATTGTTGTTTTTAAAGTGGAAATTGCGTTTCCTGCATATTAAGCAGCAAACTCGTGCCTCACACACTACAAGTGCAAGTAACAAGCAGCAAGTAACTTGCCCCATACTAGCCCCATTTATTGTATGGTATAAGGAGCTAGTCAGTATTTCACCCCTTCCTCCTTATTGCTCTCACTCACTCTCGCTTCTCCCTCGTACAGTCCATCCTTGTTCTGCTACTTATCTCATTGTTCCCTGTTGGCGTACAGCGCCTGCCCCCAATTCCTCTGTATCCTTTTTACTGTATGCCAATCCTCAACTAGACACACTTCAAATTCCTCACCCCACATATAAACTCATTAATCAGTCGTCCCCCACGTACATCTTCTACCTCATCATGCAGCAGATGGGGACGTGACTAGTACCCCTTTCACACCGCAAATGCCGTTTCGCACTAGGGATTAGGACAGGGGTCTGTCCCAGGAGCTGACGCCACTTGGTGGTGGGGCACAGTACCGGCCCTACCGATTATCGGAAGACCGCATATTTGCACAGTCCGCAGTGCGCATACGCAAGCTGTCCATGCAAACAAAGTCAGTGAAGGCTAGCCATTGTAATAAAAGTGGGCCTCCCATAAATAAATCTCTTTTCTGGCGGATTGCCTGTTTCTCATGGTCAACTGCCATCACTTGTGAGTATCACTGGTTGCTCACAAGTTGAGTGACAGGCACTGAGCGTTTGGGGGCAAAACACCAGCGATTTCTGGGATTGCCCCCAGAAAACACAGGCGTTGCCCAGGGGTTTGGAGGGAGGGACGCCGACATCAGCATTTGATCTGGGAGGTGTCTGGTGAGTATGATTTCTCTCAACAGGTACTCGTTGGGATTCTACATGGAGAAGAGGGCAGGCCTACAAGGGAATCCATGGATAATGTATGTGTGAATGTATGTAGTATGTAATGTAGAATCCCAATGAAAAGCTATACTGTTCATGTGTGCGTAGGGTAAACATGACACACACACACAGTAAAGTATATGTACTCCAGGAGAGTACTGTGGGGACTGGTGATTAATCCTGGTGAAGAGATTAAGTGGAAGGTGAAAACGCACCAGCCAATCAACTTCTAGCTGTCATTTTTCAAATATAGCTTATTGGCTGGTGCGTTATCTACTTTATCTCCGCTAGGCTTGATACATCTGCCCCAGAGTTCTGTAACGCACAGGAAGCACAGAGATTCTCATATTAAAGGGCTCAGTGCTTTTTTTTGATGCGCCATTGGTGTTCATGATCATCATTGCAGTTGATAATACAGCGGACAGCCTCAACTGCTGGCAGTGAAGTCATACCCTCCAACATTTGAGGGGCAGAAATCGGTACACATTTAGGAAGGGGTGTGACCACGGGCAAAGTGGGCGTGGCTACGTCCCCTTTCCGAATGTGTAGTGGGCAGTTTTTTCCCCACATTATTCTTGTGGCCCGAGACAGTGTGAAGTAACATAGTGGCCCTGGGGGGCATATGGCAGTGACCCTGCCCCCTGGCTAAGCACCTGAAGAAGCTGATGAGCTGCTGGCATATTAAATCAATATATTATATTTAATATACTTTAAAAAAAAAAAAGTATATTAATATGCTGATTTAATATGCCAGCAGCACTATAAGCCACCATGTGAGACAGTCACATGGTGGCTTGGTGGGCTGCTGGCATATTAAATCAGCATATATTTATACTTTTTTTTTTTTTTTATATTAAATATAATATAATTTTTTAATATGCCAGCAGCCCACTTATAAAACTAAGCCACCAGTCAGACACGTCTGTGCAGAAAGGTGGAACATGATAATATATGGCCAGGCTGGATTATACCATCCCAAACACTTGCAGCCTTCCCACACATGTACCCTCTCTGTTATACAGTACAGACACAGTTACAATGTCCAGGCTATACCCCCACCACGCTCACTGGAATGACATTTTGTGACAGTGACTCACGGAGAGGATGATCTCTCTCAGGAGGCGTTGGTGCACTGCAGCTTGAACATGTTAGGCAGCTGGGCTGAGTCAGACTCCTCAGATCCCCCCTCATGCGCGCCCCGACTGGCTGCCACCGCGCACCTGCCAGTCTGCCTCACATGATCTTTTGCGCCGACAGTGAGGCAGGGCAGTACAGTTGTCTCTCCGTCCCCTGAGCGCACAGACTGTGCGCACTGTGCAGGGTGCGGTGCTGATGCGGCAGTGACGTCATGACGTCATGCACTGCCCGCCGGCGCCGCAAGGGACACTTGGGAATGGGAGGGGAGAGCCGGGCACCGCACAGAGCAAAAGACACTTGAAAAAACCGCAAGGAACACTTGGGAACGGGAGGGGAGAGCCAGGCACCGCACAAAGCAGAGGACACTTGTAAAAAAATGGTACATTCGGTACAAAATGATTTTGCCGGTACAGACTGTTGAAAAACGGTACTGTACCGGCAAAATCGGTACAGTTGGAGGGTATGTGAAGTTTGAGCTCAGATCTGGCCGCTGTGATCAGACAAGTGTGTCTGATAGACAACAGGCTCAGCACCAAGGAAGAAAAAAACAAAAATGTAAATAAAGAAAATAAAAAACTCTTACCTGCACCCAAGGAGCTGTATATTCCCAGAGACAGAAGGGCAGGGGCATGGCCAGCAGCTTACAGGGCTTCGGCCATGCCCCCACAGTAGTGAAAATGGGGGGGGGGGGTCTCGCAGGAGTGAAGCAATTTGTAGACCACGCACCTTGTCTGCTTGGTCACGCCCCCACTTTCTGGTGCAAGGGTCCTGTCTGCCGTACACAAAATTTGGCAAGTATGCCGGAGCTTTCTGATCACCATTTCTGGGTGTAGATATGTGCCCACTTAGCACATTGTCATGTGGTGATGGGGAGGGTGGAGGTGGGTAGCCGGCAATGGCACATGCGCAGAGTGTCCGGGTATTCGTGATGATCGCCCTGAGGATTTACAAGGAGGATTCGCAGTGGCTATCTACCCGAAGTCACCTGCAACTTTGCAGATGAGCAATCAAGTCTGAATCAGTGCCTTTGTACATGTCCCCCAGTGCCTTTAGCCATGTTCTGCCAGTCCACAATGAGTTCTCTCAGATTTGTGCGAAATGAAGCATGTGCCATGCACCAGCCAGGTGACGTTCCATCAGCTCAGTAATCGATGATATTTAAATGCGAAGCCAAGTTCAAGGAACAGATTTCTATCTATAGATATTAAATCTATGCCACAGCCGACCTTGGTTTAACCCAGGCATGTCTAAACTATGGCCCTCCAGCTGTTGTGAAACTACAAGTCCCATCATGCCTTGCCACAATTTTGCTATTAGGGAATGCTAAAACTATGGCAAGGCATGATGGGACTTGTAGTTTCACAACAGCTGGAGGGCCACAGTTTGGACATGCCTGGTTTAACCTATTTCTTAATGTTTAACAAAAATGTATGTGATGTTTCATGAACACTTTTCATACCTGTAAATATTAATTAACATTTGAATGTTTCTAGGAAGGACCAGGAGCATCACCAAGTCTGGTGAGGTCCGATGCACTAAAAGGGGCGTGGTTTCTCGGGAAGGGGCATGGCTTTGCTGTCCAAACCCCAATTTTGTCACTCTGTGGGTCTTTGGTGTTCATTCCAGCACCCTGCATCTTTCAAAACCTGAACAGTTCCTCTTCCCTGCCAGTGGTGTCGCTCTTTACTGAGTTGCTTCTAGCATAGTGTGGTCTGTATTTCAGAACTGATATGCAGACCAGACCTGTACTAGAATCACCACAGCAGAGAGCGCCACCCTGGGCAGAAAAGAGAAACTTCTCAGGTTCTGAAAGATGCAGGGTGCTAGAATGAACACTAGGTCTTTGAGATGCTGGCTGCCCCCTGAGACCAACCTGTGTGCAATACCATGGTGACAGGAGGTGGGTGCTGCCTTTAATGCTACACTGCAGCATCAGCTTTCTGTTACTGAGGAGGAGTCAGCACCATTGTGTCAACCCTTAGCCTGTAGTATTCAGGAGCTGCCCGCATTCCCCACACTCCCTGTAGTGATGCCATAGGGGAGGACTGCAGCAAATATGGGGACTGCTACAATGTTGACTTTACCAGGAATAGTGATTGTAGCTTGTGGGCTACGTTCCGCACAATTTACCCCAAGTTCCCTCCATAGCAATAGCCGCTTGATCTTTCATTGCCATGATAAGCAGCGGAAAGAAATTATAAATATCCATTATGAAACCTGATAAGTAATATAATTTATGTGCCAGTTTTAAACTGTGTAGCTATTTTACCCATCTACGGCAGAAAACCGTTAATTCAAAACAAAGCGTCACTTTAAAAATGATTCATTTTTCAAAAGAATAACTGACATTACACATAAAACGCTCTCGGTCAACACTTGGGACAGCAAAGCTGAAATATCACAATGGCGGTGGAAATTCGGCACATTAGAACCTGTGATAGTCGGGATCAAACTCCAACCACTTCACAAAGACAAATCAGTTATTTGGCTGGGGAGAAAAGTCCTATGAAGCATTAACATTCCCTCCCCTGGGGATAGGGAGGAACCTTTGTGCGGAATACATAGCTGGAGGGAGAATATCATGAAAAGGGGATATTTTATGCACAAAGTATTCAATCACAGCGTCCTTTCCTTTCATACTACTAACACATACACCTTACCATGCCTTTCTCATTGCTATTAAAAGCACAAGTACAGTACCACAAGGTGATCATGTCCATTTAAAGCCAATATGGCATATAATTATTTAAAGACTTTTTTTTTTTTTTTTTTTTTGGTCAATCCAATCGGCTACCAGGATATCCGTTAGGTACTGGGAAATGGAGTTGTCACTATTGTGGCCATGGTGAATACTGGCGCCATTTTTAATGGTGGAGGCAAGACCATGGCTATGTTAGCCTATTAGACAAAGATCCGTTTTTATAAATGCCCTCTATTGTTACAAATATGAAGATGACAGCAGAAAACATGAATGAAAAAAAAAAAAAATTTGAACATTTTAAACAATTTTATTATTTTTTCCTTAGTGGAACTAAAAAAATTGAAGTTTGGGGTTTTCAGTCCTACTGTATATGCATGACCCGACAAGCCAAGTCACACGGTACACCAAGAGCGGCATAGAGAGGCAGTAACTTGTAGTGTTCATTCTAGCACCCGCTATCTTTGAAAACCCATGCAGTTCTTCTTCCCTGCCTGAGGTGTCGCTGTCTGCTGTGGTGTTTCTAGCACAGGTCTGGATTACATATCAGTGTTCATATACAGACCACACTGTGCTAGAAACACCACAGCAGACAGTGACACCCCAGGCAGGGAAGAGGAACTGCATGGGTTTTCAAAGATAGTGGGTGCTAGAATGAACACTAAGTTGAGCATCTGATTGCTGGTCAGATATGTTATTGATAAATTAATGATGATTGGTGTATTTTTTTATGACCGTGAAGGGCTGAGATGGTAAACTACTGCAGCACTGAAATGAGCCCCTTTGAAAGTGCTCTTGTGAGCAACTTAGGTTGGATCTCCAAATCATCTTCATAAAGAAGCACTTTTTAGATTAGGGCATATGGACAAAAGCAGGGGGCCTGGTTCCCATCATTAATTTTAACAGTTTCTTATATAGCGCATACATATTCTGCAGCGCTGTACAGAATATAGTTGAACATTCACAATACAATCTATATTCCCTACCACATGCACATGCACACACAGCCATTATAGGGTTCAGTTTGTTGGGAGCCAATTAACCTATCTGTATATTTTTGGATTGTGGGAGGAAACCGGAGTACCCGGAGGAAACCCACGCAAGTAGGGGGAGAATATACAAACTCCGTACAGTTAGAGCCATGGTGGGGATCGAACCCATGACCTCCGCACTGTGAGGCAGTAATGCTGACCATTACACCATCCGTACTGCCCATCATGGGAGCATGTCCAAAGAGTACTCCTCATTCCCCTGCCCTAAAAGCACCTTTTTAATGATGGGGACTTCCTGTGCACCGGAGCAATGAATGAGTCATAACCCCATTTACCGACCCAATCAGGACAGTGAAGGTTGGACAGAGTCCCCCAATTGGGACATCTACATTCTAGGACTGATTTGCAATACGCTAAATTAAAGCAAATGAATATCCGTAGTCAAATAACAATATTTATCATGATTGGCTGGGAATTATGGCAGCGATGTTACAGGGATAAAATAAAAATGTGCTTTTAGGGGATGGGAATGAGAAGTACTTATTGGACACGCTCCCGGGATGGAAACCACGCCCCCTTCTTGTGTGCTTTTGTCCATATCTCCTACTCTAAAAGACATTTTGAGTTGGGAAAGGCTTGTTAGGCATGCACCACACTACTAATGCTGAGGCCTGGGGACCAGGGGTACACCTGTGCCAGGCCCCGTGATTCTGAGGGCCCCAAGGTTTTGAGCACTAAACATGCGTGCCTAGTGGTGGATCATGAAATGATTTTGCCGACTGCCCGCCTGGCGAGGAATGCTCAACATAGGCAGGCAAAAAAAAAACCACCTTTTCACTTGGTCTGGTCCCCAAACGACTTCATGCCATGCAGACTGAGCGTTTGTTAGTAAGTGCAGTAAAGTATATACTGTACAGTAAAGTACAGTGTACAGCAGGGCAGGCTTTAGAGTTGGGGCTGCAGCACAGTTCAGAATTCAAATAGGGGAGCAGCAAGTGAGACCGCTTGGAATGGTAGTTGGTGGCAGTTGGTGTTTCTCCCCATTTGAATTTAGAACTGTGCTGCAGTCACCCCCCCCCCCCCCCCAGTATATTTAATAAAACCAAAGAAAACAGAAAATGTTGGCACTCTCAGCTTAGAGAAAATTGTTAACATTTAAGAAAAACACAGGCATAATATTAAATACACAATGTAATAAAATAACATTAAACCAGAAAGTGAACAATATTAATAAAAACATTTTATTGATATTGTTGAATTACCAGCTTTAGGTTGTTTCTCCATTACATTGTGTTTAATATATTGCCTGTGTTTTTCATAATAAATGTTAACAATTTTCTGTAAGCTGAGGGTGCCAGCACTTGCTACTTAATTTGGTTTAAAGCCCTCAATGTGGATTTGGTATGAAATCCCGACGGTCGAAATCCCGACAGCTATTGACTGCCGGTCAAAATCCTGACAAGGTCAAAATACCGACATGTAGAATGTAGACAGGTGAACAAGTCAACATGACTTTTTGTCGTCAGGTCGACATGGGTTTTTTCACCGTTTTTTGACCCGAATGTCGACACAGTCGACATGGACACAGTTGGAAGTGAACCGGTGGCTTGCTACGCTCAGCACACTATTCTATTCTCCCACCACGGCCTAGTGGATGGTAGGGCATGAAATACCGCCTGTCGGCACATGTCGACTCAAAAAACAGTGAAAAAACACATGTCGACCTCGCGACCTGTCGACCGAAAGTCATGTTGACTTTTTCACCTGTCTACATTCTATATGTTGGTATTTTGACCTGGTCAGGATTTTAAATGTCGGTATTTTGACCTTGTCAGGACTTTGACCATCGGGATTTTGACTGCATCCCATTAATGTCAGGGGAGGAATGTGTGGGTCTGAGGGGGAGATTTTGTGTTGTGTGCAGTTTGTACTAGACTACATTGCATCTGGATAAATCAGCGTGCGATTTGAACTAGGACCCTCATTCTAATCTGCTTTCTCAATCTAATCTGATTTTTTGCTGCTTAGCGAGTCAACCAGAATCACCCCCTAGATGTGATGTGATCAAGTACCAATGTTCTGCCCGCACATACCTTTTAGACTAGCGATATGCGATGCGCGGGGGCACTGTGTGTAAGTTGTATCATTTATAGCATCACAGTCCTAATGCAATTCCTTACATCGCCGATGATTAGCTCCTGGTAGGCGCTGGAGCGATGCTACTGACGTTCTCTGTCGTTTACTAAAAAGCTGATCCTAGAGTTTGGCTCTGGGCATCTATTTCTGGTTAAATGACCTATTGTGATTTGTACTAAGTTTAACAATGTAATCATTTCTGCTCTACTGAGTGTCTCATCCATTTATTCACCGAAGAATTCCAATTTGAAGCGTTGTCAACTCGGTTACCCCCAGAGAATATTGTCAAAAGTCATTCTCAGCTCAAGTCAACTTGCCGACTGTTCTGTCCTGATCCACTGACTTTGCTTTCCAGTAAGGAAATCAACCAACAATTCCGCATTATGTAAATTCTGTTAAATACGCCTGATGGTGCTGAACGTACTAAATTCTTATTTCACATTGGCTCATCCGCCGCGTAGAATTTACAGCACAAGACGGAGCTGACCGAAGCTCACATCAATCTATCACTAGAGTTAATCACTATATATTCAAATCTGTAAGCTGATTAACATTTCGGTGGGGTGATTACATAAGTCTAGAAACGGGCTGCGGTATATCCGGAGTCAGGAGATCTGGACGGAGACTGCGGCCTGTTCTATTGGAAACAAGATGAGTAAAAATGGAGAAAATGAGGCTGTGAATAATTCACATATCCATTGTCACCAGGCTTTGATTCTGTGCCGCTACAGTCATTTGCTATTTGATTCATTTGCTCTTACATATGTAGCGGAAGGACCCTGGTCTACCCCCCACCTCCAGCAGGGATTTTCTCTAGACTTAACTCTTGCTTGCCTGCCTGTTACTCAGTGTAAAAGTGTTTCCTGCCAACGGAGGTATTATCTCTGGGGTTCCGGATGTACAACGGGCCTAATTCAGACCTGACTGCAGGGCAAGTTTGTTCTTAAACCTACGTGTACTGCAGGTGGCGCGCCGAGAGGGAGGAGGAATGGGTACTCTTTATCTAGGTCTGGGTCTGCTGGAGGGTCCCGGGTCCCGTTCCACACTCCCACGTTGGCAGTTATACCTCTTTCACACCAGCCAAATTTCCTGGGTTGGGCCAAAATCCCGGCAAAAATTGCCAGGTTTTCAACCCTGCTGTGGAGCAGGGTTGTTCCCAGGTTCAACCTGGGGACCTGGCTGGTGTGAAAGGGCTAGGGGGTACTTACCCGCATTGATGGTCCTCGTGTGCTGTCAGGCCGGAGATCGACACAGGCGCCGGGCGCAAATGACAGGACAGCGGTGGATGAAGATGATGCAGCTCTCCGGCACTCTCACTGCCACCGGAGAGCTGCGTCATCTGCACCCGCCATCTGACCTGTCATCTGCGCTCGCCGCCTGTGTGGATCCCCGGCTGGCACCGAGGAACAGCAACCGGGGTAAGTACATCCCGCCGTCTGCCCACTTCCTCCTGCCTACCTTCTTCCCGCCCCCTTCACACACCAGAAAATGAAGGAACTTTTCTGGTGTGAAAGGGGCCAACCCGGGAATGGCCCGGCATGATCCCTGGGCCATATTCCCTGGGTGGGTCCCTGCATTTTTGGGTGTGAAAGGGGTATAAGTGAGAGAGGACAAGCTGGAGCTGCTGCAGCAAGGCTTTTCTCCCCAGCTCAGCACATGCTGTTCAGTGCTGTGTGCTGAGCTGGGGAGAGAGACAGCGGCAGCCTGTCCTCTCTCCCTGTGTGCAACCACCCACACCTCGCTCAAAAAAACCCCTCAAATATCGTGTTTCTTCATAGCGGTGTGACCACGCCCCCTTCTCCATTTTACTGGGGCCCGGATGACCTGTCGGCGCCCCTGGGGGCAGATGTAACATGTGCAGAGAGTGTTAGATTCGGATGGATTGTTTTGAAACTGAATTTTAAATTGCAGTGTACAAATAAAGCAGCCAGTATTTACCCTGCACAGAAACAAAATGACCCACTGGTTAGTTCTCTACTTTGCAAGCCATGTAGCTCTGTGAGCTTCTAGCTATGCCCCCAGCCCCTCTGGCTGCGTGAATAGACGCCCGGCAGAGAGGGTGGACTACCGGCTGACAGGGGGACTCCCAACTCCCAAATACCGGGACGTTCCCGCAGAAAGTGGGACAGTTAGGACGTATGTTTTATCTATCATTTTCTAGGATTAAATAGAACGCAAATGAGAATGTAATTGGTTGCTATGGGCAACATCACCTCTTTACATTTATACATTTATAGAAGCTTTAGTAAATTTAGCCATTTTTTTTTTAAAGAAAACAAACAAAAATTGTATCCAGGATGATCCATTGTCTATAGAAGAAGACTATAAAACTCAGAAATGAACAATTGAGCGGCAGGATAGAAGGAACTGCCCCACTGCATGCAGTCCGCTTTGTTTCTCCGATGGAAGTGATATTTCAGAACCAGCGGATCTACATTTGGCAGCAATCATCCCATTCACTTCTAGTGATAAAAATGGAGAATATTGTTTTAAGGTTTTTTTTATGTTTAATAGAAACCTGAAATCTTCTGGGCTTCACAGTGTGACATTATTATAGTCAGGCATTTTAAATTGTCACAAAGATGTGCAGTGATTTACAGTTATATAAAAACAACAAAGGGTTTTCCACAGTCCCTTTTAAATTGTGTGATTGTTCTGAAACAGAATTGCTTGTTTCTCTTTCCTCTTCATTGATCACGACGCGTTGATTTAAATCAAGTACGTCCACAGTCGCCCCGCTATCCTCGCCAGCTGTAGATGAGCACATGTGATATGTCACATGATGTGTGAATTCTTCATGGCGCTAAAGTCCGGAAAATGAACACGAGCAGATTATTAGGCCACTTGGGAAACGGGAGTGAAAATGATCATGCGATAAGCAGAGGAGGTGTGTCACTGGTGTTGTGTGGGTGTGGCCATTGCAATATGGGCGTGTACACCTCTTACATGATTAGCACCGATGTCTTTATAATCATCCCTCATTTTTGAGCAAACAGAAATACAATTTTAATTTGCCCGACTGATTAGCCTACTGGGGGCCTGTCACCATCATGCTGTTATAATGATGGCGTCTATTTTTATATGATGGCCCGGGGTTGAAGTCCCCCCCAGTGATAATCTGACCCTGACCTTGGTGATGGTAGTTGTAGAGGGCAGTGGCCTCACTACAAGGGTACGGGCTACAACCGGTTGTCATTCTCTGAGAGGGTGTCACTAAAATGCCGGCTCCCCCACAGAAACAGGAGCCAGAGGCTGCAGTGTGACATCATCCTGCAGAACTCAGCTACTGTCACATAGAAGGAGCAGGTACTGTACTAGTCTGTGACTGGGCGAGTCCCCGGTGCAATGCAATCTGTGTTTCCAGAAAGGCCATGCCCAGTGATGCCTCTGACGGAGTAATCAGTTGGTGCTCAAGCCGATTCTAAACCAATTCCTCTTGGCAGCCCCGCACACACACACAGTGAAGGTTGGCATGTTGTGGTTTCAGCCAATATCAGTTTACTAGAGACGATAGAAATCAATTAAAAATGTGGCACAAATTGCCTCATAACTCCATACATTAGCTGTTCCCACAATTGGTAGGCCGGGTAAGTTTTTCAGTAAATACAGTAGCTGCCTGTTACATAGAATGCATATGAAATGCTGTTATACAACAGAGAAATGGAGGCCCGGGAGTCTTTACCGAGCCAAGTGGTTACTACTCAGACCTATAGGACCTCTCATGCCATCATATGCATAGCTACCAATGGAAAAAAAAAGAGGTTACAAAGTACTTTATTGCTATAGGGCCAGATGTATCAAGCTTCAAAAAGCGATAAAACGGAGAGTGATCAACAACCAGCCAATCAGCTCCTACCTGACATTTTTCAAACCCAGCCTGAAACATGGCAGGTAGGAGCGGATTGGTTGGTTGTTTATCACTCACAGCCAGGCATGAACCCTGCAGACCATCTAGGACTGTCTCACATGTACAGATCACCTGACGCTGGCTGGGTGGAGCATTAGATGAACCCTGACCACTCAGGGCCGGTATCACCAAGGCTGCCGAGGCCGGCACAGTTGTCCCAGGCATATTTCATTGTTATATCGCTGCAATTAATGTGCTCATCTCTAGCGTTTAGTAACTAGACCCTAGGGATATAACTGCGGGTTTTCAGATGTGGAGATGTTACCCTTAGCAACCAATAAGATTCTACTTATCATTTATTTAGAACCTTCTAGAAGATAATAGCCAGCATCTGATTGGTTGCTCTAAAATCTCGTAGTTTAATAAATACATCCCCTAAATTCCAAAGGGTATAGTTCATAGGGTCGATCCAATGAAGGTTGGCATACATTGGGTCAACAACCTAAGGTTGACGGGGCTTATGTCGACTAGGGTTACCACATCATTCCTCTAATTCTGGACTCACATTAATTACACATGTTCTGTGGCTGGCTGACTACAAGATTCCATTTAAAGGGGTGAGGTGGTAATCCTAAGGTCGACAGGGTTGGTAGGTCGACATATGCATTAGTTCGACAATGGGAAGGTAGACCGCCAAAAGGTTGACATCAGTTTTTCACATTTTTTTTGTACAGGATGTCATCATAGTCATCATGGACACCGTCTAAGTGTACCGCATCCCCTCGCCATGATTCGGTCATGGTGCATCTCTGCGCTCGGCTCGCTATTATTTTCTCCCACCACGCCGTAGTGGATGGTAAGTTATGACATACCGCCCGTCGGCACATGTCAGCTAAAAAAAAAAAAAGTGAAATACTCATGTCGACATTTTGACTTAATGTTTGTGTTGACCTTCCAACCCTTCCGTGTCGGCCTATTTCAGGTGACAACCTAAGCGCTGTTGACCGTCAGTGGTCAACCTAATGTACGTCGACCTAGCGACCGTATCTCATTCCAAATAGCACAAAGCAATACAGACCAATCAAAACCAACAGGAGAAAAAGGAAGAGGATAATAAAACTACAACAGATAAAACACGATTTTGCTGGAAATACAAAGAACAAATGGAGATTTCACGTCCATGAATGCAACTTCCCGTCCCATCTGTTGCAGCACCCCCCGGGTCACATCAGTCCCTGTCTGTCACTGTCCGTCCTGGCCGGTGCCCACACACAAGGACCAGACGACATAAACACCATGCCAGAATATCACAAGTTTCCATGAGAATAATCATAACATCTTAATCTAGTAAACCGACTTCCCGCCACCACTACGCAGAGACCGTATTCCGCATTTAGCGTCTGTTGCCGTTTTGGGCTTGAAATACACCTAATATAGCGATAAGAGAAACGGACAGAAATAGAATTGAAGGCCTGGCTTTTTGCTTGATTACGTTTGTGGATGTTCATGCTCAGCAAGGGCCAAAGAGAGACAAAGATTTTTCATTTCTTTTCCCAAAGTCATTGAAGCCTGTAACCAGACCTGACTGAGAGTTCCATTTGTGTACAATCTTTAACCCCTTCATAGGCCTCTTAAAGGAATGCCCAGGTTCTCTAGGGTTATGGTTATTGGATGTGTGCACTGTATGGAACGTATGATCGAACTGTCGGATTTAGAAGCGGAGCTAGATTTTATTTTTTCCTGTTTTGATTTGTTTGTTTTCTTGTGCTTTTTTTTTTGTCAGTTTTATTCTTTAACAAGTGTCGCCTTTCGCAGGGGCTATCCTATTGCCAGTATTTCTAAATTGGAAGCGGAACCTGACACTGCTAGATCCAGGTTACACTGAATTTATAAGTGCTGACAGTCAGGTCTGACATCGTTATTCCCTGCAGCTTTCTAGGTTTCTATCAGTCAAGGAAATCCCTGAAGATATTTTGGATTTCCTTTTATTTGTGGACGTGCAGGGACCGCTTTAAAATACACACAGTATAGTACTGGACAAAAAACGTGCTGCGCTGCAGGTAGGGCAGATGTAACGGGCAGAGAGATTTTAGAAGAGTCATAAATGTAATTGCTTCCCTTGCAAGGGGGAACATAGGCCCTTATTCTGGTCCATACGCAGATAGTCTGCATTCGCATGGGGACCGATGGTTTTTTTAGTGCGCGTGTGCATACGCAGTGTGCGTGCACCCATGACGACCCATCATAGCAGGCGGAGGGCAGAGAGGGCCGAGGGGTCCGCCTCCCCCCCTCTCGTTAAGGTGGTCAGGTCCCCCGCAATCCCCCCCCAGCTTCCTGCAATTCCCCCATTGTCATTGTGGCCTCACCCCCTGCTGTTCAATGCTTGAAGTACCATCATTGCAATGCGGGGCATGGCCACGATGACACAATAGGAATGTCCATGCCCCCACATTCAACGTTTGAGCCCCACCCACTTTGCAGCACGTCCGATGGCTGTGTCCTCTTCTTCGTATGGCTGGCTGCCCTTTTTCCGTGGAAGGCAGCATAAAAGTATGGATGGCCTATCATCTGTCACACCTGAGATGTCGCTCCTGATTGGCTGGAAGTCTGTTTGTACTTTTTTGCTGATGGAGGAGATGGATCTGGAAAGATAGTATTCCTATCACTAACAGTTAAGTGCCTTCATTAATATATACATAAAGAATGACAAATATCTGTTTAGCCAATGTCTTGTATGTTTTGAATGGAAATTGGACATATCCACAACATCTTTCTCCGCACTAGCTTCTCAGCAGTGGCGTAAGTTTGTCCCAGTTGCCCGGAGGCAAGATGAATATTGGTGCCCCCCCTTAACACAGACACACACAAAACGTTATTCAAAATATATATATAGTCTGTTATGAAATATATATTATATACTGTATATATATACAGAAAGAGAAGGAGAACACATATATATTTCAGAACTCAGCCACAGAAGCGATTTTGATGGCTTTCAATTAATGGATTTAAACTGGCAATGGTGTAGAGGTGCCCCCTTGAGTGCAGAAGCCCGGCGGCAGATGACTCCATTGCCTCCCAGAGTTCTGCCTCTGCTTCTCAGTTATGGGGATACTACAAACGAAAAAGAACATTTACTAAGGATCAATTTCCTCCAATGACTACTGAAATGTCATTCCTCTTTCCAAAGGTATTTACTAATATTAATTTATAGGCACAGGTCCTGTTTCTTAACTCTGTGACAACCTTGCAGTTTAGTTTTTATGTTTGTTTCTTTCCACTGGCCTGGTCATTATCCTATGGATTTCATCATCCACATTAGCAAACCTACACGAACACCTCTAAACTCATCATACTTGCTTCCTTCTACGTTCCCTCCCAGTGGTAATTCTCTCTCTACCTGATCCTAGGGTTACTATTTCCAGCTACTCAAATTCTGCCGACCCACTTTCTGACCACAGCCTTCTTTCCTTCTGATTTACCTTGCTTCTTTCATCCCCTAAGCGGAGTACATATACCAACATCAACACCAAAATAGCCTTGACTCAACCCTCTTTTCAAATCAGTACTTATGGATGGTGCCAAATAAATATCCAAACCTGCATCCAAAGGATGTATAAGGTTTCTTAGTATTATGTCTCTCTACTTTAGAGCCTTAATATCCTCCTGGTCAAACACCCATAGCAAGTTATCCTCCACATAATGCTCAAAGGTAAAACCAAACTTACCGGTATGTGCCAAAAAAAAATCTCTTGTAAGATCTTCTGTATGACCTTGAGCTCATCTTCCCATCCCCAGTTCTTTATCTTCTATTACTGATTACAAGGTTTTCACTTCACTCTCCCTTAATCTGTTCCCTAGTGTATGCCTGCACCCTCAAGGCTGATATTATAATCTCTGTTGCGGTCCTAGACTGCGGTTCTGCTGTCATCATTTACTCTGCTCTCAGCTTCCCGCAAACACCAAGTTACCACGATTGCTGCTTCTTCTAAAGCATTACTAGAACGTGCCCCTTTCTCACTCTGGACATTACTACACTACATATCTATGCACTTATGTCACCCCTTGACTGCTACAACCCCCTACTTTATGGTCTTTGCATCAACCATCGTTCTCTCTTGCAGTACTTCATCTACTGCAATACTCCGAACACTGTCATATCTTATAGAAATTAAACCAAGCCTTGTCTACAAGGTCCTGACCCAACTCCTCCCCTTCATCACAAGTTACACTTTGCTTTGCTCTTCTTTACTATACCATTGCCTCCTGGTCGGCTTGACAAGCCTCAACCTTTAATCTTTCAAGTAGTCTCTCTCAAAACCCTGCTCTTCAGTACGGCTTATCCTATTTACACCTGGAACCCTAAGGAGTGCAGTCCAACTTCCACTCATGTTTCACCAGTCCCCGTTATCTCTACACTACACTATCCCTCTGCACTGTCAAGTCGGTACTTATGTAATATCTGGGCTCCTGTTTTTCTTATGAGACCGTGTCCCCTCGCGGGGCTCGCTGCGCTCACCACGCTTCGGGCACGGTGGCTCGCTGCGCTCGCCACACTATATAAAATCAACTCCATGCGTAGTTGGATAGTAGGGGTATGAAAAAATGGGGTGCATTTAACACGGGAGCCCAGATAATACATAAGTACCGTCAAGTCTTATGACCTATTTCTGCTCATGTTCTCACCTACTTTATCAAGCACTTTGGTGGCGCCTTCAAAAATATATTCTGGATATGAAGGGGGAAATTTACTAAAGGAAATTTGTAAAAAATAGGAGTATTTGTATCCAGAAATACACTTATTTTTGACATTTACTATCCCGAAAATACGGCAATTCGTATTCGTATTGATAGCACATTTCAAAAATGAGTGTATTTCTGGATACATATACACCTATTTTTTTTACAAATTTCCTTTAGTAAATTTCCCCCGATGTGTACACTTGGATTTCAGGCTTATTTCCGAGATGCAGTCAATTTCCCGGCGGTCGGAATCCCGACGCCAGAATCCCGAAACTTTCTCCCTCCATGGGTGTCCACGACACCCATAGAGGGAGAATAAATTAGCGTGCCGAGCGCAGCAAGGCACCAGGCCCGCTGCGTGGCGAGCGCAGCAAACCCGCAAGGGGGGGGGCGCTCCACGTCCCCCCCTTGTCGGGATTTCGGCGGTCGGGATTCCAGCGTCGGGATTTTGAACGCCGAGATTCCATATTGAATCCCTTATTTCCAGCATATGCCTATTCTCTGCATACACATTGTTATGTATTTACAGATAAGCTTTCACTATTTTATTTAAGGGTACTCTTTCTATGCTGTGCCACAAAAAACCATCCACCCAATATCAGAATTTACTTTTAGGTAGACAATGTTTTGATATAATATGTCATAAATAAACCATGAGATACTTGAGTTACTCAAACAACTTATACCATTTGCATACATTTTTATCTATTCAATGAATTCACAGTAAATAGAATCTCAGCTGGGTTCTTTGTCTGGTTCCCGCTTGTGTGTGCATTCATTAATGAGTCAGCATTCCGTGGATTATGGTGATAGAGTTACTTCATTATGCATCAGATCATATGGAGAATCCTGTAACTGAAATTACGGCATTAGGGATTTTTTCCCTATTATGAAAGTAGAAGCTTTGTAGGGTTTTTTTTTATATCTGCTGAAAACAAAGATGAATTCAATTAAAGCTACCGTAGAAGTAAATCCCTGTATAGGGTGCACATTTGCACCTGGATACACCATGTTACACATCATTTCCATATCTCCCCTACGGGAGAAGCCTGGAGAGGAGATGCTGGTCACTTTGGGGTAGGTGGTCGAACATCATTAGGCCCTGCCCCCATGACAAAATACAGAGATTTGCAGATCCACATCAACAGTGGCGGATTGGCCTGTCAGGAAACCGAGCCATTTCCTGGTGGGCCGGCCCCAAACTCACTAAAACCGGACCTCCGCGCTCCCCCTGGGCTGGCTGGGCACTTGGGCAGTGGTGGTGGTGGTGAAGGAGGCTGCAGAGACCTAACTGCTCATGGACAGGTTGCACTGCAAGAGATCATCCACCGGTGTCACAGACTCATTTCTGATGCGGCTATACCTGGTACGTTGAAGGCTCCCAGCAAATGTTCTCCCTCTGGAGCTAGTAGGTGAGACGCCCCCCCCCCCCCCCCCCACGTTCAACCCCCACATACACCGCCGACAATACCCCCCCGGGCTGCTGCACGATTATTCCCGGCCAGGATTCAAGTCCCAATACACCCCTGCACATCAGAGATAAAATGAAGTGGTTTTTGTCATTTAAACCTGCCCCCCCCCCCCCAATATACCGACGAGATTTCCAAGGATATTCTACTTGCAATACTAAAAAGCAAACAGGATTCGGGAGATCCACCTAAATATCCAAGGGTGTGGGAGACTACCCAATAAATCTGGAGCCTCCCTAAACTTCCAGACAAGTACAGTATGATTTTACTATTAATGGGATGCAAATGCACTTCTGCCTGATTTATTAGTATATAAATTATGTTTTAGGACCTTATTCAGAGATGAACAGAAATCTGATATTTACTAAAAACGGTAATATTTAATGATATGCGCAGAAGCTGCACTACGCGTACACAGATCAGGTCCTGAGAGTCCCTTGCAGTGCCCTAAAAGCTGCGGCATGATTGACATGCTTCTGGCACTTTGGGGCAGTGATGGGTACATGTCATGGTACATGTACAGACATGTCATCAGTGCGTCGTCTTTTTACCTAATACACCTGCTGGGACTTTTGCAATCATGCATCGCTCAGCTGCTCTGGCGACTTTGATAAATAGTTTGAAAGAAGCTTTCTGCAGCCAAGTAGATTCTTCATTATGTAGTGCTCTTATTAAATAGACCCCAATATTAACAAAAAGGTACAGGTAAAAGAGTCCTGCTTACAAGTTTAAGCTGACCATTCACTTATCCCATTTGGCCACTTTTCACCCGATTCCGACGGACTGGGCCAAGAAATCAGGTGAAAAGTGGCCAAATCGGATGCGTTTGACATTTGAACAAATCCGATGCATGGTCCCATGTGCATTGGATCGGAGTCAGAGATTGGACCTGCTTGCAGCTCTGACCTCTGACACAGGAAGTCTCCCAGCAGCGGGGAATGGGATGACATGTGATATATTGTATCCAATCCTGCACTTCCAGGGTGGTTCAATGGAACTGCTAAGTGACTTCTCCTTCCAAGAAGTCATTGGGGTGGATCCAGTCTATTATTCTACTCACACAGGAATACAGAATACAGGAAGTGAGCAATACTTAAGATTCAATCATAAGATATCTACTAGATGTCCAATCAGCTGAGACCAGCTGATCGTAGAATTAGTCGGACAAACCATTTTGAACACTCTCCAAGTTTAGAGGACCGGAGGGTTAAGAACACAATCGTACGTATTGGGCAAATGGTGGAGGTCCCTTGGCATACAGTAGACACCACATCTGCTTGTGAGGAGGAGGGACTCAGATAAATGTAATAGGCCGGGGGAAATCTACAAATTATCCCTGCCTCCCACCTGCTGCTTATTATAACGATCTGAGGCTCTGTCATCTTTCTACATTTTGGCTAAGAGGTTTTAAAACTCTGTGTGAAATAAAGTCTGATCAAAATGGGGAAAAAAAAATGTTACTGTACAAAATGGAAGAAGCGACAAATGCGAAAGAAAAACACATAATTAACTGTCAAGTGTCAGCTTCTGAATAGTCTGCCAGGGAACAGAACATGTCTTCGGAACACAAAGGAATCTCTCAGAGAGTGAATATTGTCAGATTGAATCCAACTCTACCAGCACAGGATCCTTATCTCTATCTAAAACGAATCAAAACTCAAACACAAAGCTGTCTTACATTAAATAAAACTCGAGTGTTCAGTCATAACAAATCTTACTGACAGGTTCCCGTAGAAGAGACCCCCCCCCCCCCCACGCACACACACACACACACACACACACACACACACAGTTCCTCTAAACTATGCTTTGATAAAATTCAATTGATATAATAAAATCAGGCTTTATATGGTCGTAGCATGATCAAATCCCTTGCAATAATATTACTAATAAAACGGTATATTAAGGAATACTTTGGGCCTGGTTCAATACTGCTTGCTAAGAAGCGGTCATTCGCTGCTCAGCGAGTGTCTTAATGCTGGCCACCAGCCGGCACAACACCCACCCACGCCGCCGAATCCCCTTGGTCACATATGAGGGAATGTATGCGATCTCCTCGCAACTGGCCGTAGAGGAGAGATATCAATTGATGGTCACCAACCGTCGAATGATTTCTCTCCCCTTCAAAAATAAAAATCAGTCTAAACGGTCTTTTACTGTATCTCCGTCGGAGATCGCCGATGAGGGGGCGGGTGCTGGCGTCATGTGATGTTAGCTGCCTGCCTGCGTTCCCAGGGGAACACCTGGCGTATTCATGGGGATGCCTATAAAACCCTACTCCGGGCCGGTCTCCACCCCCTGCTCGCCCCCTTCCCTCCCCTACCAGTGCGAATGCCTCAGCGACTGTGATACTCGCCGAAGGCGTTCGCACAAGAGGGCACACGCAGACCCCCCACCTTCAAAAGTGGGGACGAATTTAGCACAAATGCAAGCAACAGTGCTGCACTGCTGGTGGGGCAGATGTAACATGTGCAGAGAGAGTTACATTTGGGTTGGATGTGTTCAAACCGTATTCTAAATTACAGTGTCAAAATAAAGCTACATGCAAAAGCAGGCACTATTTACCCTGCACATAAAAAACTACCGTATATACTCAAGTATAAGCCGACCCGAATATAAGCCGAGGCACCTAATTTTACAACAAAAAAACTGGGAAAACTTATTGACTCAAGTGGGACCCTCACTCGAGTATAAGCCGAGGGGGGCTTTTTCAGAATACAAAATAGCCTGAAAAAGTAGGCTTATACTCGAGTATATATGGTATATAACCCCAATCTAAATCTCTATGCACGTTACATCTGCCCCAACTGCAGTGCAACCAGGTTTTGCCCAGTTGTTTGATTTTCCTGCTTTACTTACAAACCTGAATCAGGCCCCTATTGCTTAAAGGGTAATGGCAACAGATATTTCCAGGGAAAATCCACATACCAGCAATGGTTTATATTTATTTCAACATTGGTACTTTATTATTTACATTGTTTTTGTTCCTTCTCCTTTGCAATGTACTCTAGTGCATCGTTATAGTTCTAACTCTTGTTGTGCTTCTCCAGAGTATATTGTATTGGGGTGAAGTACTGTCTTTTAGCCTACAGATGTCACTGTTGTAACTGCAGTCAACAGAAAACATTGACCCGTCTCAAATATCTTCAAATAAACTGGCTGGACCTCTACCCATTAGGTGGTCATATTTTGGTCTGATAGTCATTTCAACCCCAGTTGTTACTACTAGTTTGACGGTTAATTGCCTTGAGCTGTGAGGTATCTTTCTTTCTTTTTCTTTTATCTTGTTCTTTTTCTTATATTCTTTCTCTCTATTTCTATCTTTTTCATTTTTACCCAGTTTTATATGTGGTGGAATATGTGGCAGGACTTGATTTTACGCCACCAGAGTACACTGGCAAAAGTTATAGGACTCAAAATGTTGTGTTAAATTTTTATAGATACAATCCCAATATTTGATGTTCTATCTACTGATTAGATGTTTTTACATTTTGGCAGGTATTCAATGTGGCCGGCGAGGGGGTTAAACAGCGAGGATTGCAGAAAACCAGCGATTCTCGCTGTTTAACCCCCGCGCTGGCCGATCGCTCAATTCAATGTTCTGGGGAAATCCTCGCTATCACAGGACGGCGAGAATTCCCCAAAACAGCAAGACCCGTGGCTAATGCAGAAAACTGGCTGTATTTAGCCGCGAGTCTCTCTGCTTCTGGAGCCGCATATGCCAATTCCCCCTCGCTCCAAAAATGGAGCGAGGGGAAATTGGCGTATGAGGGGGGTGCGTTGAATACTGACAGGGTGAGTGGTGACAGCGAGCAGGAAGCTCTGCTCGCTGTCACCGCTCGCCAACAGCATTGAATACCTGCCTTTGTGTTGCTATGTACGTTGTTTTATGTTCAGTAATGTTTAACGTCTCTTGTAATAATACTGAATAATTGATTAAATAAAATTAGCAACAAAAAAAAAAATTGAATTCAAATTCAAAAACATTGATGACAAAGATCTACCATGTCCAGTTTCACATATTCCATGGAAGCGATTGGGAAAGAAAGGAAGACAATACTTACAACCATATTATTCAAGGACACCCAGCAATCACTTGGGAATTCCTGAAGAAGAGGAACCAGAAACTGCAGGCAGCCATCCCAGTGGCATAGAAGCAGCATCATCCCAATGAGGTTGAAGATCCTCACCACAGCACTGGCAAGGTCGTAGGTCATGTGGAAAATCTGTAAAAGAAAAAGTAAGAAAACTTCAAAAAGGTGTTGGGTTGAAAACCCTGCAAGACTCCATTATAAACCCGCCTCCCTGTCAGCCCGTCATAATGCAATGAGTCTGGCCGTCACTATGGCATCTGCTGAGAATGTCCCTCCAAAAATGGCCACTGCCTTGGAGGAGACAAATATTGCACAGATGGATAGATGCCAGAGGTAGCGTATATTGCTATCTTGAAGCTGTGGATATCAGGTAGCGATATGTAATCATTGCCCCTGAAAAATATATATTTACACTGGCAATGAGCATGTAACCCACCAGTAACATGCAAAAAAACCACTGGTAATGGATAATAAACCTCTGGAAAAAAAGCATGATATCCCTGGTTACTACCATGTAACATAAAACCTCTAGCAACGAGCATATCATCCCTGGAAGTGAGCATGAAACCTTTGTCAGTGAGCATGACACCACTGGCATAAATACGAAGCAAATATTCTTATACTATAGAATGCCATATAATATAGAGATGGCTGTAGGCTAGGGTGCCTGTTTATTTTTAAATAAAGTAATTTTTGTGTATCATCTTTATGAGAGCCCTGTACTGGCCCCTCCCACTAAGCTACAATCATGACATCACCTCTAGAGGGGAGGGTCATTGGCTCTAAGAAGTAGACTCTTGGATGCCCTGGGTGACTCTACAGTAGTGCTTCTGCCTTTAAAGGTTGGTTTAAAGTAACATACAAGGAGTGGGGGCTGGGGGGCAGGGTGGCACATGCCCCCCCGGGCCAGTATATACTGGCTGGGGCTGGGCCGGCTGTGTGCATCTTGCACACCCCTGCTGCCACAACAGTCGCCGCCTCCGGGTCCAGCCGTACAGACAGCCTTCTGGAAGCCGACGTCCCCTCCAAAAATGTCCGCCGCCTTGGAGGAGACAGACACTAGAGGTACTGCCATACCTCTAGTGTCTGTCAGTGCAGCCAGCATCGGGTGTGAGCAGCAGGACGTGTCACATGCTTTAGCTGAGGTGAGGACTATCCCGGAGGAGCCCAATGAGTGGCACACAACTTGCGGCTTCCAACAGGTCAGCTTTGCGGCCATGGTGGTGGTTCCCGGCTGTAATGTCCTCTCCCTGCAGTGGGCCAGTCAAAATATTTTTTTGTTTTGGTCTCTTGCAAATACCAAAGGCTGCATTAACGTATGCATCGCTTTTATTTGTCTTTGGTCTATTAAATGTAAAATATTTAATTTGCTGCATTAGTTTTGCAGAAATAAATGTGGGCATTCTTATGTCTGAGATATATAACAATATTCTTGCAAGCCAAAGCGAAACAATTATCCCAACCCCTGGCAATGAACAATATACCTCTGACAGTGAGCATGTAGGTAAGCAGCAGTTATGTGGTATAAAATGTAAAGGAGCCCATAGACGCTGCGTTGTGTCCGGCTCCGTTTTGTACTATGCGATGCGCGCTCCCGCGCATCACATAGTACGGTACAAAAAATATGTGCTGCACATACTTTTTGTACTAGGTACACATCGTATCAGATCGCAGTGCATGCACAAGGGATGCGATCCGATACAATGTGTGCTGTTTAAGCACACAACGGATCCGATTAACGGACCGTGTATGGGCTGCTCAATAGGCATTATTATGTTTAACGGGCATTACGGTTTGGGCTTTATGTGTAATGGGCATTATGGTGTGTGGCATTATGTTTATTGGGCATTACGGTGTGTGGCATTATGTGTAATTGGCATTACGGTGTATGGCATTATGTGTAATGGGCATTATGGTGTTGGCTTTATGTGTAATGGGCATTATGGTGTGTGGCATTATGTGTAATGGGCATTACGGTGCTGGCATTATGTGTAATGGGCATTAGGGTAGTTCAGAACTAAGGTGGGGGATTAAGGTGGTTCGGCTGGGGTGGGGGGGGGGTAGTGGGTTAGGCTGTAGGTAGGGACATGCCTAAAAGGTGTTGGGATCCTGACCATTTGGATGTTGATACCATTAATAGATATCTATTTTGCATGGTTTCCCCCCCCCCCCCCCCAACCTCCAAAAGAGTTCTGGAAATCTCCTGGAACAAACCAGTAACGAGTTAAAATGCACAAGCATTTATCTCTATGCAGGGGACATGTACTGGGTGCTTTTGCATACAGCAAATATATACTGGGCACATTTTTTTTATAATGTAGTTTAGAATTAAACTAGGACACATATGCCAACAATAAATCACTATGCACATTTTACATCTGCCCCACCGGCCATGCAACATGATTTTACCCAGGTGCACCCTGCTCCTTATATTGTTCCTTTTTCCATTTGCTCCTAATGCTGCACCGGGCCCACCCGTCTGTGCAGACACAGCTACATAACCACGTAGCACTGTAGAGTCATCTTTCCAGCTTCATATCTGACCCTTCGTTCCATCTGCAGCTAAAATTGACAATGTTTTTATTTTTATAAATATCTCAAATACCCAAGATACCACCGACGTAAAGACGCTCTTTATCTTGTAGCTGCTACTAAATCCTCGTAATACCTTTTATCTCAAATGACTGGAGCTTTATGGAACATCTGTAACTGTAAAGTATAATAAAATGTAAATTGTTGCAACATAAAAATCATCTAATGCCATCATCTGCTCTGGTACAAGAGATGTAAAGCAAGGTTATCCTATCTATCCTTTGTTCTGCTATATGGGATCATTTGAGAGGAGCGGGGAAGCATTAAAGATAATCTATAACTATTTAGATAAATCTCTCTTTACATTTCTATGAGGCTGATTCAGAAATGGAGAGTTTTGCACAGCAGCTGCGTGTTTGGATGCAGCTGCTGTGTGAAAATATGCCTGTGGGAGGAGCCTAAAGGGAGAAGAGGCCTCCTGTTTGCATATGGGATCTGAATGCTGAGTGGAAGATGCAGCATCAGATTACCATCAGCTACATAATTTAGCATAAGCTTACTCTGAAAAGCTGCCTCCTGCGCCCATCTGAGGCCAGTACACTGGCCGTGCCACTTACAGTTAACAGGGCTGACCCTGGTGTGGTGTGGGGGCACTAAAAGATACTGAAAAGTAGGAGACCAGCACATGGGCAGATCTTTAAACATGAGCATAAACCATCGTATTTACAGACATCTACTTCTACATAGAGTAAATGCCCAGATTTGGCCTAAGGACCTATTTATCATTCATAACTCTGCCCTTAAAACATGTGGAAACAGCTGTTCCACTAGAATGTAACAAACTATAAAGTTTCCACAGAATGAATCAAACTATTGTTTCACTAAAATAATACAAACTATTGTTTCACTAGTGTATCAAACTATTGTTCCACTGAAATGTATCAAACTATTGTTAATTAGAAAGTAAACTACAGTATTGTTTCACTAGAATGTAACAAACTATTGTTTCATTAGAATGTAACAAACTATTGTTTCACTAGAATGAAACAAATTATTGTTTCACTAGAGGGTATCAAACTATTGTTTCAATAGAACATATCAAACTATTGTTCCATTGGAAAATAACAAACTTTTGTTTCACTAGATTTTAACAAAACTATTGTTTTACCAGAATGCAACAAACTATTGTTTTACTAGAATGTAACAAACTATTGTTTCACTAGAATGTAACAAACTATTGTTTCACTAGAGGGTATCAAACTATTGTTTCACTAGAACGAAACAAACTATTGTTTCACTAGATTTTAACAAAACTATTGTTTTACCAGAATGCAACAAACTATTGTTTTACTAGAATGTAACAAACTATTGTTTCACTAGAATGTAACAAACTATTGTTTCACTAGATGGTATCAAACTATTGTTTCAATAGAACATATCAAACTATTGTTTCACTAGAATTTAACAAAACTATTGTTTTACTAAAATTAAAGACTATTGTTTCACTAGAAAGTAAAAACTACTGTTTCACATGATGACTTACAATGTAGCCCACTTTATAAACAATGTGTTAAGAATATAAGCTATTACAATAAAGTCCATCTCATGTTTCATCACAAAATGCTGGCCAGGAGGGAGAGCAGAATAATACTTTAATACAGTACTATAAAGGAATGAGGCGTCATGGTGTTAGTGTCCAGAACACTGTGGAATAGTCTAAACATAGACAGGCACCCTCTCTGCAGGTGAGACTATATTGAAGCTGGGATGATGCTGTGGATTCTAGCTATTATCTTCTAGAAGGTGCTAAATAAATAAGTAGACTCGGATTGGTTGCTATGGGCAACACCCCCATCTTCCATAGAACTCCCATCTTAGTAAATAAACCCCTCAGAGTAGATTACTAGAAGCTAGTAGACAAAGTAAGGTAGTGCATGACTGTATATAGCAGACTAGTAGTATGATCCATGCAAGAATGCACAATGATTTTGCAGAGGGTGGCAATGTACATGCACAAATATACTGGTAGAGACTGCACAAAATAAGTAGAGGTAAAGTCTACATATAGAGAAGGCTGCAAGGTACTGTAGGTAGGTGTAGGCATAGACTACATACAGGGAAGTACAGATTTAGGTATTATTAGCAGATACAATGGCCAAAGTACTGAAGAACACTGGTAAAACTAAAGCTGCCCATACACGCTGCGATTATTGCATGCGTTTTGTACTTTTAAAGTACAAAACGCATTGCATTTGCGATAATCGTACCGTGTACTTGCGGGGATGCGATGCGCGTCCCAGAAGGAACAATATTGTAAAGCACAAAAAGTATCTGCAGGCAGTAATTTTTGTGCTTTATTGCATCGCATCGCATCAGTACAGGAGTACATGCGATGCGATGTCCATTAGTACCTATTAACTTAAAAAAAAAAAAAAAAGTGGCTAAAATTGCATCTCATCGCACCCCAAAAAAGTACAGTACATCACATCGCATCCACTTCAAGTGCCAAAATCTCATGGCTGCTTGAAGAACAAAACGCACAGCACAGTGAAATCGGTGCGTGTATGGGCACCTTTAGAAAGGCTGAGCACCAATCAGAATGCTGGAACAACAGGAGAAATCAGCACATATATTGCAGATGAGCAGAAGAAATCAGCAAATATCTTGCAGATGAGCAGGAGAAATCAGCAAAGATCTTGCAGATGAGCACAGGTGCACTGATGCACAATGGAATACACATAGTAATAGCTGGATTTGAGGAGTCTGAGAACAAAGCTACAGACACAGAGACTAGAAGTTGAACTGGCAAAGCAAAGGTGCCTGGCAACGGTTTATAAAGGACACACTGCAACCAGGATTGGACACTGCAGTCACGTGAGAAGTAAGTTTCTGTGATTGGCTGTAATAATGTCAGCTGACCTCTTGCAAGATGGTGGCACCCATGCAGCTTGGACCACAAAAACAGTTTATTGAAGTTGAAACAAAAGGAGCATTCCAAAATCACTGGGTAGCGGAGACATGTTGGGCAGTGAATCGGCAACACCCGGTGATGTAAGAGGGTCTGGGAACCTTCTGTCTGATCATGGGACAGGGGCCTACATTTGCAAAGATTTTATAATATATGATTAGAAGCCATTGCTAGATTGAAATAAGAGGAAGCCTATAATTACAGTACTAATGTGACATTACACCAAGGTAATAACTTTATTGAAGTAAGCATCAAGGAATAAGCCTGAAGATCTACAGTCCTTTGATCACAAATCAGTTTGTCATTCCTGCACACAGACCACCTCCGGCGTTAATAGAACTCTGACTATATCAGTGACATACTGTAGCATTGCAAAGTAAAAATCGCAGAACACAACGTTCTTTGGACAAGGAAATAACCTTATAACATTCAGCAAGGAGATCGCCAAACTTGCTTTAGAAAAATAGCTCTTTATGCAAAATGTTTAATTTAGTGAAATACACTTTGACTTAAATGTCTCTTCCAGGATTCATCTGGGCAGGTTAGATTTAGCACATTGGGACTTAGAACAGTAATGAATCCAGCCCAGAGCGACACATCTCACTATAGAAATCAGGCACTTACTATGGGTCTAAGTGGACTGGGATAAGAACCATGGGCTGAAAAACAGCGTGCAATCTTTAATATGCATTAACATTTATTAGGGGGTACTCAGGAGTCGCTAAGAAATGACACTGTGTGCTTCATGTCCCCTATTTATTACATTACATATGTGCATACTAATCAACAAAGTGATTCTCGATTGAAATGACGTTGAAAAAAAAAACCTTAATTTTTTTTCTCTGTTACACCAAGGCTACATTAGGTGCTTAATGGATCTTGACAAAAGATATATAGACCTCAAAGTAAAATATACAGTATTTATTTATTAACAGTTTCTTATACAGTTTCTTATACTGTATAGCGCATACAGATTCCGCAGCGCTTTACAGAGAATATTTGAACATTCACATCAGTCCCTGCCCCAGTAGAGCTTACAATCTATATTCCCTACCACATATACATGCACACAAAGACTAGAATGTCTTTGTGTGCATGTACATGTGGTAGAGGATATAGATTGTAAGCTCTACTGGGGCAGGGACTGATGTGAATGTTCAAATACTCTCTGTAAAAGCACTGCGGAATATGTATGCGCTATATAGGATACTGTTAATAAATAAATACTGTATATTTTACTTAGAGGTCTATATATCTTTGTTAATTTGTTGGGAGCTAATTAACCTACCAGTATAATTTTTGGATTGTGGGAGGAAACCGGATTACCCGGAGGAAAACCACACAAGTACGGGGAGAATATACAAACCCTGCCATGGTGGGAATAGGACTCATGACCTCAGTCTGCTGTGAGGCAGTAATGCTACCCATTACACCAGGGATGGCCAAACCGGTCCTTGAGATCTACCCATGGTCCACATTTTCCACATCTCCTAGCTGCTGCACAGCTGCAGCCAATACTAACTGTCACATTTTCAAACATGCTGCATTCATTCCTACTATAGATCCACAGGTTGCCTGGAAAACATGCACCGTTGGTAGATCTTGAGGACAGGTTTGGCCATCCCTGCAATACACCATCCATATTGCCCAAAGTCTCTCTTCTGCACGGATCACTAGCTCCCATTCATACAGGACTTTCATTGGGCTGCTCCCATCCTATGGAATGCCCTTCCACGCACAATAAGACTCTCTACTATATACCAAACAATTAATCCAAACTGTCTCGAGGGCTCTTTTTTCCTGCTGCTGTTTAATCCAAATAGGAAAAATTCAATCCTATTATATTTCCCCAAAAAATCATCTAAAAAGCACACATAAGGATTGACCACAGCGCTGGGAAAAATAGCTTAAGAAATTTTGTTCGGGACGTGCAAGGTGGATTCTTCCAATCCGGATCACAAAAATATAACTGTCACGGATTTCTTTATAAAAACCAATAAACCAATAAAAATAGAAAAAATGAATGAAAAAATTGATTCACATATATGTAAAAAAAACAGTTCCTTGTTTCACAGAAATAAAAAAAAATAAGCTCACCGGACCTCCTGGGGGTATTCAGTTAACCTTTTAATCCACGGTTATATATTCCCATTATGGCAGGGCCACTGCCGCTTCTACACTGGTACGCTTCCTTAGGATGACACACTGCCACTGTGTCAATCCGTCAGGTTTTCCCTGTGTGTAGGGGTTTTGGAGTGGTAAAAAGGAGGGAAGGAGTCCTTCTGAGCAGGCGCGTGGGTTTTAAGATGATATTCCCCACACTACCCTCACGTCCAGAAACTGTCTGCGCCCACAGTCCTGTGGGGTTCACGGCAGAACGTTTTTAACAGCCGTGGTGCTCAAAACAGTAATGACTCAGTTCTCCGGCTCAAAGATCTGTCAGAGCCGCCTGTGCCGCTGATGTCACTCAGGAATAAATATCGGCTCCGGCACTGTTCCCCGTGTGTACGGTGGCTATCTTCTACAAGCTCCGGCCTCCAGCTGCTCACCAACTAGTTTCTACCTGTAAAAGGTCTTCCGCAAGGTGTTGAAGACACTCAACTAGCCTCCAAACTTCCAAGCATTCCGTGAAAACTCACCTCAATTACAGTAAAGAAAAAAAACTTTGACCTTTTATTTTGGTCAGAGATAACACCTCATTTTCTCCTGAAAGTTCCACAATCTGAATGGACCATCCAATTTACTGCCCCATTCCAGTCCTCTACTCCATATTTATTCCAACCATCCTCACCCTGAGCTCTAGAACTCTATTTTCCTTAACTATTCTTCTGAATAACATAAATGCAAATACATTTAAAATGAAATCCTGAGACGATATAGGTTAATAATAATAATATAATATTTCACTAGCGCTAACAATGGTGTTCTGAAACCATAATTTAGTATTAATTATGGTATTTTGATAGGCAATCCTTCTTTCTCAATAATGAGCTATGACTGACATGAAGTGCCACATACATGAAGTTTATTACAAAATATAAATATTTCAGTGTTCTGTAGGTATAATAAATCCTCGAATGGCTATAGGGCCTTATTCTAGTTCACTCTTTCTGACAAAATCTTTCTTAGATGGACAAAACCATGTGCACTGCAGGTGGGGCAGATGTTACTTGTGAAGAGGGAATTAGATTTGGGTGGGGTTTTACTTCAAAGTGAGATCTATATTGCAGTGTAAAAATAAAGCAGTCAGTATTTACCCTGCACAGAAACTAAATAACTCACCCAAATCTAATTCTCTCTACACATATTACATCTGCCCCCCTGCAGTGCACATGGTTTTGTCCTTCTAAGAAGGATTTTGTCAGAAAGAGTGAACTAGAATAAGGCCCATATTTTCCATAGATTTGCTTCACAATGAACCATTGTTTATGAACCAATCATCCAGGTCGAGTGTTGTTGTGCTTTGTATGTGCAAAGTACCGATGTTTGGTCTTTATCGATGTTACTTTGAGCATGCACAGGACTGGTTCTGAGTGTTCTCATCCTGCAACATGGGATGCACCACAGTCTAATGCCGTTGGGGGCCTAGAGGGGGCAGCGATGCAATCCTTTTGTAAAACGGTCATGTCGGGTGAGGGAAGAGGCCATGGATCTCCATCGTTGCCCAGAGATTTCCTGGCGACTTACGTGTCCCCATGGGTGCCGCAAACCACACGATGGTACGGCAGAAGATCCAATATTACGGCCTTGGATCTAGTTCGGATAAGTGATGCAGCAGGAGGAGAGTGATGCACCCTGCTTCTATTTAAGCAGCAATGATAGCAGCACTGATCTGAATCAGGCCCTATTTGCATAAAAATGGTAATGGCGTATTATGTACTCCTATAAAATAGAATAGATGTATATACAGTATATATAAAATCACTACATAGAGACAATAAAAAATAAAGCATAGATTAAATGTAAAAAGTCTTATAATTTTGTACTTTTTAGAACGCGTTTCGCAGACAGGTCTACATACTCAGAGAGGAAAGGAAAAAGAAACCAGCTGTAAAAACGCTACCAAATTTAGCAAATTTCAATCCAATAAACTATAAATGTTGCCCTTTGTCCATAAATGACTATTGTTTATGGAGCTGCAATTCCATTGCTTTATTTGAACATTATTGTGTTTGATATCAAGGTTCGAGTTTGCCGTTCAATTGGAAAACCAACACGGCACAATGCAGCTTTCAACATCAAAGAAGTCTGGATGAGCCGAACCGACTCAAACCTGCTCTTAGTCGGACACAAGTGGGAATGTGGATGTTTATTGCAGTTTTAAGCATATGGCGCATACGCTAAAGAAATGTACAACTGTGCATGCAAAGCATCAAACGTAAGCATATGGATGGTGTTCACTAGTGCGCACAGGAATGACCTCCATTTGATGGACAACAGGCTGGGCCTAATTCAGGTTGACTTGTGATAGAGTTTATCTTACTCAACATTATATTACTTATACCATAGCATAAGTCTTGTCAGTACAGAGTATTATAAAGACCCATATGTACTAGCATTATAATTATCTTGTGTACAGGAAGCTGAATGGGTTAAAATATATTCCTTCTGAGTTTCAGGTTCTGTAAATAAGTCAAAGTTACTAATGATACCCATATGAGGAAATACACTCTTCCATGTCATCGGAGATGGCATAGTAAAGTTACGTCAAACCAGTTATAGACTTTGTAACACCACACTAGGGGAGTGTAGCATGTGAACATGTATGTATTTGGTAATATCCCCTCCCATAAGGGGGAGGAATCATTTGTGTTTCATGGTATAAGTATGTGACCAACGAGCTATGGAAGTTACGGTACGGTGAATAAACCTGTTTGAAAGAGACCGTCTGCAGTCATTTCTAAGGCTCTGAGATATCTGCGTGCTCTGGAAAGGAAGGTCGCATTCCTAAAGCTTTCAGTGGTGGCCCGTCCTCGGATGACAAGAAGCAAGAAAGAATGCGTACATTTGTGTCTGCTATTTACAGAGGGATCTGAGGTGAGTGGAATCTCTTTTAAAAAATATATATATATATATATATATACAAAACATGGGTGGATATGCGCAAAGCAATACTTATAAACCAGTGAAACCCGTCTTCAGTGTGTAGTGCAGCTCACTCCTGAGAGGCTATGTCACGGCCTCAAATGGAACACATGCAACAAAAGAAAAGAGGAGCGCACAGGTGAGCAAGATTGAACAGCGTTTACTGAGAACAAAGTGCAGGCTCACATACATTAAGGAAAACAGCAGTCAGCATGAGTGGTAATCACCGTCAGCACACCAGTACATCGCACGGACACCGGAGGACATCCAGAGGACCGGCAGAATGGAATTCAGGACAGCGGCGGCGGCGTTCTCCACACACGGACTCAAGACGGACAGGTAACTCTGTGATGAAGATCTGATACGTCGGGTGACCACGCCCCAACGCGTTTCGTCACTGATGACTTCGTCAGGAGGCGTGTCTGAGGTAAGTATGGCAGGGTTTATATATGCCGGCTCAATTAGTAGAATAGTAAACAGCTAATACCAATCATGTGCACACAAATGTAACAGAGAGACAATATAAAATGCATTATTTTAACACAGTCCAAACGGCAGCTAAAAACAAATATATGCGCCCCGATTGGAATTACAAACAGTCAATAAAAATCACAATGTTTAATAATTTACAATATATAAAAAATACAGAATATACAGAAATAGAGAAATAGAAAAAATATATACATAGTAGTTATTATAAAAACAGAATATATGTATATACACAAAATACATATACATATATAAATGCACATAAAATAAATTGCTAAAAAGTATATAGATATGTATACAAATGACTATATGATTTTATACTCATATGATAGAGAAGAAGAAAAATTTTTTGGGAAACAAGAAAGAATAAATAAAAAACGGTATTAGTATAATCATCGAAATCACAATACATACAATAGCAGCATAAATCGCAAGACACAATCTAATCTATAGAGAAAGAACCAACAGACAGAGGAGCAGATATAAAAACTACATACATATAGTATAACAGCGATTAATGAGGGAATTGTACACTGAACTGCACGGACTAAGTATCACGATCTCAACACTATAGGCACCATGAAGGGGCCGCAACCCAACAACAACATGGAGCCAGTGAGACGGTCATGTAACGAAGTCACTCAGTGCAGGAAGGGCACAATGTCAACCCCCTCATTTAGACCCATAGGGGACATAGTGTTTAAAGTGTAAATCCAAAAGGTCTCCCTTTTACTAAGTTTCGTAAGAATATCGCCACCTCTTTCATCTAGACTTATATGTTCTAAAGCCTTAAAGGAGAAGTGTTGTAGATCAGAGGAACAGCATGAAGCAAAGTGTCTCGGGACACTGTGTGTAAGCAATTTATTGGTAATGCTCCTAGTGTGTTCTAACACACGAAGTTTGAGGACTCTTTTTGTCTTGCCTATATATTTCTTACCACATCTACACATGAGCATGTAAATAACATGTGTAGTAAGGCAAGACATCCTACTTTTAACCTTCCAAGATTTGGTGTGTTCAGCATTCCAAAAAGTAGATCTTTCCTTATCTGCAAATTTACACACCTTGCATTTATTACACGGGAAGAAACCGTTCATAGTTTTCAACCAGCCTTCCTTGTGATCGTCAACACTTCTCAGCATACTTGGAGCCAGTGAATTTTTCAAAGAGGAGGCTCTCTTAAAGATAACCTGCGGTCTTGCAGGTAGTAGCGGTTTTAATATCGGGTCTAGTAAAAGCACATCCCAATGTTGGGTAAGGATTTGTCTAATTTTGTTATTATCACTATTAAACTTAGTGACAAAGGGAACCATAGTCCCTTGCTCACGTGATTTTTCTTTATATTTAAGCAAATCCTTCCTATCACGTTTTAGTGCCTTTTCTTTACAGCTACGAACCAATTCAGGGGGATATTCTTTTTCACAGAATCTTTTACTATATATATCAGCCTGTTCTTCAAACTTAGTTAGATTAGCGCAATTTCTGCGCACACGTATGAATTGGGAATATGGTATATTATTAATCCATTTTTTAAGATGGCAGCTGTTATAATGAACATAGCTGTTACTGTCAACTCGCTTTATATATGTACTAGTCTCAATACTTTTATTTTCATCTGACCATTCTGTAGTGTCAAGCAACAGGTCAAGAAACTCGATCTTATTTTTGTCTGTTTTGGAAGTAAATTTTAGATTATAACAATTAATGTTGATTTCTCTAACAAATTCATTAAAAAGATTTTCATCACCATCCCAAACGATGATGATATCATCTATATATCGATTGTATCTAATAATATTCTTCTTATATGTATGATTGATTTCAAGATTACACTCCTCCCACTGACCTAAATAAAGGTTAGCGAGGCTGGGGGCATACGGAGTCCCCATTGCAACCCCGCATAATTGCACAAAGTATTCACCTTGGAAAACAAACGTATTATTACTCATAACAATTTTGATGCTGTCTAGTATAAATTCACGAAAGCTGTCATTAAGAGAAATGTCACTATCCAGATAATATTTAATTGCCTGGAGGCCCCCCTCGTGGGGAATAGAGGTATAGAGAGCCTCCACGTCTATGGTGCACCACCTATAGGTGTGTTTCCACTCAAACCCCTCAAGCATCATGAGGATCTGGGTGGAATCCTTGGTATAAGAGCTAAGTTTGACCACATATTTCTGTATATGCAGATCAATGAATTCTGACAAGCAAGAGGTAGCAGATTTAATCCCAGCGACAATGGGACGCCCGGGAGGTTTGACAAGTCTTTTGTGTATTTTTGGCATGTAGTAAAACAATGCCATGGGTGGATTTTCGTTTATAATGTATTTAGACTCACTGATAGTAATACAACCATTATCAATGCCAACTTTCATAAGAGATTTGATTTTATCAATGACAAGGGGAGTGGGATCAGCCTCCAACCTGCGATAGGTGGTAAGATCATTAAGGAGCCTATAGGCTTCCTCAAGATAATCATCGCGGTTAAGGATAACTATCCCACCCCCCTTGTCAGCGGACTTAATCACGATGTTATGGTTTTCCTCCAATTTTTTTATAGCAGCTCTCTCATTCCTACTAAGGTTGTCTTTGAATCTGTGACCACTATTGCCTTCACATAGCTTGTCAAAATCTTTTTTAATAAGATTAAAAAATGTCTCCACATTGCTACCACGGGATTCAATGGGATAGAAATTAGACTTGGGTTTAAGTTTGTTTTCATTAGATATTTGAGACACGTCATTGTCCAAAGCGTCATCATGTTTATTAATCTTTGCAAAGTGTCTTTTTAATGTTAAAGTACGCACGAACTTATTTGCGTCTATAAACAATTCAAAAGGATCAGGGCCTTTTTGTGGGGCAAACGATAAACCCTTACTAAGTACATTATTTTCATCTTTGGTAAGAATGTGGTCAGAAAGGTTAAATACACCAATATCTGTTACGGGTTGTATCTCCTTTGCTTTTGTCCTCTTTCCCCCTCTTTTCCCACGTCTACAACCTCTTGTTTTCTCTTTTGTGAAATATTGGGGCTGTTTTCTGTCCCTATTTCGCCTCTCTTGTAGTTCCTCCATTGAGGGCGATCCTGAAAAACCTCCTGTCTATTTCTATTAGGGGTATTGAATACTTGAAAACGATTTTGTATGGAGGTCTCTGATTGTGATTGTTCAGACTGATGTGGGGGGCCAGAATACCGGGTCCAATTTCTATTTTTATTTTTATATTGAACTTTTTGCCAGCTATTATCAGGTTGACGATGTTGAGAATTATACCTCATTTGATTATCTGATTTAAAAGTTCTATTTTGAGGCCACTTGTGTATATTCCCCTCTTTGTAGTCATTAAGGTCCCGTTTAAATTTTCTGACCTTAATGTCCACAATATCATCCTCAATCTTTTTAAATCTGAGATCACTCATAGCAACCAGATCTTTATATTCCTTCAGCTCTTTTACCGGATTTAATTTAATTTCTAAAGCATCGATATCTTTACCAATTAAAGCAATTTCACTTTTCCTTTCTCTAATGATAAGCTTCATCAATTGTACAGAGCATTCGTCTAAAATACTGAACCAATTATCTGAGAACTCTTTTTTATCATTCCCAAATGTGGGGTGTTTAGTAAGGCGCAGCCCCCTAGGGATTCTCTTAGCCTGAATATAATTTTCCAAGGTAGTAATTTCCCAATTAATCTTCATCTCTTTTATATTCAATTTCTCTATCTGAGCACATAAATCATCCAAATCATTGGTGTTCTGAGAACCTGGCACATCAATAGTTCTGTGACTAGTCTCGAACACATTATTAAAACGTCTGTGGCAATCTTCAAGACGTTTAGAATGTCTCTCCATAATAAAAACTGCCAAATAGCCTCAATAGTAGACAATATCAGATATAATAATAGTTAAAGAAAATTTCCTATATAAGGTAACTATAGGTAAGAAGCATGCAGCAAATCCAACATAGACAACAAGGAATACAAAACATGGGTGGATATGCGCAAAGCAATACTTATAAACCAGTGAAACCCGTCTTCAGTGTGTAGTGCAGCTCACTCCTGAGAGGCTATGTCACGGCCTCAAATGGAACACATGCAACAAAAGAAAAGAGGAGCGCACAGGTGAGCAAGATTGAACAGCGTTTACTGAGAACAAAGTGCAGGCTCACATACATTAAGGAAAACAGCAGTCAGCATGAGTGGTAATCACCGTCAGCACACCAGTACATCGCACGGACACCGGAGGACATCCAGAGGACCGGCAGAATGGAATTCAGGACAGCGGCGGCGGCGTTCTCCACACACGGACTCAAGACGGACAGGTAACTCTGTGATGAAGATCTGATACGTCGGGTGACCACGCCCCAACGCGTTTCGTCACTGATGACTTCGTCAGGAGGCGTGTCTGAGGTAAGTATGGCAGGGTTTATATATGCCGGCTCAATTAGTAGAATAGTAAACAGCTAATACCAATCATGTGCACACAAATGTAACAGAGAGACAATATAAAATGCATTATTTTAACACAGTCCAAACGGCAGCTAAAAACAAATATATGCGCCCCGATTGGAATTACAAACAGTCAATAAAAATCACAATGTTTAATAATTTACAATATATAAAAAATACAGAATATACAGAAATAGAGAAATAGAAAAAATATATACATAGTAGTTATTATAAAAACAGAATATATGTATATACACAAAATACATATACATATATAAATGCACATAAAATAAATTGCTAAAAAGTATATAGATATGTATACAAATGACTATATGATTTTATACTCATATGATAGAGAAGAAGAAAAATTTTTTGGGAAACAAGAAAGAATAAATAAAAAACGGTATTAGTATAATCATCGAAATCACAATACATACAATAGCAGCATAAATCGCAAGACACAATCTAATCTATAGAGAAAGAACCAACAGACAGAGGAGCAGATATAAAAACTACATACATATAGTATAACAGCGATTAATGAGGGAATTGTACACTGAACTGCACGGACTAAGTATCACGATCTCAACACTATAGGCACCATGAAGGGGCCGCAACCCAACAACAACATGGAGCCAGTGAGACGGTCATGTAACGAAGTCACTCAGTGCAGGAAGGGCACAATGTCAACCCCCTCATTTAGACCCATAGGGGACATAGTGTTTAAAGTGTAAATCCAAAAGGTCTCCCTTTTACTAAGTTTCGTAAGAATATCGCCACCTCTTTCATCTAGACTTATATGTTCTAAAGCCTTAAAGGAGAAGTGTTGTAGATCAGAGGAACAGCATGAAGCAAAGTGTCTCGGGACACTGTGTGTAAGCAATTTATTGGTAATGCTCCTAGTGTGTTCTAACACACGAAGTTTGAGGACTCTTTTTGTCTTGCCTATATATTTCTTACCACATCTACACATGAGCATGTAAATAACATGTGTAGTAAGGCAAGACATCCTACTTTTAACCTTCCAAGATTTGGTGTGTTCAGCATTCCAAAAAGTAGATCTTTCCTTATCTGCAAATTTACACACCTTGCATTTATTACACGGGAAGAAACCGTTCATAGTTTTCAACCAGCCTTCCTTGTGATCGTCAACACTTCTCAGCATACTTGGAGCCAGTGAATTTTTCAAAGAGGAGGCTCTCTTAAAGATAACCTGCGGTCTTGCAGGTAGTAGCGGTTTTAATATCGGGTCTAGTAAAAGCACATCCCAATGTTGGGTAAGGATTTGTCTAATTTTGTTATTATCACTATTAAACTTAGTGACAAAGGGAACCATAGTCCCTTGCTCACGTGATTTTTCTTTATATTTAAGCAAATCCTTCCTATCACGTTTTAGTGCCTTTTCTTTACAGCTACGAACCAATTCAGGGGGATATTCTTTTTCACAGAATCTTTTACTATATATATCAGCCTGTTCTTCAAACTTAGTTAGATTAGCGCAATTTCTGCGCACACGTATGAATTGGGAATATGGTATATTATTAATCCATTTTTTAAGATGGCAGCTGTTATAATGAACATAGCTGTTACTGTCAACTCGCTTTATATATGTACTAGTCTCAATACTTTTATTTTCATCTGACCATTCTGTAGTGTCAAGCAACAGGTCAAGAAACTCGATCTTATTTTTGTCTGTTTTGGAAGTAAATTTTAGATTATAACAATTAATGTTGATTTCTCTAACAAATTCATTAAAAAGATTTTCATCACCATCCCAAACGATGATGATATCATCTATATATCGATTGTATCTAATAATATTCTTCTTATATGTATGATTGATTTCAAGATTACACTCCTCCCACTGACCTAAATAAAGGTTAGCGAGGCTGGGGGCATACGGAGTCCCCATTGCAACCCCGCATAATTGCACAAAGTATTCACCTTGGAAAACAAACGTATTATTACTCATAACAATTTTGATGCTGTCTAGTATAAATTCACGAAAGCTGTCATTAAGAGAAATGTCACTATCCAGATAATATTTAATTGCCTGGAGGCCCCCCTCGTGGGGAATAGAGGTATAGAGAGCCTCCACGTCTATGGTGCACCACCTATAGGTGTGTTTCCACTCAAACCCCTCAAGCATCATGAGGATCTGGGTGGAATCCTTGGTATAAGAGCTAAGTTTGACCACATATTTCTGTATATGCAGATCAATGAATTCTGACAAGCAAGAGGTAGCAGATTTAATCCCAGCGACAATGGGACGCCCGGGAGGTTTGACAAGTCTTTTGTGTATTTTTGGCATGTAGTAAAACAATGCCATGGGTGGATTTTCGTTTATAATGTATTTAGACTCACTGATAGTAATACAACCATTATCAATGCCAACTTTCATAAGAGATTTGATTTTATCAATGACAAGGGGAGTGGGATCAGCCTCCAACCTGCTATAGGTGGTAAGATCATTAAGGAGCCTATAGGCTTCCTCAAGATAATCATCGCGGTTAAGGATAACTATCCCACCCCCCTTGTCAGCGGACTTAATCACGATGTTATGGTTTTCCTCCAATTTTTTTATAGCAGCTCTCTCATTCCTACTAAGGTTGTCTTTGAATCTGTGACCACTATTGCCTTCACATAGCTTGTCAAAATCTTTTTTAATAAGATTAAAAAATGTCTCCACATTGCTACCACGGGATTCAATGGGATAGAAATTAGACTTGGGTTTAAGTTTGTTTTCATTAGATATTTGAGACACGTCATTGTCCAAAGCGTCATCATGTTTATTAATCTTTGCAAAGTGTCTTTTTAATGTTAAAGTACGCACGAACTTATTTGCGTCTATAAACAATTCAAAAGGATCAGGGCCTTTTTGTGGGGCAAACGATAAACCCTTACTAAGTACATTATTTTCATCTTTGGTAAGAATGTGGTCAGAAAGGTTAAATACACCAATATCTGTTACGGGTTGTATCTCCTTTGCTTTTGTCCTCTTTCCCCCTCTTTTCCCACGTCTACAACCTCTTGTTTTCTCTTTTGTGAAATATTGGGGCTGTTTTCTGTCCCTATTTCGCCTCTCTTGTAGTTCCTCCATTGAGGGCGATCCTGAAAAACCTCCTGTCTATTTCTATTAGGGGTATTGAATACTTGAAAACGATTTTGTATGGAGGTCTCTGATTGTGATTGTTCAGACTGATGTGGGGGGCCAGAATACCGGGTCCAATTTCTATTTTTATTTTTATATTGAACTTTTTGCCAGCTATTATCAGGTTGACGATGTTGAGAATTATACCTCATTTGATTATCTGATTTAAAAGTTCTATTTTGAGGCCACTTGTGTATATTCCCCTCTTTGTAGTCATTAAGGTCCCGTTTAAATTTTCTGACCTTAATGTCCACAATATCATCCTCAATCTTTTTAAATCTGAGATCACTCATAGCAACCAGATCTTTATATTCCTTCAGCTCTTTTACCGGATTTAATTTAATTTCTAAAGCATCGATATCTTTACCAATTAAAGCAATTTCACTTTTCCTTTCTCTAATGATAAGCTTCATCAATTGTACAGAGCATTCGTCTAAAATACTGAACCAATTATCTGAGAACTCTTTTTTATCATTCCCAAATGTGGGGTGTTTAGTAAGGCGCAGCCCCCTAGGGATTCTCTTAGCCTGAATATAATTTTCCAAGGTAGTAATTTCCCAATTAATCTTCATCTCTTTTATATTCAATTTCTCTATCTGAGCACATAAATCATCCAAATCATTGGTGTTCTGAGAACCTGGCACATCAATAGTTCTGTGACTAGTCTCGAACACATTATTAAAACGTCTGTGGCAATCTTCAAGACGTTTAGAATGTCTCTCCATAATAAAAACTGCCAAATAGCCTCAATAGTAGACAATATCAGATATAATAATAGTTAAAGAAAATTTCCTATATAAGGTAACTATAGGTAAGAAGCATGCAGCAAATCCAACATAGACAACAAGGAATACAAAACATGGGTGGATATGCGCAAAGCAATACTTATAAACCAGTGAAACCCGTCTTCAGTGTGTAGTGCAGCTCACTCCTGAGAGGCTATGTCACGGCCTCAAATGGAACACATGCAACAAAAGAAAAGAGGAGCGCACAGGTGAGCAAGATTGAACAGCGTTTACTGAGAACAAAGTGCAGGCTCACATACATTAAGGAAAACAGCAGTCAGCATGAGTGGTAATCACCGTCAGCACACCAGTACATCGCACGGACACCGGAGGACATCCAGAGGACCGGCAGAATGGAATTCAGGACAGCGGCGGCGGCGTTCTCCACACACGGACTCAAGACGGACAGGTAACTCTGTGATGAAGATCTGATACGTCGGGTGACCACGCCCCAACGCGTTTCGTCACTGATGACTTCGTCAGGAGGCGTGTCTGAGGTAAGTATGGCAGGGTTTATATATGCCGGCTCAATTAGTAGAATAGTAAACAGCTAATACCAATCATGTGCACACAAATGTAACAGAGAGACAATATAAAATGCATTATTTTAACACAGTCCAAACGGCAGCTAAAAACAAATATATGCGCCCCGATTGGAATTACAAACAGTCAATAAAAATCACAATGTTTAATAATTTACAATATATAAAAAATACAGAATATACAGAAATAGAGAAATAGAAAAAATATATACATAGTAGTTATTATAAAAACAGAATATATGTATATACACAAAATACATATACATATATAAATGCACATAAAATAAATTGCTAAAAAGTATATAGATATGTATACAAATGACTATATGATTTTATACTCATATGATAGAGAAGAAGAAAAATTTTTTGGGAAACAAGAAAGAATAAATAAAAAACGGTATTAGTATAATCATCGAAATCACAATACATACAATAGCAGCATAAATCGCAAGACACAATCTAATCTATAGAGAAAGAACCAACAGACAGAGGAGCAGATATAAAAACTACATACATATAGTATAACAGCGATTAATGAGGGAATTGTACACTGAACTGCACGGACTAAGTATCACGATCTCAACACTATAGGCACCATGAAGGGGCCGCAACCCAACAACAACATGGAGCCAGTGAGACGGTCATGTAACGAAGTCACTCAGTGCAGGAAGGGCACAATGTCAACCCCCTCATTTAGACCCATAGGGGACATAGTGTTTAAAGTGTAAATCCAAAAGGTCTCCCTTTTACTAAGTTTCGTAAGAATATCGCCACCTCTTTCATCTAGACTTATATGTTCTAAAGCCTTAAAGGAGAAGTGTTGTAGATCAGAGGAACAGCATGAAGCAAAGTGTCTCGGGACACTGTGTGTAAGCAATTTATTGGTAATGCTCCTAGTGTGTTCTAACACACGAAGTTTGAGGACTCTTTTTGTCTTGCCTATATATTTCTTACCACATCTACACATGAGCATGTAAATAACATGTGTAGTAAGGCAAGACATCCTACTTTTAACCTTCCAAGATTTGGTGTGTTCAGCATTCCAAAAAGTAGATCTTTCCTTATCTGCAAATTTACACACCTTGCATTTATTACACGGGAAGAAACCGTTCATAGTTTTCAACCAGCCTTCCTTGTGATCGTCAACACTTCTCAGCATACTTGGAGCCAGTGAATTTTTCAAAGAGGAGGCTCTCTTAAAGATAACCTGCGGTCTTGCAGGTAGTAGCGGTTTTAATATCGGGTCTAGTAAAAGCACATCCCAATGTTGGGTAAGGATTTGTCTAATTTTGTTATTATCACTATTAAACTTAGTGACAAAGGGAACCATAGTCCCTTGCTCACGTGATTTTTCTTTATATTTAAGCAAATCCTTCCTATCACGTTTTAGTGCCTTTTCTTTACAGCTACGAACCAATTCAGGGGGATATTCTTTTTCACAGAATCTTTTACTATATATATCAGCCTGTTCTTCAAACTTAGTTAGATTAGCGCAATTTCTGCGCACACGTATGAATTGGGAATATGGTATATTATTAATCCATTTTTTAAGATGGCAGCTGTTATAATGAACATAGCTGTTACTGTCAACTCGCTTTATATATGTACTAGTCTCAATACTTTTATTTTCATCTGACCATTCTGTAGTGTCAAGCAACAGGTCAAGAAACTCGATCTTATTTTTGTCTGTTTTGGAAGTAAATTTTAGATTATAACAATTAATGTTGATTTCTCTAACAAATTCATTAAAAAGATTTTCATCACCATCCCAAACGATGATGATATCATCTATATATCGATTGTATCTAATAATATTCTTCTTATATGTATGATTGATTTCAAGATTACACTCCTCCCACTGACCTAAATAAAGGTTAGCGAGGCTGGGGGCATACGGAGTCCCCATTGCAACCCCGCATAATTGCACAAAGTATTCACCTTGGAAAACAAACGTATTATTACTCATAACAATTTTGATGCTGTCTAGTATAAATTCACGAAAGCTGTCATTAAGAGAAATGTCACTATCCAGATAATATTTAATTGCCTGGAGGCCCCCCTCGTGGGGAATAGAGGTATAGAGAGCCTCCACGTCTATGGTGCACCACCTATAGGTGTGTTTCCACTCAAACCCCTCAAGCATCATGAGGATCTGGGTGGAATCCTTGGTATAAGAGCTAAGTTTGACCACATATTTCTGTATATGCAGATCAATGAATTCTGACAAGCAAGAGGTAGCAGATTTAATCCCAGCGACAATGGGACGCCCGGGAGGTTTGACAAGTCTTTTGTGTATTTTTGGCATGTAGTAAAACAATGCCATGGGTGGATTTTCGTTTATAATGTATTTAGACTCACTGATAGTAATACAACCATTATCAATGCCAACTTTCATAAGAGATTTGATTTTATCAATGACAAGGGGAGTGGGATCAGCCTCCAACCTGCGATAGGTGGTAAGATCATTAAGGAGCCTATAGGCTTCCTCAAGATAATCATCGCGGTTAAGGATAACTATCCCACCCCCCTTCATATCATATGAGTATAAAATCATATAGTCATTTGTATACATATCTATATACTTTTTAGCAATTTATTTTATGTGCATTTATATATGTATATGTATTTTGTGTATATACATATATTCTGTTTTTATAATAACTACTATGTATATATTTTTTCTATTTCTCTATTTCTGTATATTCTGTATTTTTTATATATTGTAAATTATTAAACATTGTGATTTTTATTGACTGTTTGTAATTCCAATCGGGGCGCATATATTTGTTTTTAGCTGCCGTTTGGACTGTGTTAAAATAATGCATTTTATATTGTCTCTCTGTTACATTTGTGTGCACATGATTGGTATTAGCTGTTTACTATTCTACTAATTGAGCCGGCATATATAAACCCTGCCATACTTACCTCAGACACGCCTCCTGACGAAGTCATCAGTGACGAAACGCGTTGGGGCGTGGTCACCCGACGTATCAGATCTTCATCACAGAGTTACCTGTCCGTCTTGAGTCCGTGTGTGGAGAACGCCGCCGCCGCTGTCCTGAATTCCATTCTGCCGGTCCTCTGGATGTCCTCCGGTGTCCGTGCGATGTACTGGTGTGCTGACGGTGATTACCACTCATGCTGACTGCTGTTTTCCTTAATGTATGTGAGCCTGCACTTTGTTCTCAGTAAACGCTGTTCAATCTTGCTCACCTGTGCGCTCCTCTTTTCTTTTGTTGCATGTGTTCCATTTGAGGCCGTGACATAGCCTCTCAGGAGTGAGCTGCACTACACACTGAAGACGGGTTTCACTGGTTTATAAGTATTGCTTTGCGCATATCCACCCATGTTTTGTATTCCTTGTTGTCTATGTTGGATTTGCTGCATGCTTCTTACCTATAGTTACCTTATATAGGAAATTTTCTTTAACTATTATTATATCTGATATTGTCTACTATTGAGGCTATTTGGCAGTTTTTATTATGGAGAGACATTCTAAACGTCTTGAAGATTGCCACAGACGTTTTAATAATGTGTTCGAGACTAGTCACAGAACTATTGATGTGCCAGGTTCTCAGAACACCAATGATTTGGATGATTTATGTGCTCAGATAGAGAAATTGAATATAAAAGAGATGAAGATTAATTGGGAAATTACTACCTTGGAAAATTATATTCAGGCTAAGAGAATCCCTAGGGGGCTGCGCCTTACTAAACACCCCACATTTGGGAATGATAAAAAAGAGTTCTCAGATAATTGGTTCAGTATTTTAGACGAATGCTCTGTACAATTGATGAAGCTTATCATTAGAGAAAGGAAAAGTGAAATTGCTTTAATTGGTAAAGATATCGATGCTTTAGAAATTAAATTAAATCCGGTAAAAGAGCTGAAGGAATATAAAGATCTGGTTGCTATGAGTGATCTCAGATTTAAAAAGATTGAGGATGATATTGTGGACATTAAGGTCAGAAAATTTAAACGGGACCTTAATGACTACAAAGAGGGGAATATACACAAGTGGCCTCAAAATAGAACTTTTAAATCAGATAATCAAATGAGGTATAATTCTCAACATCGTCAACCTGATAATAGCTGGCAAAAAGTTCAATATAAAAATAAAAATAGAAATTGGACCCGGTATTCTGGCCCCCCACATCAGTCTGAACAATCACAATCAGAGACCTCCATACAAAATCGTTTTCAAGTATTCAATACCCCTAATAGAAATAGACAGGAGGTTTTTCAGGATCGCCCTCAATGGAGGAACTACAAGAGAGGCGAAATAGGGACAGAAAACAGCCCCAATATTTCACAAAAGAGAAAACAAGAGGTTGTAGACGTGGGAAAAGAGGGGGAAAGAGGACAAAAGCAAAGGAGATACAACCCGTAACAGATATTGGTGTATTTAACCTTTCTGACCACATTCTTACCAAAGATGAAAATAATGTACTTAGTAAGGGTTTATCGTTTGCCCCACAAAAAGGCCCTGATCCTTTTGAATTGTTTATAGACGCAAATAAGTTCGTGCGTACTTTAACATTAAAAAGACACTTTGCAAAGATTAATAAACATGATGACGCTTTGGACAATGACGTGTCTCAAATATCTAATGAAAACAAACTTAAACCCAAGTCTAATTTCTATCCCATTGAATCCCGTGGTAGCAATGTGGAGACATTTTTTAATCTTATTAAAAAAGATTTTGACAAGCTATGTGAAGGCAATAGTGGTCACAGATTCAAAGACAACCTTAGTAGGAATGAGAGAGCTGCTATAAAAAAATTGGAGGAAAACCATAACATCGTGATTAAGTCCGCTGACAAGGGGGGTGGGATAGTTATCCTTAACCGCGATGATTATCTTGAGGAAGCCTATAGGCTCCTTAATGATCTTACCACCTATCGCAGGTTGGAGGCTGATCCCACTCCCCTTGTCATTGATAAAATCAAATCTCTTATGAAAGTTGGCATTGATAATGGTTGTATTACTATCAGTGAGTCTAAATACATTATAAACGAAAATCCACCCATGGCATTGTTTTACTACATGCCAAAAATACACAAAAGACTTGTCAAACCTCCCGGGCGTCCCATTGTCGCTGGGATTAAATCTGCTACCTCTTGCTTGTCAGAATTCATTGATCTGCATATACAGAAATATGTGGTCAAACTTAGCTCTTATACCAAGGATTCCACCCAGATCCTCATGATGCTTGAGGGGTTTGAGTGGAAACACACCTATAGGTGGTGCACCATAGACGTGGAGGCTCTCTATACCTCTATTCCCCACGAGGGGGGCCTCCAGGCAATTAAATATTATCTGGATAGTGACATTTCTCTTAATGACAGCTTTCGTGAATTTATACTAGACAGCATCAAAATTGTTATGAGTAATAATACGTTTGTTTTCCAAGGTGAATACTTTGTGCAATTATGCGGGGTTGCAATGGGGACTCCGTATGCCCCCAGCCTCGCTAACCTTTATTTAGGTCAGTGGGAGGAGTGTAATCTTGAAATCAATCATACATATAAGAAGAATATTATTAGATACAATCGATATATAGATGATATCATCATCGTTTGGGATGGTGATGAAAATCTTTTTAATGAATTTGTTAGAGAAATCAACATTAATTGTTATAATCTAAAATTTACTTCCAAAACAGACAAAAATAAGATCGAGTTTCTTGACCTGTTGCTTGACACTACAGAATGGTCAGATGAAAATAAAAGTATTGAGACTAGTACATATATAAAGCGAGTTGACAGTAACAGCTATGTTCATTATAACAGCTGCCATCTTAAAAAATGGATTAATAATATACCATATTCCCAATTCATACGTGTGCGCAGAAATTGCGCTAATCTAACTAAGTTTGAAGAACAGGCTGATATATATAGTAAAAGATTCTGTGAAAAAGAATATCCCCCTGAATTGGTTCGTAGCTGTAAAGAAAAGGCACTAAAACGTGATAGGAAGGATTTGCTTAAATATAAAGAAAAATCACGTGAGCAAGGGACTATGGTTCCCTTTGTCACTAAGTTTAATAGTGATAATAACAAAATTAGACAAATCCTTACCCAACATTGGGATGTGCTTTTACTAGACCCGATATTAAAACCGCTACTACCTGCAAGACCGCAGGTTATCTTTAAGAGAGCCTCCTCTTTGAAAAATTCACTGGCTCCAAGTATGCTGAGAAGTGTTGACGATCACAAGGAAGGCTGGTTGAAAACTATGAACGGTTTCTTCCCGTGTAATAAATGCAAGGTGTGTAAATTTGCAGATAAGGAAAGATCTACTTTTTGGAATGCTGAACACACCAAATCTTGGAAGGTTAAAAGTAGGATGTCTTGCCTTACTACACATGTTATTTACATGCTCATGTGTAGATGTGGTAAGAAATATATAGGCAAGACAAAAAGAGTCCTCAAACTTCGTGTGTTAGAACACACTAGGAGCATTACCAATAAATTGCTTACACACAGTGTCCCGAGACACTTTGCTTCATGCTGTTCCTCTGATCTACAACACTTCTCCTTTAAGGCTTTAGAACATATAAGTCTAGATGAAAGAGGTGGCGATATTCTTACGAAACTTAGTAAAAGGGAGACCTTTTGGATTTACACTTTAAACACTATGTCCCCTATGGGTCTAAATGAGGGGGTTGACATTGTGCCCTTCCTGCACTGAGTGACTTCGTTACATGACCGTCTCACTGGCTCCATGTTGTTGTTGGGTTGCGGCCCCTTCATGGTGCCTATAGTGTTGAGATCGTGATACTTAGTCCGTGCAGTTCAGTGTACAATTCCCTCATTAATCGCTGTTATACTATATGTATGTAGTTTTTATATCTGCTCCTCTGTCTGTTGGTTCTTTCTCTATAGATTAGATTGTGTCTTGCGATTTATGCTGCTATTGTATGTATTGTGATTTCGATGATTATACTAATACCGTTTTTTATTTATTCTTTCTTGTTTCCCAAAAAATTTTTCTTCTTCTCTATCATATGAGTATAAAATCATATAGTCATTTGTATACATATCTATATACTTTTTAGCAATTTATTTTATGTGCATTTATATATGTATATGTATTTTGTGTATATACATATATTCTGTTTTTATAATAACTACTATGTATATATTTTTTCTATTTCTCTATTTCTGTATATTCTGTATTTTTTATATATTGTAAATTATTAAACATTGTGATTTTTATTGACTGTTTGTAATTCCAATCGGGGCGCATATATTTGTTTTTAGCTGCCGTTTGGACTGTGTTAAAATAATGCATTTTATATTGTCTCTCTGTTACATTTGTGTGCACATGATTGGTATTAGCTGTTTACTATTCTACTAATTGAGCCGGCATATATAAACCCTGCCATACTTACCTCAGACACGCCTCCTGACGAAGTCATCAGTGACGAAACGCGTTGGGGCGTGGTCACCCGACGTATCAGATCTTCATCACAGAGTTACCTGTCCGTCTTGAGTCCGTGTGTGGAGAACGCCGCCGCCGCTGTCCTGAATTCCATTCTGCCGGTCCTCTGGATGTCCTCCGGTGTCCGTGCGATGTACTGGTGTGCTGACGGTGATTACCACTCATGCTGACTGCTGTTTTCCTTAATGTATGTGAGCCTGCACTTTGTTCTCAGTAAACGCTGTTCAATCTTGCTCACCTGTGCGCTCCTCTTTTCTTTTGTTGCATGTGTTCCATTTGAGGCCGTGACATAGCCTCTCAGGAGTGAGCTGCACTACACACTGAAGACGGGTTTCACTGGTTTATAAGTATTGCTTTGCGCATATCCACCCATGTTTTGTATTCCTTGTTGTCTATGTTGGATTTGCTGCATGCTTCTTACCTATAGTTACCTTATATAGGAAATTTTCTTTAACTATTATTATATCTGATATTGTCTACTATTGAGGCTATTTGGCAGTTTTTATTATGGAGAGACATTCTAAACGTCTTGAAGATTGCCACAGACGTTTTAATAATGTGTTCGAGACTAGTCACAGAACTATTGATGTGCCAGGTTCTCAGAACACCAATGATTTGGATGATTTATGTGCTCAGATAGAGAAATTGAATATAAAAGAGATGAAGATTAATTGGGAAATTACTACCTTGGAAAATTATATTCAGGCTAAGAGAATCCCTAGGGGGCTGCGCCTTACTAAACACCCCACATTTGGGAATGATAAAAAAGAGTTCTCAGATAATTGGTTCAGTATTTTAGACGAATGCTCTGTACAATTGATGAAGCTTATCATTAGAGAAAGGAAAAGTGAAATTGCTTTAATTGGTAAAGATATCGATGCTTTAGAAATTAAATTAAATCCGGTAAAAGAGCTGAAGGAATATAAAGATCTGGTTGCTATGAGTGATCTCAGATTTAAAAAGATTGAGGATGATATTGTGGACATTAAGGTCAGAAAATTTAAACGGGACCTTAATGACTACAAAGAGGGGAATATACACAAGTGGCCTCAAAATAGAACTTTTAAATCAGATAATCAAATGAGGTATAATTCTCAACATCGTCAACCTGATAATAGCTGGCAAAAAGTTCAATATAAAAATAAAAATAGAAATTGGACCCGGTATTCTGGCCCCCCACATCAGTCTGAACAATCACAATCAGAGACCTCCATACAAAATCGTTTTCAAGTATTCAATACCCCTAATAGAAATAGACAGGAGGTTTTTCAGGATCGCCCTCAATGGAGGAACTACAAGAGAGGCGAAATAGGGACAGAAAACAGCCCCAATATTTCACAAAAGAGAAAACAAGAGGTTGTAGACGTGGGAAAAGAGGGGGAAAGAGGACAAAAGCAAAGGAGATACAACCCGTAACAGATATTGGTGTATTTAACCTTTCTGACCACATTCTTACCAAAGATGAAAATAATGTACTTAGTAAGGGTTTATCGTTTGCCCCACAAAAAGGCCCTGATCCTTTTGAATTGTTTATAGACGCAAATAAGTTCGTGCGTACTTTAACATTAAAAAGACACTTTGCAAAGATTAATAAACATGATGACGCTTTGGACAATGACGTGTCTCAAATATCTAATGAAAACAAACTTAAACCCAAGTCTAATTTCTATCCCATTGAATCCCGTGGTAGCAATGTGGAGACATTTTTTAATCTTATTAAAAAAGATTTTGACAAGCTATGTGAAGGCAATAGTGGTCACAGATTCAAAGACAACCTTAGTAGGAATGAGAGAGCTGCTATAAAAAAATTGGAGGAAAACCATAACATCGTGATTAAGTCCGCTGACAAGGGGGGTGGGATAGTTATCCTTAACCGCGATGATTATCTTGAGGAAGCCTATAGGCTCCTTAATGATCTTACCACCTATCGCAGGTTGGAGGCTGATCCCACTCCCCTTGTCATTGATAAAATCAAATCTCTTATGAAAGTTGGCATTGATAATGGTTGTATTACTATCAGTGAGTCTAAATACATTATAAACGAAAATCCACCCATGGCATTGTTTTACTACATGCCAAAAATACACAAAAGACTTGTCAAACCTCCCGGGCGTCCCATTGTCGCTGGGATTAAATCTGCTACCTCTTGCTTGTCAGAATTCATTGATCTGCATATACAGAAATATGTGGTCAAACTTAGCTCTTATACCAAGGATTCCACCCAGATCCTCATGATGCTTGAGGGGTTTGAGTGGAAACACACCTATAGGTGGTGCACCATAGACGTGGAGGCTCTCTATACCTCTATTCCCCACGAGGGGGGCCTCCAGGCAATTAAATATTATCTGGATAGTGACATTTCTCTTAATGACAGCTTTCGTGAATTTATACTAGACAGCATCAAAATTGTTATGAGTAATAATACGTTTGTTTTCCAAGGTGAATACTTTGTGCAATTATGCGGGGTTGCAATGGGGACTCCGTATGCCCCCAGCCTCGCTAACCTTTATTTAGGTCAGTGGGAGGAGTGTAATCTTGAAATCAATCATACATATAAGAAGAATATTATTAGATACAATCGATATATAGATGATATCATCATCGTTTGGGATGGTGATGAAAATCTTTTTAATGAATTTGTTAGAGAAATCAACATTAATTGTTATAATCTAAAATTTACTTCCAAAACAGACAAAAATAAGATCGAGTTTCTTGACCTGTTGCTTGACACTACAGAATGGTCAGATGAAAATAAAAGTATTGAGACTAGTACATATATAAAGCGAGTTGACAGTAACAGCTATGTTCATTATAACAGCTGCCATCTTAAAAAATGGATTAATAATATACCATATTCCCAATTCATACGTGTGCGCAGAAATTGCGCTAATCTAACTAAGTTTGAAGAACAGGCTGATATATATAGTAAAAGATTCTGTGAAAAAGAATATCCCCCTGAATTGGTTCGTAGCTGTAAAGAAAAGGCACTAAAACGTGATAGGAAGGATTTGCTTAAATATAAAGAAAAATCACGTGAGCAAGGGACTATGGTTCCCTTTGTCACTAAGTTTAATAGTGATAATAACAAAATTAGACAAATCCTTACCCAACATTGGGATGTGCTTTTACTAGACCCGATATTAAAACCGCTACTACCTGCAAGACCGCAGGTTATCTTTAAGAGAGCCTCCTCTTTGAAAAATTCACTGGCTCCAAGTATGCTGAGAAGTGTTGACGATCACAAGGAAGGCTGGTTGAAAACTATGAACGGTTTCTTCCCGTGTAATAAATGCAAGGTGTGTAAATTTGCAGATAAGGAAAGATCTACTTTTTGGAATGCTGAACACACCAAATCTTGGAAGGTTAAAAGTAGGATGTCTTGCCTTACTACACATGTTATTTACATGCTCATGTGTAGATGTGGTAAGAAATATATAGGCAAGACAAAAAGAGTCCTCAAACTTCGTGTGTTAGAACACACTAGGAGCATTACCAATAAATTGCTTACACACAGTGTCCCGAGACACTTTGCTTCATGCTGTTCCTCTGATCTACAACACTTCTCCTTTAAGGCTTTAGAACATATAAGTCTAGATGAAAGAGGTGGCGATATTCTTACGAAACTTAGTAAAAGGGAGACCTTTTGGATTTACACTTTAAACACTATGTCCCCTATGGGTCTAAATGAGGGGGTTGACATTGTGCCCTTCCTGCACTGAGTGACTTCGTTACATGACCGTCTCACTGGCTCCATGTTGTTGTTGGGTTGCGGCCCCTTCATGGTGCCTATAGTGTTGAGATCGTGATACTTAGTCCGTGCAGTTCAGTGTACAATTCCCTCATTAATCGCTGTTATACTATATGTATGTAGTTTTTATATCTGCTCCTCTGTCTGTTGGTTCTTTCTCTATAGATTAGATTGTGTCTTGCGATTTATGCTGCTATTGTATGTATTGTGATTTCGATGATTATACTAATACCGTTTTTTATTTATTCTTTCTTGTTTCCCAAAAAATTTTTCTTCTTCTCTATCATATGAGTATAAAATCATATAGTCATTTGTATACATATCTATATACTTTTTAGCAATTTATTTTATGTGCATTTATATATGTATATGTATTTTGTGTATATACATATATTCTGTTTTTATAATAACTACTATGTATATATTTTTTCTATTTCTCTATTTCTGTATATTCTGTATTTTTTATATATTGTAAATTATTAAACATTGTGATTTTTATTGACTGTTTGTAATTCCAATCGGGGCGCATATATTTGTTTTTAGCTGCCGTTTGGACTGTGTTAAAATAATGCATTTTATATTGTCTCTCTGTTACATTTGTGTGCACATGATTGGTATTAGCTGTTTACTATTCTACTAATTGAGCCGGCATATATAAACCCTGCCATACTTACCTCAGACACGCCTCCTGACGAAGTCATCAGTGACGAAACGCGTTGGGGCGTGGTCACCCGACGTATCAGATCTTCATCACAGAGTTACCTGTCCGTCTTGAGTCCGTGTGTGGAGAACGCCGCCGCCGCTGTCCTGAATTCCATTCTGCCGGTCCTCTGGATGTCCTCCGGTGTCCGTGCGATGTACTGGTGTGCTGACGGTGATTACCACTCATGCTGACTGCTGTTTTCCTTAATGTATGTGAGCCTGCACTTTGTTCTCAGTAAACGCTGTTCAATCTTGCTCACCTGTGCGCTCCTCTTTTCTTTTGTTGCATATATATATATATATATATATATATATATATAGATATATGTATATATTTTACTCTCTCAGAATCCCTGTTTTAAAAGGCAGAGCATAAATATACACTTGCATTTTTCTTGCAAACCTCATATAAAAAACCCATATATAGAGCATTTGGATATCGCACAGCTTTGGATATGACTGCATAAGTTGTGTTTTTTTTTTTATTATTTATTTATTATTAAAAAAAAAATTTTTTCATTTTTTTTTTTTTTTTTATTTATTTATTTATTATTTTTTTGAGTTTTTGTTTGTTTTGTCAGAATTTTGTATGCACATGTTTCATGTTGTATGAATTGGCCATCTTAACGAGGCTTGTAAGTGGAGCGATCTGAGTCCGGTATTACTTCTGGTTAACGCCGGACAAAGTGCTCTAAAAGCGTTTTTTGTTGTTTGTCTTGTAAACACAAATAAGTTATAAGGTGTGAATAAAGTTCAAAAAGCTTCTAAGACTTTCATTTGGAATATGCTGTGATAGGCTGGACCTGCCTTATTACAAAGAATGCCCCTGGAAGCCATTTTGAACCAATTAGGATACAGCCCTTATAAAACTAGAAGTGTTTACGTATATGTTGGGGTGTGAGTGACTGATCATCTGTCTAATTGTCATTTAAACAGCAACAAGCGTAAGGTGCATATAACAGAATTGCTTGCAGTAATACATTTTAAAAGTGCTCAGAACAGGGTGCCTGCCTGCCTAGGTTATAAAAAATGGTATCATATAATTGTCCTGATAAGTGGTTATGATATTAGATTGAAAACAAGGAACTGAAAGCCACATCTATATTAAACTTTAGCCAATAGAAGCACAGTTGTTTTACCTTTCTGCACAACGTTACACACTGCTTTACGCACGTGGATAATGGCCACACCCACAGGAAGTAATTAATCCAATGGGAGTGAACAGTGGAAGGTTAATGGAGCGCTCCCCCCCCTTAGAGGTTGTGACAGAAAGGGAAGGTAAGAAATCTATCAAATCGATCGTTTCGATTTTAAGAAGGGCTAATTTTCATAAGGATAGAATTTTAGATCCTGTCGCATGGAAGCAATTCCAAGTGACGAACGCACATTGGCTACAGGAAAAAAGGTTATATAGATACAGTTAATATATGGCTTACAGTGTTACAGGAATTACAAGATAAAAAAATACGGGAAAAAGAGGTGCCATTTGAAAGTCCACCCAAAGATGGGTTATCTGAGGCTAGGACACGCAAGCAATTAAGAATAAAAATAAGTATCTTAAACAAAGACAGACAGTATAAAAATCCAGATAAAAATAATGACATCCAAAGTAACTATAAAAAAGAAATTAAAGTTTTGTTTTTATTTAAAAAAATCATAGGAATAAATAAATATGTGCCCAGATCAAACAACTGATCTGAAAAAAAATGAAAAAATGCTTTATGTTTGAAAGTCTGCAAATTGGTGATTTTGGAAAATACTGTAAATGAATACCTTAATTTTCCCTATATTACCAATGAGCAGAATCAAATGTACAGTTTTGTGTTCAAAGTAATGAACTAAAATCATCAAATTTGTGTCATTACATGTGTGTAATCATTTGAAATGTTTAATGTGCATGTCTAATTCATATGTATGCAATTATGATCTTTGCATTTGGTGAATTTTAATACTAAAGTGTATTTAAACATTCAGTATTTAACATTTAAGCATGTTAAGGATTTAACTGACTGCATGACAGCTAAAGGTCACGAAAGATCACGTAGCTGCTCTATGCTTAACGAAGTGTGTGTAACAGTGAATGTCTCTTTATGTTCAATGCATGTGACGTCACAACAGCTGCTATTGCATTAAGCTAGCTACAAGAATCATTCTTTTAGGATTATAGCGCTGACTTTAAAATTGTCTTTTTATTTTAGAAATCTGATCAGTATTTAAGTTGTATGTTTAATTTGTTTTTTAAAAACAATTATGTGACAGTAACATTTGTTTTTTTTGTCTCCTTAGTTAAAGATACGAGCTGACTGCTATTTTCTGTTCTCTTTTTATAGAATCATAGCAAACTTTTCAGTACATTTAAGTTTTTTTGTTTTTTTGCATATCAGATATTTCTTAATTTTCATTGGGTATTACTACTTGAATTTTTCCTTAAAGTAAGAAAATATGTGGATATATACACACATACTCAAACACATATGTGTGCATTTAATAAGAACTTAGTATTTGAAGGGAACGTTATACTTCTTTACTATGAAATTATTTGGAAATTTAGTTTTACGTTAAAAATGCAGTGCTAAAATAAACACGGTTCCTATTGTTGTTCATATGTGACTATGTTATCTTTCATAGCCGAATATGAACAATGATACTTTACTGGAACATTGTCACAAGCCACAGAGTGGCTCATTCCTGTTTTAGGCATTTCGTTAGAAATTTTCTGTTCTGTGTTTAGTTTGTATGGTCTCTCTGGATTAGCTTTCCAGGTTTTGCATTAGTTTTTTGGGGTTTTGCCTTATTCACTTGTTCTTGTATTTGTGGGCACAGCAACTCCTATGGATCTATAGCTTGAGTGTTCTGTTAGGCTGCACAGGTGTAGCATGTGTGCTCATTAGTGGAATTTATAGTCTGTTTTGTGTCATTTGTGGGTATAGGCAGTTTCTCTCCCCGTCATCTATTACAGATTTTGCTGAAGTTATCCTCCCAGATTGGATCACATCCCAAGTACCAGACAAGCTGTGGTCTAAGGGGAAGATGGACACTGGCAAGCTGAATGTACAACCTGTCCAACTGCAACTAAAGCCAGGAGCAGTGCCAGTATCCGTAAAGCAATATCCACTGAATCCTGATCAAAGAGTCGCCATCACCAAGCAACTACAAGCTTATCTACAGTCCGGCATCCTTGTTCAAAGTAGATCTCCATGGTCGACGTCTTTGTTTCATGAATGATTCATGACCTTAGAGAGGTCAACAAGAGACTGTTAATTAATTGTCCCATTGTGCCTAATCCACACACCTTGCTGAATCAGATCCCACCATCAGGGGCCTGGTTTACGGTGAACGATCTGGCATCACTAAAGACTCTCAAGAACTGTTATCTTTTACACATGATGGCAAACAATATTGCTGGACACGATTACCCCAGGGGGCTGCTAATAGTCCCAGTAACTACTCTGAAGCCATGTCACTGGTTCTCCAGGCTTGGAGACCCTTTTTTTTCTCAGAAGAAACTCAGCTTATCCAGTATGTCGATGACCTCTTGTTAACTACTACAACTCAAGCCAAATGCCAACAGGAAACAGTGTCTCTACTCAAGTTCGTGGAAGAACAAGACTGCAGAGCTTCAAAAGAAAAACTACAGCTCTGTAAGCAAAAAGTCATCTATCTTGGACATTGTATCTCTCAAGGCATCAAACACCTGACAGAAGACAGAAAGCAGCTAATACTGCAAACCAAAGTACCAAAGACTGTGAAACAAGTCAGGTCATTCCTGGGCCTGGTGAGCTATTTCAGAGACTGGATACCTCTTGCATCAGTTACATGCAACATTATGCAAGGCCATCAAAACAGAGGGTCCACATCCAACAGATGAAGACATGGCTCAAGCAATTCAGCAACTAAAGTTGGCCATTGCTTCTTCACCTGCCTTAGGCCTGCCAGACTATTCTAAAACTTTTCACCTTATGTTGCCATGAGGAAAGAGGACATGCTTTGGGAGTGTTAACACAGATCCACGGAACAAGACAAAGACCTCTTGCTTACTATTCCAGCAGGCTTGACAATATCAGCCAAGGATCACCTACATGTATTAAAGCTGTAGCAGCGGCTGCTGTATTGAAGTACAAGTGCATAGACATTGTTCGTAATTATGAACTAACTATACAAGTACCACATGCTGTTACAGAAATCCTACGACAAGCAAGAACCAAACATCTTTCAGCGGCTAGACTCACCAAGTACGAAGTGTCCCTATTGAGTGCAACCAACGTGACAATCAAGAGGTGCACTACCCTCAATCCTGCCACACTCTTACCAGCTCTGTTGTCGGAACAAAATGAGTATGAACATCAATGTTCAAAAGGAGGGAGAATAAGGGGACAATCGCCTTCTGTCAGTACAGTATCATTTAAACAGCCCAGAGAATGGAAGTCGATACAGAAGCTGAAAGTGAGGACAAAAAAGGAAAATACTAATACTTAAAAATTTTCCCATGACTGTCTTGCTTTGATGGAACAAGAAACCCAGACATTGCCACACGTCCAAGATATGCCCATACCCAATGCTCATTACGAACTATATTTTGATGGGTCCAGATACTATGAAGATGGCAAGCCCTACACTGGATATGCCATCACTACCGATACTGAAGTAGTAACTTCTGGAGCCCTACCAGCACACTTATCAGCACAAGCAGCTGAACTTGTCGCCCTTACTAAAGCATTGGAGCACGCAGAGCATACAACAGCGAACATTTATACAGATTCCAGATACAGATGGGGAGTGACAATGGACTATGGTTTGATCTGGAAAAAAACAGAGACTTTAAAACAGTTACAGGTAAACAGATACAGCACGCTGACCTCATTAAAAAACTTTTTCAAGCATTAATGAAGCCACACAAAGTTGCCATCATCAAGATTCAAGCACAGCCAAAGAATCAAACAAAAGAAACAAGAGGAAACAATCTTGCAGATGCAGAAGCTAAAAAAGCAGCAAAAGCCCAGCCAGTAGAAAAAGACACTACTTGGTTGTGACGGAAATGGAAGAACCACAACACATGGCAGATATGCAGCAATTAAAGAAGTTCCAAGACCAAGTAGGTCCAGTGGAAAAAGCAGAGTGGCAAAGGAAAGGAGCGGAAAAAGATGAAGAAACAGAGCTCTGGAAAAAAGATGAACTGTTATGTCTACCCAGAGTACTATACTCAGCCATGTGCCAAGTCACTCATGGACAGACCCACCTTGGGAAAGATCAAATGACTGCCATTACTAAAGAGAGATGGATTGCTCCGGGATTCCAATCAGCAGCAACACTTCATACACAAGCATGCTGGATCTCTGGAACAAGCAATCCAGGGATAAGAGAAAAAACTCCACAAAGGGCAATACCAAAAACAACAGCTCCTTTTCAGAGACTGCAGATTGACTACATTCAGAGGCCTAAGTGTGGAATGTATGATGCACTTGTAATAGTGGACATTCTATCAAAATGGGTGGAGGCTTTCGCTGTAGCAAAGCCCACAGCAAGGAACACAGCTAAGAAAATCCTCTCAGAAATTGTCTGTAGATATGGTGTCCCAGATGTCATTGAGTCAGATGGGGGACACACTTTACAGAGTCTACAGCAGAAAACAATCCGCATCATCTCCAGCCAGGAGATTGGGTGTATCTTAAGAGACATGTTCGGAAATCGCTTGAGCCCAGATATGATGGTTCATTTCAGGTCCTACTGACTGCACCAACATCAGTGAAGCTACAGGGGAGGGACACATGGATTCATGCCTCCCATTGTAAACGATTACAAAGTTAAGTTTGAAGATGCAGTTTGCTGAAATGTTATTGGGGCCCAAACCCGATAAAAGTCTATGGGGATGTATTATGTGTTTGGCAACCACAATAGTGGCAATAATATGGTTATGTACAATACTAGAGGCACCAGATTATGTTAATAACAACAGTACAGTACAAGTTACCTCTATAGTCTATCCCAAACCACATTATGTGGAAAAAAAGGGAAGTAATAAGCCCTAACCATGAATGTAGGAATGTATCACTCATCTCAAGGTGTATTTGTGAGTATTGTGGACAGCCACCTGAGGAAACATGCATAGAATGATGAAAGGCCCCTACTGGAGAAAACCAAAACATGTTGTTGCAATTGCATAATTTGGTAGGGAATGCCCTTAACACTACAAACTGTTGGATCTGCTCTCAAGGTCCTACCTCAGGAGGAGGAGAGTGGACATTCGTCCCCATCACATTTGATGAATGAGACAGGAAGCAATTCCAATGAGTTTGTAATTGATAGTCTAACGACAGAAAGAGGATTGGATAACTTAAGGAGAATGTGGGACAACATACCTCCAATTCTCCCAAAAAAAATCTATATTATTTATGTGGGAAATACGCCTACAAGTGGTTTGTTTATGGCGACTATGGGAATTGCACCCTAGGATGCATAGTACCTGCAGCACAAGTGATAAAATCATGAAGATCTAAAAATTATAGGATTATGCATACTTGCTTATATTTGCTTTCAAGGTATTGATGTGTGTTTTCTCTATTTGTCTAAAACAGTGTCAGTCCGCAACAACTACAACCAAGTTAAAAAAAAAAAACTCGTATCTGGAAGGACACAGAAAGCAGAGAATCAGTCGGGGAGATGCCCGCTGGGCCCTATTCAATGCTGTCTTCCCCGACAGCATTGAGCAGAGTATCTCGGCAGAACGAGCCCGACATCACAAAAGCCCGACATCACAAGTTGTCGGGCTCATTCTGCTGAGAACAGCCGGGAAGTGACGAGCTGCCGGCTGCAGCTTGCCTGTGCCCGGCCGCAACTCGCGGCCACGCCCCCTTCTCGCTCCCCAGCAGGCGGGACATTGAATGCCGCCTGCATGTTCTCGGTCGAGCTCGACCGCTGTGACCCCCACATTGAATACCCCCCTAAGAATTGACTGAAATGTTTCCAACTACTGTACTGTAGCCTCTGTAAGTACAAAGTCCTCTCACGACCTCCATGCAGAAATGAAGGTCAAGCAATCTCTTGTAGATTCTCTATGGATGATTTTATATTTCTAACCAGCAAGATGATTTCACTTCCTATTATAACAATCATAATTGTTATACAACGGAGAAGGGTTCTATAAATAGCCATATCTGGATGGCTAACAGAAAACAACTAGGCCGACAATCAATAGGTCAACGCCATATGGTCGACACAAACAATAGGTCGACATGGAATGGTTGACACAAAAGTTGACATGGGTTTTTCACAATTTTATTTTTCTTAATTTTTTGGACATTTTTCCAGTTTTACCATCCACGTTGTTTTCGACCGAGAACGGTATAGTGCGCAGTGGTAGCAGATCAAGGCACCTGATCCAGCCATACGAGGGTCACGTGGCACAAAAATTAGGTGTCCACATGCTCAGGTGTCCACATTGCCACCAAAAAAACATGAAAAAAAATTCACGTTGGCCTTTTGGGCTACACCTAGCACACCTACAGTATACCACACACACAAACACACACATAAATAACATATTTAATTGGTACCCACATATAAATAAATAGATCCTGGGTTGAAGCCGGATCGGCGTACGGTGTGAAAGGGCCTTGTCTAACATCCCAGGTCCAGCAACCAGGCAATCCGACCCAGGATAAAAGCAGTGTTATTTCCCAGATCGGACCCGGGTTGCAGTGTGAACGGATAACCTGGGCCTGCCTCCTCCCCCGCCTGATGCTCTGCCACTCCGCCCCACCCCCTGGATGTGTGCAACCAAACACCACAAATGCCGGGTCGCTCCCGGAAAGGGACCCGTGTCAAAATCCTGGGTGGGACCGGGCACTTGCGGTGTGAAAGGGATATTAGTGACAGACCTGATGAAGTGAATAATACAACTGTACAGAAATACTTAACACTTATTTATTTTTAAATAGAGACTTTAACTTAAACCTGAGCTCTTAATACAGATTCAATTATGGCTCTTACAACATCCTTCAAACTTCCGTTTCCAAGCCATTGATTCCTGCCTTGCTTAGTGCAGGGATTATTGATTGCTACTTTGCTGAAATACACAGCTCGAAAACAGGGATCCAGCTATTACCACATTTAGTTAGTAAGAAACAAATATATATTCCATGTTGGAAAATAATACCAATGAGCAAATGTTGTCTGTCATCGTAATGCCAAACTTCAAGCTGGAAGCAGACGCTTGCTGGGGAAGATTTGGATTGGTCCTAAAAAAACTAAGCTTTACCGGTTTGTACAATGTATTAACAATACAAGAAACATCTACAGCATGTCTTCTGGGACCGGTTCTGTATGTGACTAGATGCGTTGAACACAGAAGAATCTCCGCATGACCGAGGAAGTCCTCAGTGTGCCTCTGAGGTTACATCATTGGACGTCATCACTGGAAGGGTAATTTGTAAATCATGGACTTGCACGACTGCATAGACGCAGCGCAGATGCAGATGCAGCCTTTCTTCTCATTATTTTCTATGACTTACTTTGGACACGCCCCTCTCAAATCTAAATCTCTCCACACAGGTTACATCTGCCCCACCTGCAGCATGGTTTTACCAGGTGCACTGTCACCAGTTCTTTCATACTTCTCACATATAGATTTCACCTACATGTGACTGTGCATTAAAAATATCATTCACCTTACTATTTTATTAAAATAACCATCTTGGACACACAGCAAGTAGTCATCAGTATGACTGTACAGGAGGGCTGTGGCCATTCTCTTGTAGTATACAGCCTCCTTATTCATATTGATATGCGAGCCCAGCCCGGCCTCTGGGAAATTACTAGAGTTTTCAGGTAGATCGCTGTAATTTTAGGTGAGTCCCTGTCACATTCAGTATGGACTAAAGGTGAAGATGCTTCAATGAGGTGCTCATTTTGTGGCTTGAGATATTCAGTGAAGCTTCAAAAAGACAGCACATACCCAGAAGCACCCGCAGGTGGGGAGGGCTCCGGTAAAATGGAGGGGGTGTGGTCTCTGGGAGGGGCATGGTCACGCCCCCATGGGAAAAAAAAAAGAAACGAGAGGGAGAGAGAGGACAGGCTGCTGTTGCAGCTGTCTCTCTCCCGAGCTCAGCACAGGGCACTGAGGAGCCTGTGCTGAGGTGGGGAGAGAGGCTATGCTGCGATGTCATCTCTCTTCCCACTGCCTGGCTCCTTGCAACAGGGGAGGGGGGGGGGGTAAAAATGTTTAGACAAGTAAGGGCACATTGCAGCAAAAATAATCTGTACCTAAGCCATATTTATTGATCATACGTATATGTGCGATTTGGACACGTTTATGCAATGTGAGATCTTGCTACCTTATTTATTGAACCTCCCTTGTACATAACCAACCTAATTACAATGTACAAATGTGACACATAAGATTACAGCAGGGTATTACATCATTAAATTCTGGGCAAAAAACTAACAATAAAAAAAGATTTTAAAGGATAAACAGCAGTACAGTACGTTCCTACAGGGCAGAGTTTAAGAAATAAAATCAATAAAAAGGGAGAGGTTTGGGTAGGAGAGTGTTGAGAAAGGGTGAGAGGCGCAGGAGGAGAGAAAATGTTCCACAAAGAGAGAAGCCAAATAGCAAGGGAAATACAGTAGTCAGAAGGTTGACATTAACAATATACAATGTAACTAAAGGCCCATACACACAGCATGTTTGAGCGGCTTTCAGCTCAAAGCCACCTAGTGTGTATGACCAGGTGATGAGCGGTGATCGCTGCTGCGCGCTCCTGCATCATTGCTGTGATAGCCGTTCATCTGCTGGTTATACCAACAGATGAGCGGTAATAAACGAACTACTAACAACAGATGAGCGGCTTTGAGGACGGCTTTGCATAGCGCTGCATTATACAAAGCCGTCCTCCCCCCTCGGTCGGCGCCGGACAGGGGGAAAGCCGCTCAGTGGGTATGCACAGAACGACACCCCCCCCCCCCAGCGATGATAGCGATCACCGCTGTCCATACACGCAGGGCATAATCGCCCAGTGTGCGTGGATCTCTGAATTTCCTTATACTACCGTATGTTAGTTTTTCAAATCTTATTACTAATGCCATTTGGTGCGCTAGGGGTTAACACCACTAAGTTTGTACCCAGCTTAATAATTAATATTCAAATACACCAAATAGTCACACGGAACAAACAAAACAAAAAACAAAAGTTCAAATGTATTGTGACAGTTTATTAATGCGGTATCAGTTGACATGAGGAACGGATGGTCCTTTGTGCCAATATTTAAGAGCAAATAACATAAGAAGTAACTTGTATAAGTAGGTAGCGATTAAATAAATCTAATTGGAAAACTTCCACCCGCTGCGCTCAAAGTAATGTACTGTACAAGTCTAATGAACCTCGGATTACATTACAGCAATTACTACCACAATGCCTGCTCTTATTTCCTGCCATGTTAGCAAACAGAGAACTGTCAGCAACCAAAACACAAAGGCAGATTTCACCGGCGCAGAATAGAAAACCTTACTTACAGTACTACGGTATGACTGCATTTGTACTGTGTATGTACATATAATACTTTACACCTCCCACTGTGATTACTCATTGTTACACACAAACAATATATTAGCTACTATGCACAAACACCTAAATTTTTCCACTCACAAACTATATATTGTAGGGGTTATTGAGACCTGATCGCACGCCTGCGAATTCCCAGGCCGAGCGATAATCGATAGACGTATTAGCAAGGCCATCCTGATATAACATCTTCCTACTTTTTTTAATCGCTGGCCATATGTAAGTTGATTGACAGGAAGCCGGCGTTTGGGGTGTGTAACCTGATGTTTTCTGGGAGTGTCAGGGAAAGCGCAGACGTGCCCAGGCGTTTGAGGGCACGTCATGTCAGCACCGGTCCTGAACAGTCTGTTTCTACCGCAGCTACCGAGTTAGTCCTGGGGTACGCAGAGACTGCACACACTGGAAAAATCAATGAGTGAGTTGCAAATTGATTTGCAGCTAATTGCTGATCAGCAATATTTCCGCAGGCCTTTTACAGCCTTGCACAGGGGGCGGGTTTTCATTCTGGCGGAACGGTGGCTATCTGATGGCTGGACTCTGCAATTTTGTGGTTGTGATAAGTTCTGAATAAAATCCATTGTACAATCAAACCTGGATAAGTGAGATCAAGATAAGTGGGGAACCTCGATTACTGGGACTAAGGCCCTAATTCTGATTGAGTCGGATGGCTCCGAATGTGGACGGACGGCCGATGGTTGGTGTGTGCGCATGTGCAGAGGCGTATCTGTGCATGTGCGAACGCCGAGCATGTCTGAATACGGCGTGAATTCTGTACAGAAAACGATCGGTTGGAACCATCCGAACAGGGTGTGGATAGGGGCGTGAAGGGCTGTTTGGGCTCATTACCATATGCGTACGCCCCGCGTTTCATGGGCGTTCCCATGAAAACGCTGCACATACGTATGGTAATCCGGCCGTGACGCACGTGTGGGGGGCGGACATATGACATAGCCGGATGCCAGCTGCCCGCCCATATCCCTGCGTTTGCACGGAGAAATGCCCGAGTGGTCTGGAGCACTCGGTGCTGCCTGACCACTCGTTCCCACAGATGGAGGAGGTGTTCACATGAGAAATCCACTTGCGGTCCGTTCGGTCGGCGTCTTACCGCATTCGGTCGGTGTGAGCGATCCGTACGGAAGGCGGGGCTAAGAACACTCGGTTCCTGTCCGAAAATACGCATCAGACCGAATCAACTAGAATAAGGGCCAAAGTGTGAGGTGATGGCATTTTTGCCCTCAAAAAACTCTTTTATGCCATTTTCACATCGCAAATCGGTCTCCGACGCATTCACAATACGCCTGTGTCCCCATTACACAGCAGGTGACCCAGGTTGAATTGCTGGGTTGCTCGACCTGAGTTATTCGGTTTGCTGCATTCACACCACACCTCGGGTTGTTATGTCAGCAACCTGGATCCAAGAAGCACCTGCTTCTAGAACATCTGTAACTGGGATTAGTTCATTTTGACAAGTCTCTACAGTGATGTCAGAAGCGACACAGAAACCAAGCATGTACATAATATACAGATTCTGTATTTACTATTTAGGCACCTCTGTAAGTGACACAAGTACATTTTGAACCTCTATAAGTGAGACAAACACTTCTTGAACACAGATAAGTAAAAAAACAGAAAGTGGGATACCTCTAAGTGAGACTAAACGTGCCGTCCACGGAGATCCAACTTAACCAGGTTGGACTGTATGTTGATATACTGTAGCTGAAATATTCAGAATCTGCACACATGACTTAAAAAATGGGTCATTTTGGTTTACTGCGGCTGTTGGAATCATGGGCCTCATTGGAGATTTATACAAACCAGCATAGGCACCCCACCATCGGAGAGGTACAAAAATCATCGTAGGAGCCCCACCATCGGAGATGTACACAAACCAGCGTAGGAGCCCCACCATCGGAGATGTACACAAATCAGCGTAGGAGCCCCACCATTGAAGATCTCTGCAAACCAGCATAGACACCCTGCCTTTGAAGATGTACAATAAAGAGCACAGGCACCTCGCCATCAGAGATGTACACTAACCAGCGCAGGGACCCTGCCATTGGAGATTTAAGCTAACCAGCGCAGGCACCTCGCCATCAGAGATGTAAGCTAACCGGTGCCAGCACCAGAATCCAGAGGAACCCCAGCAGCTTCTTGAAAGTGATATGATTTATCGGTTCCAAATACATAAGGTAGTGTTTGTTCTATTTCATTTGATTTTATAGGTGATTTTATGTTTGATTTTGAAGAAATCCCTAGTCAAAATCGATACACATTGGGGGAAACAAAAATATGCCTGGATTTGGTGTATTCGTAGGCAGCAAATACGGCTGCCTACATATGTTTTCGACGTAGGCAGCAAATACGGCTGCCTACATATATTTTCGACATTTACTATGCCTAAAATAGGCCTATTCGTATTCATAGCACATTCGTATTTACGAATACGAATGCATACACCATCGAAAAACTACAAGTAGGAATCACCATTCAGTCGAATGGTTAATTTTAATTTACTATAATCAGCCGTATGTAATATACGGCTGCTAAATGTAGCAAAAATACGCCTGGAAAATACAACTAATTTTCCAGGCGTATTTGGCAGAAGCCTGCACGCTTCAGTTTTAAAAATATTAAAATGGTATGGGGTCCTCCCCACGGCGGTAACCAGCCCTGGGCTCAAAGAGCCAGTCCTGGTTTGAAAAAATCACGGGGAAAACCGAGTAGGAGTCCCCTGGATTTTTTTTTAAACCAGCACCGGGCTCAAGGGCCGGTCCTGGTTCCCAAAATACGGGGGACAAAACGAGTAAGGGTCCCCCGTATTTTGGCAAACAGCACCGGGCCCAACCAACCATCAGGGTAATGCCACAGATGGGGGAAACTATTTATATTCGTTCCCCCGGCCAAACATTAACCCCTTCACCGGTCAGCCCGCACAGGGACCCTAGGGGAGTGGATATAGCTGAATTTAGCGGTGATCCTCGCTATTTTGAAGGCCGCACTCGCCGTTTCCACCTCTTTGGAAAAACCCAGCAAGGTGGAAACGGCGAGTGCAGGGAGGTCAGTTGAAAACGATCCACGTGCAGTGATGGTGGCATTGAGTCTACCCTATTGCATCCAAACAATTTTTGACAGCCACAAAAAAAAAAAAAATTCACATCTCAGATGCAGATGGTTTGTGATCAATTTGCATTGCGATATGCGAATATACCGTAATTATGTATCAAACACTGTATGGCACGCAGGGACAGAGATTGTAAGTAATTATTGCCAAATCATGTAACAGGCCATGGTAATCTATTTATGTCCCACCTTTAACAAGCAAACCACTGCTGCTTTTGCAGATCAGTGACATTTTCAGCTGAATGAAGTCTTTGCCACGGGATTTATGCTGAAATCAGCGTGATAGACTGTTGGAAAGAGATCATGTGCATAACACACAATTCTGTATTGACAGGCGGAATAAAGAATTTTCTTTCTAAAAATACATTTGTTTTCATCTAACGTAGTGAGGCGCTGAGTGCGCGGTATAATACAACATCACATTTAATGTGACTCATTGCTTGCATTGAAAGAAATCTGTGATTACTAAGCCTCCGTAGTGTCGCAGGTTACAGTGCCGTATTTTAGCGGTTTCATTTTTTTGTTTTAAATTTGTTTTCGGATGAAGGAATTTAATCCAATCTCCCAACTCATCCTTCCCAACGGTTCAGATTTACGGCGAGACAGTCGCAGTGGGGCAGTACGATGCCAATAATCAGAAGTTTGGGGAGCGTGTCCCAATCACTGATGCTCTGAACAGCAATAAATGGATGGTTGGAGGGAAGGAAGGACGGGCATAAGGTGCAGGTTAACTAATGCTGTGTACACACTGATACAATCTGCATAAGATCCAGATAAGATTTTGACTATATAGTCAAAATCTTATCTGGATCTCATGCAGATTGTATGGGTTTTATCCCAAGCGATCCAGATGCGTTCAAGATGCGCGCTCCCATATCTTAACCAGAAAGTCTTGGCTGCCCTGTCTATATAGTGCAGATCTGCACTATATAGTCTAAATTGTATGCAGATAGTCTAAATTGTAATCGCATCTGGATCTTATGCAGATTGTACTAGTGTGTACACAGCAAAATACTAGACTCGACCTGGGGCGAAATGTACTAAAGGTAGACTGAAGTTTTGCTGCACAGTTTAGTGAATCGTGTACAGTATCTGTTAAGGATTATTTGGAATGGAATACAGATGTCACATGCAACCTTGTACAAATCACCATTGGTCCAAGCAACATTAGTATAAGTGGAAATCGCATATTTACGAATACACTTTCCACATCACACAAATAACCTGTGTTCGACCTGGGTTGCTGCTGGGTCAATATGGGTCAACGTGCGGTGTGAACAGGTAACCCGGTTCGAGTGACCTAGGACCCTTTCACACTGTATGGAGGAGTCAGCATCAGCTCCAAGCGCTGCCTCCTCGCCTGCCCCTAAATGATACGTAGCCACTCTGCCCCGCCCCCTTTCAGCTCAGCTTATTACCGAGTCGCTGTGGGGGCTAAACATTGCAAATGCCTGGTCGCTCCCGGGATGGATCCTGGGTGCGACCTGCCATTTTTGATGTGAAAAGGGTATATGAATCGTCTTTGCAAATTTGCACCAGTTCACGGGGCAAATTACAACAAATTCGCACCTCTGTGCAGGAAATCAATGCACTTGGAAGGACAGAACTGTCAATCCTCACTTTGTAACTTCCATACCCAGAGCCCCAGCGCTTAATATAAAGAAAACTGCAGGCCCTCTGGTATCCCCAATCAGGTCTGTCCTTTGTAATGCCAGATCTATAAGAAACAAGACTGCTACAATTGCTGACCTTATTGAAGCTTCAGATCTAGCCTGTATTCCAGAGACTCGGCTAGACGAAAATGCAGCACCTATCCTGGAAGCTGCAACAACAAACTTATCTGTCATCCACAAGCCAAGACTGGAACGCAGGGGAGGCGGGGTGGCTATCTGCTTCAAAAAATCACTCAAACTTAGGGTCCACCCTATGGAAAGCACTCGCTCATTTGAGTGCATTGCTGCCCAGAGATCGACAGGATTAGGTTTTAGAGTACTCCTCATTTATCGCCCCCCTGGAGATGGAAAGTTATTTCTACAAGAACTTGCAGGCACTGTTGCTGGTCTAGTTCTGGAGCACCAAAGATGGCTCATCCTCTGGGATTTTAATGCATGGGTTGATGACGAGTTCTCACACGTTGGCCAAAATTTCTGTGCACAATGAATGGTCTGGACTTCACACAAATAATTCCTTCTGCCACACATAAACGTGGCCACGGGATTGGTACAAAATCCTGCCGAAATCCTGACAAGGGGGGGACGTGGATAGCTCCCCCTTGCGGGCTCGCTGCGCTCGCCACACTGATTTATTCTCCCTCCAGGATTTCGGCGGTCGGGATTCCGACCCCCGGGATTTTAACTGAATCCTGTGGCCACACACTAGATCTTGTCTTTCAGATTGGATTCCAAGTCACTGACCTTAAAATAAACCCAGTCACGTGGTCCGAACACCACTCTCTTTGGTACTCATTTGCGACCCCTCAAAATAGATCTTTGCCAATGGATCTGACCAGGTATCGTCCAAGGATGACTCCACAGGCTCTTGCAGCAAATCTGGATCTCTCTGCATTACTGGGAGCTTGTGAAGATCCCTGTTCCCTAGTCCATAACTATAATAGGGATATGACGGCTGCAATTGATATTATAGCCCCAGTGCATGAACAACGTCTCAAACCACATCGTCAAGCTCCCTGGTTTGACAGCAGTCTTAATTAGCTCAAGAAAAGGGGGCGTAGAATTGAAAGACAATGGAGGAAGACTAATCTGTTGGAGGACAAGATAAAACTAACAATGCATATTGAGGAATATCAATCGTCAATAACCCAGAGTTCCTGTCAACTGAGATCATGGCAGCAACCAATAGGCCTGCTCAACTTTTCCGACTGAGGAAATGCTTTGCAAGTCAGCATGCCTGCAGCCTGATGAACCACTCTCCCAGACAGGATGTATTGAGTGTGAAAAATTCTTTTCAGATAAAATATGTGCCATCAGGGCTGGAATCTCCACAGTGCCGTCAGATGAGTACCAAACTACCAAGCCTGACAATGTAAGCCACCTATCCTCATGGACCAGCTTTGACCCAATAGATGTAAAGGACATTGCTGAAATTGTCCAGATATGGACAAGCTCCTCATAGGATGTATGGATATAATTGGCCCTGTCTTTGCAAAAATTGTTCAATGCTCATTGCAGACAGGAATTTTTCCCTCAACCCCTAAAGGAAGCAATTGTTAGACCTCTTCTTAAAAACCCTCATTTAGATACAGGCTGAATGACCAACTACCGACTGGTATCAAACCTTCCTCTTCTAGGAAAAGTCTTTGAAAAAGTGGTTGCAAATCAACTGGAAACTCGTCTGATAACTCATGATATGTATGATCCATTCCAATCAGGATTCAGGAGAAGACATAGCACTGAAACAGCCCTGGTAAATGATCTTTTGATGGCAAGAGACAAAAAACTAATCGTAATTGTAATCCTTCTGGATCTCTCATCAGCATTTGATACTGTGGACCATGGGCTTCTGATCGAGCGCCTGAGAAGGTTACAGCTGGTACAAAACACATCTGCCAGGCTGTTACCCAACTGGCCCTGTTCTAGCCACATAACTCCCATTCCCTACTCCCTTCACTGGCTGCCCATAAAATGGCGAATCATTTTCAAGATCAACTTACTGAATTTCAAAGCCCTACATGACCAAGGCCCAAGGTACCTGAAGCAGCATTAGCATATGGCAACACCCAGCGTTTCATGGGCGTTCCCATGAGAACGCTGGGTGTTCTCATGCAAATGAGTCCATGACGGACATGCGGGGGGTCGGGGAGCTGACATCACTGGATGTCAGCTGCACGCTCACTTCCCCCGAGCGTACACGCATATGAAAGGTTGCTCAGAGCAGCCTTATATATACATGCACCTTCCACATCTTTCGATGGTCGGCGATGGAGCCAAGAATGCGCCTTGTGAATGGTGGGACGGCGTACCACCATTCGCAAGACGGGATCTGGTTCACTCGCAAGGATGGGAATTCGCATCCAAGCTAATGAACTACAATAACCCCCATTGAGTATTTACTACCACTATAGAGGTTCTCCAGAACCGTGTGTGATTATCCTGCAGGTGCAATACTGACATAACATAACATAATAGGGGCTGAACAGCAACTGGACTAAGGGACCCCCAGAGTAGGTTACCATTGTTAATAACTGCCAATAGTCATCACAAGGGGGTCTCTCATAAATCCAAAAATACACTGGTAGGCTAATTGGCTCCCAACCAATTAACCCTAGAATGTCTGTGTGTGCGTATACATGGGGTAGGGAATATAGATTGTAAGCGCTACTTCAAATATTCTCTGTACACCGCTGCAAAATATGTGTGCGCTATATTTATTTACTTATTTATTTATTACCAGTTTCTTATATAGCGCACATATTCCGCAGCGCTATACAGAGAATATTTGAACATTCACATCAGTCCCTGCCCCAGTGGAGCTTACAATCTTTAGAATATTTCCTACCACATGTACACGCACACACAGACATTCTAGGGTTAATTTGTTGGAAGCCAATCAACCTATCTGTATATTTTTGAATTGTGGGAGGAAACCAGAGTACCCGGAGTAAACCCACGCAAGCACGGGGAGAATATACAAACTCCGCACAGTTAGAGCCATGGTGGGGATCGAACCCATGACCTCCGCGCTGTGAGGCAGTAATGCTAACCATTACACCATCCCTGCTGCCCATTATAAGAAACTGGTAATAAATAAAATAAAATAAATACTTTTTTTATGTGTAGTAAAACACAATAATGCTTTCACTTTATTCTAACTGATGCTACAGTAATGCATCAAAAGCTATCCTCTATTTTATCATGTTAGATTAGCAATTCTCTCGCTTTGCTCCTCAATTTTATTAATTATTTTAATTATTCATTTGTGTGAAAGTTATAATGTCGGGAAATGACTGAGGCACAAACCAGCACAATGATTTTTAGGTACCTACAGCAAACTGTACTGTACTTACTTGTATTGATTTCTTGTTTTGCACAACAGGTAGTACATTGTGACCTAGTTTCAGCTTATTTTTAAGGCAAACCAGTGAATACAAGAGCACAGAAGCAGCGTGCAGCCAGAATATAATAATAACCGGAACTCAGGGGAGATACTGTATGGTGGGTGCTACGTGTGCGTAACCTCAGATAGATGCCACATGCCTCTCCTGGGAGCACTGGCCATATCCCAGCGTAGGAAGCATTGTATACACTACAATGTGCACCTAGACGAATCTCCTCATTTGGATCCAATCGCAATGAATCACTGTTCGCATTGGTGGGTGGGGCAGAATTATCCCTGACACTACGGCCCAACTCAGGATTCGATGGAGGGAATTCAATGGAACTCTGCAGCGCAGCGTTTCTGTCGCATCCGCGCTGTGATTTCTCCAGAGATTGCAGTATCTTTTTCACACACCTCCGTCCAGAAAATGTTCGACACATGAAGTGGATCGACATGTATTAGTTCGACATGGCCAAAAGGTTGACACAAGCAAAATATTGACATGAAAGCAGTCAACATGGAAAACTGTTTTTCATGATTTTTTTAAATCATCCCGACCCCACCCGACTGCTTCCGCTGTGCTGCCTGCACTGCGTTCAGTGCTCTGAATGAAGCAGGTCCCGGAGCCGATGGCCAATTAAAATTTTGCACCAGTTGGTGAGCCAATCAGAGCTCGCTTACCGGCAGCCGTTCTGATTTGCTATTGGTATGCGAGCTGTGATTGGCTCAAAAGAAAGCCGGTGCAGCATTTTAATTGGCCACCGATATCCTGAGTTTAAGAAGCAGCACAGCGGAGTTGGGGGGGTGGCAAAATTTAGCTGCCCGGGCCCTTCCATCGCTCTCAGAGAAGCCGGACACGGGACAGCTCTACCCACATCACCCCCCTAATGGCGGCCCTGTGTGCTTCCCCAATCCTGGGCCTACTCTACTTGTTACTGCATTTCCCATCCTGCACAGATGTGAGGTTATCAGATTCACTGTAAATCTGTAATTACTATATTTTATTAGGTGTAGTAATTAATGTACTATTTTAGTCCGTCGGTACCCTCTTATTCTCCATAGATGTTTCTATCCCCCAAATCTGTGTGTATTTCCAGATCAGATCGCTCTTGCCCTAATATGGTCTGCCAGGAAATACCCAGGAAATAAGTCACCAAAAGGTTATGTCCAATTACCATACTTTTGTTCCTGCTATCACAGGAGGGTGGAAGCTGAGGGACAATCTTCACAGGGGGTGATCAGCCCATAATGTAATCAGCCGATTATTGTTCCTGCTGTTTACATGAGGGGGATAGCTGAAGGACAATCACCACAGGGGGTGATCAAATTCCCCTACTATCAACAGGAAGGTTGTCCACAGGGGGTGACCACCACATAATGTAATCAGACTGTGTTTTGTATCTTGTGTTGACTCTGCTATGCATATCTTGGCCACTTCCAGACTTTCTGGAACCGACCCCAGCAGGGGGCAGAAGCAGATGGGCAGCAGCAGTACCTGGGAGGGGGGATAAACCTGACTTGAATCCACCAATAGGGATTGAGTGCAAGCCCACTGATGGTATGGAGAAGCGTGGGAAATTGGAAGTTTTTAAAATGACTGGCACACAAGCCAGGAGGAGAAATTGATGGACTGTCCTGGACTAAGAGGTTATGCTCTGTCTAGGTATTGTGTGGACTTATATGCTATCACTGCTGTGGGGATTAAGTGATAGTTTGCCCTGTGGAACTGATCTGGGACTGTGACTATACAAGGACTGTCTGTTTGGGCCTGCTACCTGAATATCTTTCTACTCTGCAATTTACCTTGATGCTACGAGGACTTTGCTACCCGGATGTTTTTATGCTACCATTTGAATCCTTTTCCTGTCTTCATCTACTTTTGTGTGCTGTGATAAAAATAAACCATATTTTGGTTTCATCTGCTCGGTGTCTGAGTGATTGAGGAACTCGTACCCTCACATTTGGCGGCAGCGACAGTGGGATCATTCAGACACCAACCTTCGAGCACAGAAAGCACAGAGAACAGAGGATCAGACCATATGTAAGGAAACGGAAAATGCAATAAGGTGATGTTCAGCAAGTGAGCAGGTGTCATTCCTGTGGAAAGGGAAAATGTTTCCAAGGAAAGAAAATCGATGCCTCAAGACCCCTGTAGCAGAGGAGCTCAGGGATGGAGGTTCTTCAGTGTATCGGCAGGCTGGGAAGCCGGATCTGTTATTTATTGTCAGGAAAATGCAGTATATCTGGAAGTACTGGGAAGACGCTCAGCAGATGGTCAGCGGGTGGAGAGTATCCAGCATACAGGACAAGTTGTGTTACCTGGGGGATGCATTTCTGCACTGTAAAGGTGAGGCCACCTCTTGGAATCTGCTGGGAGAGCCAGAGTTTGTAGAATTTACAGAGGAAGTGATTGCTACAGTTACCCAGATGCTACAAAGAGGACAATATTCTGAGGCTGAAGGACAAGTCCAGAATACATTGATGCCCCAGATAGAACCAGAGGAAAGGTCTAGAAGGGGGCTACTGCAATCTGGGCAGACAACCGAGGGGTCTGCCACAGAATTAATTGTTACTGCAAGAGAAGGGTCGTTGTCAGGGGGGCCCCTAACTACCCTTGAAGAAATGAGTATGGAGGAGCTGATAGCAGAAGGTCAGCTGCGAGGTATACCCATCCGATCCTGCACTCGCGGGGAAATCCTTCAGCAGATCCTTCACGATCAGGGAGATCCTACAAATGCATTTGCTGATTATCGAGCATGGATCCTCCATTTCGGTGCACAGTTGAGTGTGTGGGAACAATTGCAGTGTCTGGAGGAGTGCTTCGTGGTGGCAGAGGAAGAGGCGATTGATCGGGGGCTCCTGGATACCCCAGCATGGCAAGATCAGTGTCGCAGGGGGCGTGATGAAAGGCACCGTTTGCAATTGATTCTCCCCCATCCTAGGGAGGAAGCTGCTCAGTGTTCTCTGCAGGGGGAGGTTATCCCCAACGTGAAGGAAGTGAGGCCTCTGAGCCAGGCACCCCGGGAGGAGCTGCACTACTGCTTCCCTTTTGCTGAGGTGGGAGATGCAGAGCTATTATCCTGCTGCCAGGGGATCTATGAGGACTGCGTCCAAGAAGAGATCGCCGTGGTTAGAGGAGTATCCGACAACATCCAGGCCACCAGCCCACCAGTCACAGATGACGTCGTGTTTCGGGCTGCCCAGCATACTCAGCTGGGGAAGGAGGCTATCGCGGAGAAGGAGGTGTGCGCAGAAGTAGCTGCAGGTGAGCATCTGGCTTTTAAGGGGACAGAGCTGACACAGCCTGTCCTGCAGCCACCAGCGGAATTGTTTGTGATGGAGGGTCCCTCCTCAGCCCTGGACATTGAGACCAAATGCTGGACTGAAATTTGCCATGCCCCTAGTTTGGGTTTGGGGGAGGAAGGACATGACGGGGTGGTGGAAGTGCCAGGGCCAGAGCCCCTATATTGGCCTGCTGTTTGGCCCCTGTTCCTTGGGCAAGAGGGGGAGGTGGAAAGTGGTCCCTGCCCCATTGTGCCCGAGGCAAAAGTATTAGTAGGTTACAATGTTGCAGAGGGGGGGTACCCAGAATCCGAAGAAGAGGAATCGCTACAGCCCTTGTTAGTTCCAATGTATGACTTAGACTGTAATCATGCCCTTGCTGGTTCTGCAAACCAGCCGCCTTTTACAAGATGGGTTTGGTATGATGTCACCCTGTGGGACTCAGGTGGTATATCCAAACCCCAGATTCTCGGCTCTGCATCCCGCTATTCCAGGTTGTTATTGGTTCCTGAACAGCTTGGTACCGGGACTACAATAGTAGGGGAAGGAATGTGAGGTTATCAGATTCACTGTAAATCTGTAATTACTATATTTTATTAGGTGTAGTAATTAATGTACTATTTTAGTCCGTCGGTACCCTCTTATTCTCCATAGATGTTTCTATCCCCCAAATCTGTGTGTATTTCCAGATCAGATCGCTCTTGCCCTAATATGGTCTGCCAGGAAATACCCAGGAAATAAGTCACCAAAAGGTTATGTCCAATTACCATACTTTTGTTCCTGCTATCACAGGAGGGTGGAAGCTGAGGGACAATCTTCACAGGGGGTGATCAGCCCATAATGTAATCAGCCGATTATTGTTCCTGCTGTTTACATGAGGGGGATAGCTGAAGGACAATCACCACAGGGGGTGATCAAATTCCCCTACTATCAACAGGAAGGTTGTCCACAGGGGGTGACCACCACATAATGTAATCAGACTGTGTTTTGTATCTTGTGTTGACTCTGCTATGCATATCTTGGCCACTTCCAGACTTTCTGGAACCGACCCCAGCAGGGGGCAGAAGCAGATGGGCAGCAGCAGTACCTGGGAGGGGGGATAAACCTGACTTGAATCCACCAATAGGGATTGAGTGCAAGCCCACTGATGGTATGGAGAAGCGTGGGAAATTGGAAGTTTTTAAAATGACTGGCACACAAGCCAGGAGGAGAAATTGATGGACTGTCCTGGACTAAGAGGTTATGCTCTGTCTAGGTATTGTGTGGACTTATATGCTATCACTGCTGTGGGGATTAAGTGATAGTTTGCCCTGTGGAACTGATCTGGGACTGTGACTATACAAGGACTGTCTGTTTGGGCCTGCTACCTGAATATCTTTCTACTCTGCAATTTACCTTGATGCTACGAGGACTTTGCTACCCGGATGTTTTTATGCTACCATTTGAATCCTTTTCCTGTCTTCATCTACTTTTGTGTGCTGTGATAAAAATAAACCATATTTTGGTTTCATCTGCTCGGTGTCTGAGTGATTGAGGAACTCGTACCCTCACAACAGAATCTGCCCAAATACATGCAATGCAGGAAGATAAGCAGCTCCCTTCCAGCTCACACTTAAATGCTTCTATAATAGGTTAACAATGAATTATTAATGCAATGAAAAGACAAAAGCAATAGCTTGTAATATGAACAGAGAGCCACCTGTACGTGCCGGATGCCCTAGGACTGAGCTCAATCAATATTAACGAACGCAACTTTTCTCTGGGAACCATATTAATAAGGCCTAGATTGCAGGTCACCCTCCACAGTAATTACCTTCACAGTGTCGGTGATGTCACTAGTCCCAAGTGAAACGATTTGTTATATGGTCATAAATATTGATTTAGCACAGAACTGGGTGAATAATTCTGCAGGGTCACCAAACCATATCTCCCAGCTTCTAATCAGGACTGTTGTGCATGCATCCAGATGCACCCCCAGCCCCTGTGCCCCTGATATACCGTGCTCACAGGTGGAAAACCACTGAATGAATTTCCCCACACTCTCAAGTGTCGAGTGCTGTAAAGGATGTGGGGTGAGGTACTGTAGGCCACTGATCAGCGGTCCTCCCTCCAAACAGCCAGGGAACGCCTTCATTATCTACTGCGTACCGTGCGCATGCATTCGATAATTGCTCAGGCTGCGAATTTGTGTGAACTAGGGGTCTGAATGAGGACTATAGTTATAGTGGGTGTGATTCAACAGAAAGTGTTACCCCCCAGCAGCACCCCCAAATTGAGCAGTCATCAGTCCCACTCTACCCCTCACAACTGAATAGATGCTCTACAAATGCCCACAACATCTGCAGGCATGTACGCAAAGCAGAGTGGCAAGCGAGGGGTATGGATCATTAGGTCTACAAGAAGTTGGTCGACAAGCATTGAGTTGACACCATTAGTTCGACATGCTGAAAGGTTGACATGGGTCTAGGTCGACAGTTCATTAGGTCAACCCAAGCATTAGGTCGACATGGGCAAGGTCGACAGTCAAAAAGTCGACACAGGGTTTTTCAATGCAGCATTGCGTCCCCTCACATGGCTCGCTACGCTCGGTACACTATTTTATTCTCCCATCACGCCCTAGTGGATGGTAGGGCATGAAATACCACCTGTCGGCACATGTTGGCTCAAAAAACAGTGAAAAACCCCATGTCGACCTTCCACATGTCGACCTAGACCCATGTCGACCTTTCTGCATGCCGACCTGATGGTGTCGACTCAATGGCCATATCCCCAAGCGAGAGTGTCCCCCTTTTGTGATTGGTTGCTACATATATATGAATAATTGTTTTCCATATTACATACATTAATTACCAACAATGCCTTGCAGCATGTGACCTGGTATGGAATTACTGAGAACCAACCGCAATCTTTGCAAATTCTAAATATCCCGCCGGAAGCATCAGCAGCGTATAAAATAATCCTAATCATTTAAGAATAAACCCACGTTCGTTTCAGCTCTATCGTTAGTAATTATATACAAGGAAGTTCTAAACACGTGCGTTAGCTTTTCATATTGATACTGTGCTATGAAATCAGTGCACGGTCTGTGGACAGCAATGATTTCCTGACAAAAACTGGGTTTTGGATCGAAAGAACCATTGATTAACTGTGCAAAACAATTGTATTACGAGTTCTACGCAGCTTCGTTTAGTGAAATGATGTCACTATAATATTTTGCAACATTGTAAGAATTGTATTTGAGAACATTCACTGATGTCACGAAGGACAGAATACAAGAGAAGATGAATGAAATGTGAAATTGCACATTCTTGTTTACAATTATTGCACCAATCAATCAAAATACAGATATTTTGATTGATTAGGTCGACATGCATTGTGTTGACCAGTGAAGGTCGACATGGCTCATGTCGACACCTAAAATAGGTTGACACGGTAGTTCCAGACAATCAGAATGCTCTAGAACAGTGGCGGCTAACCTCAACACTCCAGCTGTTGTTGAACTACACATCCCAGCATGCCCTGAATCAGTTTTGCCATGGCCAAATAGCAAAACTGTAGCAGGGCATGCTGGGATGTGTAGTTCAACAACAGCAGGAGTGTCAAGGTTAGCCATCACTGTTCTAGAACCACACAGTGAAAGATTAAACGCCACTGTAGGAAATATAATGCAGACCTGAATTTGTCCACGTCCCCGAGCCGTTCACTCCGGGAAGGGAGGGCCGGGGGCGGCAGCAGAAGAACACCCAATGTTTTATAGGTGTCCCCATAAAAATGCTAGGAATTCCCCTAAGATGCAGGCATGGCGAGGGGCGGGCAGGTGCTGTCTCATGAACACTATCATTTAAAGTAACAAGAGATCCTCTTGCATGCGATATATACATCGCATACAATCCCAGCCAAAAATGCTCGGCTTTCGGAACAGCACAACAGATTGCTTCTGCTGCCGGTGCGACTCGCAGGCTCCAGTGCGATACACACGGGATCACGCATCGCATCGGATCCGCTGTCATTCACATGCAATTTGGGCGCTTTTCATGTTATTGACCAATGCAATCGCATGAACAGAGCAGAAATTACATGTGAATCCTAGTGAATCCAGGAAAATGGCAAGTGGCAAATTTGGGACTCCAGAGAAGTAAGTATTGAAGAGCAGGAGTACAGGGTGTGCAGTGTGGGGCATGTGTACACAGTAGTACCCGGCACCCATTATAGCACTGACTAAATCATATCTTACAAATATCTGTGAACAACTCATTAAACAGACTCCGCAGGACCAAAACACAACTTCAAGGGTGGATCACTGATGCTTAAATCCTTGCTACTGTACCTGTAATCATCTGGCGAATATGAAGACTAAAGGATTATCAGCAGCATCACATCTATGGCCACCACACAGGCTGCAGCACATCTTTATCCATCATACAGGCTGCAGAACATAAACCCCTACCGTACAGGCAGGAGCACATCTCCGGCAGCTGTACAGGCTGCAGCAGCACATCCCGGGACACCACACAGAATGCAGCACATCCCTGGCCATCACACAGGATGCAGTACATCTTTACCCACTGGTCAGGCTGCAGCATATCTCCTCTTCTGTACAGGTAGCAGCAGCACATCCCCACCCACCATACAGGCAGCAGCACATCCCTGGCCACCACACAGCAGGCTGCAGCACATCTTTACCCACCATACAGGCTGTAGCACATCTCCACCCGCCATACAGGCTGCAGCACATCTCCGGTCACTGCACAGGCAGCAGCACATGCCAGGACACCACACAAGCTGCAGCTCATCTCCAGCCACCCCACAGGCTGCAACAGATCCCTGCACACCACAAAATATGCAGCACATCCCACCTACTGCACAGGCAGAAAGCACATCCCTGGCCACCATACAGGCTGCAGCACATTTCCTCCCACCATACAGGATGCAGCACATCCAAAACCACTGTACAAACAGTAGCACATCCCTGGACACCACACAGGCTGCAGCACATCTCCAGCCACCACACAGGCTGCAACAGATCCCCGCCCACCACAAAATATGCAGCACAACAACGCCCGCTGTACAGGTATAAAGCAAATCCCTGGACACCATACAGGCTGCAGCACTTCTCCGCCCACCATACAGGATGCAGCACATCCAAAACCCACTGTACAGGCAGCAGCACATCCCTGGCCACCACACAGGCTGTAGCACATCTCATCCCACCATACAGTCTGCAGCACATCTCCGGCCACTGTACAGGCAGCAGCACATCTCCAGCCACCACACAGGCTGCAACATATCTCCACCCACTGTACAGGCAGAAAGCACATCCCTGGCCACCATACAGGCTGCACACATCTCTACTCACCATACAGGATGCAGCACATCCCTGCCCACCGCACAGGCTGCAGCACATCTCTAACCACCATACAGGCTGCAGCACATCATATCTGCCCACTGTACAGGCTGCAGGACATCTCCACCCACCATACAGGAAGCAGCACATCCCCGTCCGCTGTACAGAAAGCAGCACATCCTAAGCCACTGTACAAACAGCAAGCTCTTTTCTATGAGAATTGATTCATCATAGACCCACAATTAGGGAAATGGGAAATGTGCACACATTCAAGGAGATTACTAGACAACTACATATATATATATATATATGTATTGCTAAACATACACTGTCAAATCTGCGCCACATCATCTACTGTACCTCCAGATCTATGACAGCCTGTCAGCTACTGCACTGCATGGAATGTGCTTTTATCATCCCTACAAGAAGGATAGCCGCATCCCCTGCTTGTGTTCACAATCTGTACATATCCCAATTTCTCATAGTTACCCTGGAACAGATTTACAGCATCAGAGGGGACTGCCAATAATGTGTGTCTTTAATAATTGAAAGACTTGCCTAGTGAACATGCATCTGATACGTGGGGATTGACGTGTCACTCCGCTGTGTAGAAAGGGTGGCATTGTGTGATGGTATTACGTTAGGAGACTATGAAATGTGTGAACAACATACTGTATTTCTCAAAAAGCATCAGTGTGTGCATGAGCCTATAACAAGCTCAGCCTTTGGGGGAGATGTATCAAGCCATAGAGAGAGCAAAGTTGCCCATAGCAACCACTCTGCCATTCATCTAGAACAGTTTAAAATAAATGACATAAACTGTTTGGCTGGTATGGGAAACTTCTTCACTTTGAGACACCTCCCCCTATAACAGAATACACAGTATTTTTGTCAACACTTTGGAACGTTGAACACTCCTACCTAACACCATGGCGGTGTATAGTTCCTACGACCTAATTAGAATGTTAGGCATCCTTTGGAAGGCCTATGTATTATTGTACTAGGTAAAAGCCTGTCAAAATGATGGCTTAGTCCCTATCTGCTCCTACCTCCAATCTCCACCACCTTCAAGATGTTATATCACCAAATGGTCAGACATTTCCCAGATGGATAAAGGTGCATAAGTATGGTAATTATTTTTATTAAAAACATATAAAATATGACATCCGTTTGAAAAACAAGATCTCCTTGGCCAATCCGGAGCTATTAGAATCTGACCCCCTTTTTATCCGTTTGAGAACCTTTGGAAGCAAAGGAAATGGAGGGAACAGATAGGCAAGATCGAAGTCCTGTGTGATTGACAGGGCATCCACCGCCATTGCTGCTGGGTCCCTGGGAGCTTGTTGTTGAGCCTAGATGCCATCAAGTCTATCCGCGGCGTCCCCCACTTCCGAACAATATGGTAAAAGATCTCCGGATGTATGGCCCATTCCCCTGGATGAAAGTCCTGGCGACTGAGAAAATCCGCCTCCCAGTTTTCTACTCCCGGGATAAAGATGGCAGAAAAATTCTCTGAGTAGGCCTCCACCCAAGTCAGGATTGGCCGTACTTCCTTCATCGCCGCTCGGCTCTTCGTACCGCCCTGGCGGTTGATGTAAGATATCGCAGTCGCATTTTCCGATTGAACGCGCACTGCTCTTCCCACCAGAAGGTCATGGGCTTGTAGTCATGCTCTTAACTCCAAGATGATGATCGAGAGTGAGGCTTCCTGAAGGGTCCATCTGCCTTGAAACATGTGGCCCTCCGTCACTGCCCCCCAGCCCCGGAGACTGACTGCCTGGTCTTTTATAATAAAATAAAAAAAAATCCAAAGCAAAAACCTAAGCTCCCTCAGGAGCTATTGCCCAGGAGAACGACTCCTCTGGCACTTTTTCTAAGACTGAGGTCTGGGCGGGGATTGAAGTGGGAGGAGTCAGTCACTGCAAAAGTTTTAGAAGTGCCGACTCCTCAGTATACCAGCTCTATCCCCATCAGTCAAGCAGACTGCAGTGTCCCCTGCTGCACGAAGGGGAAAGTTTGATACATCTCCCAATAAGGAAAATAAAGTCACATACACACAGGGCAATTTTTAGCGGCTTCCAGCTCAAAGCCACCCAGTGTGTATGGCCCTGCGATAAGCGGTGATGCTCCCGCATCATTGCCAGGAAAGCAGCTCATCTGGCGGTATTACCAGCAGATGAGCGGCTTTGAGGACAGCTTTGCATAGCTCTGTGCTATGCAAAGCCCACCGCATAATTGCCCAGTGTGTATGGTGTGTATGAACCTTAAGGCACTCGGGAGGTAAATGTATTAAGCCTTAAAAAGAGATAAACACGAGGGTACTATACAGTGATAAACGTTCAGCCAATCAGCCTCCAACTGTCATGTTATAGGCTGTGTTTAAAAACAATGACAGTAATAAGCTGATTGGCTGGACATTTATCACTCTTTATCACCCTGGTATTTATCTCTTTTTAAGGCTTAATACATCTGTTCCTCGGTTTGAGCACTAGCCCCCTGAAGATCACTCCATTTTGACCCACTAATCTGTGTATGTGTGTGACTTACTATGGCCCATTCATTATACTACATCTATCTCCAATTGTTTCCTCTACTGGTCGAGTTGTTCTGCCCCTGACATATTGGGCTGTTGTGTGAACGCTAACATAAATACTACAAAGGATGATTCACAACTGATGAGTGATCATGTGTACCCACTCCAAATCTATTCAGCAGCACATTTCTGACGTCCTAGTTTGGATATGTTTGCTGATATCAATGTTCACCATTCTCTATTTACAGTGATGTGGTTTTTAAACTAGATACCAGAAATCTTTCCAAATGTCTGTTCTTTTAAAATATCACATTTGGGTTATCCACAATGTCATTACGAATAGAATTACGGCGGGAATTTTTTCTAATTTACTATAACAAATTCATTATTCATTATTATTATTTGTTATGACAGTTCCAATCAAAAGGAACATTTTTTTTAGATTACAAATAATTTATCATTTTGTTTCTCTTTGACATAAACAGAAATTGTCTTAATTGTTCTTGCGCTCAAAGCGTTTACTATCCATGTAATTAACCAATTTATGACGATACATGGATGTAAATTTCAAATTAAAAGAATTAAAAAATTAAAAAGATAAGCTCTTAAGGCAAATGTAATGTATTTTCCCATATAATATCATTATTGATAAAAATAAAAAAGATCATTCATTCTTTAGTTGTCCCATGTTCTAATTGGCATAACTCGGAGTAAACCTAGTGCCCATAGCCATGCCGAAAGTTTGAATATAGAATTTAAATGTGATAGTTCTGTAATTAAACTCACACTGTCTGTTTGAGATCATAAGATATTATTGTCTCCTGACATTCCCACAAGTCAACGTCAGTTCTCCCAAATTGCATCCACAGTTGTATGCATCCATGTGGCTGGACTTCCCTTTTACAACCACTTGGATGCAAAAGATACTTCAGAAAACAAAACTAGGGCCAAATGTATCAAGCTTCAAAAAGTGATACAGTGGAGAGTGATAAACAGCCAGCCAATCAGCTTCTACCTGTCATTGTTCAAACCCAGCCAGTAGCATGGCAGTTAGGAGCTGATTGGCTGGCTGTTTATCACTCTCCATTTTATCACTTTTTAAAGCTTGATACACCTGGCCCTTAATAACAAGTATGAAAAACTCTGCAGTCAGAAATTCTGCCCTCATTGATCTCGGCTGACATGCAAATACCTTTTAAGATCCAGGCACGCTCCTTCAGCTGCAAATGGAGATGCCACTAAGTTGTAATTTAAATGATCATTGCTCGCAGTTGTGTTTGCTCAGGTCTGGAGGATGATTGGTGGAAAAACAAGCAAGCTACATACACAAAACTGTCTTGTTTAACTCTGCATGGGCACCTACAGGTATACAGCACCTGAGCAGTGATGAACTGGTGCCATAAGCCGTACACAGCCAGATGCATCCACACATCGTTCATGCTAGCTTAACTAAAATTGATTTATTTATTTATTTATTTACAGGTTCTTATATAGCGCAGCAGATTCCGTTGCGCTTTACAATAGTAGACAGTGTTAAAACAAACTGGGTAACAACATACAGACTTGGAGGTAGGAGGGCCCTGCTGCAAGCTTACAATATATAGGGATATAGGGGGAAACACAAGGACAGGCACCAGTAATACCATAGCAGTCTCACCAAGTTACAAGTCCAGAAGGGTAGCTATATAATACATAAGTGCCTCAGAGGGTTATGCATGTAGAACTTAAACATTATAGGCTTGCCTGAAGAGGTGAGTTTTCAGGGAACGCTTGAATGTTTGGAGGCTATTGGAGAGTCTTATTGTGCGTGGAAGGGCATTCCATAGGATGGGAGCAGCCCGATGAAAGTCCTGTAATAGTGAATGGGAGCTGGTGATCCGTGCAGAAGAGAGACGCAGATCTTGTGCAGAGCGGAGTGGTCGAGATGGGAGATATTTTGTGATAAGTAGAGAGATATATGCTGGTGCAGTATGATTAATAGCTTTATAAGTTAGTAGAAGTGTTTTGTATTGAATACGGTAAGATACAGGTAACCAATGGAGGGACTGGCAGAGCGGATCAGCAGATGATGAGCGTCTTGCAAGGAAGATCAGCCTAGCAGCAGCATTTAAAATGGATTGTAGTGGTGAGAGTCTGTTCTTGGGAAGACCAGTCAGGAGACTATTGCAATAATCAATGCGGGATATAATGAGTGCATGTATAAGAGATTTAGTAGTGTCTTGTGTGAGATACGGTCGTATTTTGGATATGTTCTTTAGATGCATGTAACATGATTTGGAGACAGATTGAATGTGGGGAAGAAAGGACAGGTCAGAGTCGAGGATGACATCTAAGCAACGAGCTTGTGGGGTAGGGTAGATGGTCGAGTTGTCAACAGTGATGGAGATATCAGGATGGTAACTGTTCTTAGTTGGCGAGAATATAAGTAATTCTGTTTTTGAAATATTGAGTTTGAGTTGGCGGGAAGACATCCAAGATGAGATGGCAGAGAGACATTCTGAAACTCGGCCCAAAACCACTGGTGACAAGTCTGGGGTTGATAGATAGATTTGAGTATCATCCGCATATAAGTGATACTGAAATCCGAAAGAGCTTATTAGTTTGCCAAGAGAGGAAGTATAGATGGAGAACAGCAGAGGACCTAAGACTGAGCCTTGCGGAACTCCGACTGACAGAGGTAGTGAAGAGGAAGTAGAGTCAGAGAAGCGAACGCTGAAAGAGCGATCAGATAGGTAAGATGTGAACCAGGAGAGGGCTGTATCATTAAGACCTAGGGAGTGTAGTGTTTCTACAAGAAGAGTGTGATCCACAGTGTCAAATGCAGCAGATAGATCTAGAAGAATAAGTAGTGAGTAATGGCCTTTAGCCTTAGCAGTTACCAGATCATTCACCACTTTAGTCAGTGCTGTCTCAGTGGAGTGTTGAGAGCGGAAGCCTGACTGAAGCGGGTCTAATAGGGTGTGAGAGTTAAGAAAGTTTGTGATGCGAGGGTAGACAAGTCTCTCCAGTAGCTTAGAGAGGCATGGGAGCTGAGAGATAGGACGATAGTTAGAGAGAGAGTTAGGGTCAGAATTCAGTTTTTTTAGAATAGGAGTAATCACTGCATGTTTGAGCAGAGATGGAAAAGTACCAGTAGCAAGAGAGAGATTGCAGATGTTAGTTAAGGTTGGAATAAGCACAGGAGATAGATTTTTTATAACTTGTGCAGGTATAGGATCAAGAGGAGAGGTAGTAGAGTAAGAGGATAAGAAGAGTGCAGATACTTCCTTTTCATTTGTGGGCTCAAATGAAGAGAAAGTGCCAGAGGGTTCAGGTAGGGAAGAGAGCGGGTTAGAGGTAGTAGAAGAGCATACCATTTCATCTCGGATGTTATCAATCTTGTCCTTAAAGTAGGAGGCAAGTTCTTGTGCACTGATGGTAGCCGGTGGGGGAGGAGGGGGAGGGTACAGAAGAGACTTGAAGGTGTTAAAAAGTCGCTTAGGGTTGGTGGCATGAGAAGAGATGAGAGATTGGTAGTATGTTTGTTTGGCAGTGTCCAAAGCATTGCAGTAGGAGTAGTAGCTAGTCTTATATGTGAGGAAATCAGTCATATTACGAGATTTACGCCATTGGCGTTCTAATTTACGTGACTGATTTCGTAGTTGTCTTGTTGCTTTGGAGTGCCATGGTTGGCATCTAAGCCTACGTGGGGTATAGTGGGTAGCTGGAGCCACTTCATCAAGGGCTGTTTCAAGAGTCTGGTAGAGGTGGGAAACAGCAGAGTCAGGAGAGGTAAATGTAGAAATTAGTGAGAGCTGTTGTTGCAGGGAGGTGGTAAGTTGTGGAAAATTTATAGCTTTAGTATTTCTGCGGGTTAGAGTAGGCATGCATGATTTCTGTGTCAGTGAGCTTGGGGTAATGGAGGAGAGCGAGAGGGTTATGAGATTGTGATCAGAGAGAGGGAAGGGAGTGTTAGTAAAATCAGAGACTGAGCATAGCCTGGTGAAAACAAGGTCCAGGCAGTGACCTTCCTCATGAGTAGCGGCGTCGGACCACTGGGAGAGGCCGAGAGAGGAGGTTAGAGAGAGGAGTTTGGAAGCATGCAAAGATGGTGGACTGTCAATAGCAATATTGAAGTCACCCAGGATGATAGTGGAGATGTCAGAGGATAAGAAATGGGGAAGCCAGGCAGAGAAATTTTCCAGAAATTGAGATTTGGGAAGCCCAGGTGGGCGATAGATAGCAGCCACACGCAGAGAGAAAGGGGAAAAAACCCTAATAGAGTGAACTTCAAATGATGTAAATGTGAGTGAAGGAACTGGTGGTAGAACGGAGTATGTGAAGGCTTGTGACAGTAATATACCAACTCCACCTCCTTTGCAGTTACCAGGCCTGGAGGTGTGAGTGAAATGGAAACCTCCATGTGACAGTGCTGCAGGTGATGCCGTGTCTAATTGTGTGAGCCAGGTTTCTGTAATAGCCAGCAGGAAATAACACAGATAACTGAATTTGCATGAAAGGGGTCAGCTTTTTATATAAGGAGGAAGGCCTACTTGAACTAACTGATAAAAATGTAACTCCTCCAAACTATGGTGGCGGGGAGAAGAACGGTTCATTATAAAAATACACCATACACCATTTTGAAAAATAAAAGTAAAAATAAAAATCACGCTATCCTTGACCAAGACTCGCAATGGACCCCATTACGGGGACTTAACATTAATCCAAAGAGGGCCACCTGCCCGTCTCAGCACAACTTGAAGTGACAGCTCAAAATAAAGTGGCGTGAAGGCCCACCTGGACCAGTGATGCCCCAAGACGATAACTGCCAAGCCACTTTCTCCAAAGGAGCTGTCCCCCAGGGAAAATAAGTAACTATTATACAAACTACAGCAACTGTTCTGAAACCGCCCACAACCAAAAGCTAAGGGTGGGAGGGAGGGCAACAACCACATGTAAAGAGACCGGATCATTCCAGAATTTCCTCTATTCTTACCAGCACCACACAACAAACCATATTATCTCATTACCAGAGGGCCTTCCACCCAACTCTGAAAGTTTAACCCCGAGTTGTCAGGTACATTATGTGTATCAGCACTAGGCCGGTAAGCTTATGTCACTTCAGTCACACTTGGGGGGAAATTTACTAAAGCAAATATGCCGTATTGGTAGGCAGTCGTATGCAAATAAGACTACCTTTATGTATTTTCGGCATTTACTATGCCAAAAATATGTAAATTCGAATGGTGGTTCCTAATTTACTAAGCGGCTGTATGCAATACAAGGCCACTAATTAGCGGGATACGGCCGCTAATTGCCGGTCAAATACGGCTGGAAAATACATCTCAATTTCCAGCCGTATATGGCAGTGTATAAAAATAAATAAATAAATAAAGTATAAAAAAACGGCCCCCCAAAGCCATAACCAGCCCCATACATGGATATCATTTCATAGTGTACATATTGATTTCCCTTCACAGTAATGGACAGTTTTATTAAATAACAGCATCTATCATATTAATTATTTTTGTTAATTAACCTGAATATGCAGGGGCGGACTTGGGGGTCATAGCGGCCCTGGACACAACGGTAACATCTGCCCCACCTCTGCCTAATTTTATTATTTTCATTGATTGGCTATAAGCTCTCAGGTGATGATGGTTCATTTAATGTAAGAGTAAAAATGTCATGAACTAGAACATTTTCTTTTATTTTTAATTACAGTATATACCGTTTGCTTATTTACTATATAGGACACCTTACATGGGCAGCCCTACCCATTTACACTGCTTATAGTATAGGGGGTTGACAATGTCTAGGTCAACAGTCACTAGGTTGACCACCAATGGTCGACAGGGACTAGGCCGACACCTAAAAATAGTCAAAATACCATAAGTCGACAGCAGACTAGGGTGACACAGATGGGTTAGGCAGTGATTGTGGAACAGATGGGTATATGATGAAGAAGTGGGTCTCAAGAAGAGCCTGTTTGAAGTTTAGAAGAAAGATGGAGGGGTATATTTTCTAAGATGGGGGCTCTACTGAAGATGAGATGTTGCCCATAGCAACCAATCAGATTCTATCTATTATCTTCTAGAACAGGGGTGGCCAAACCTAGTGTTCCCGCTAGGCTGTTTTAGCGGGGCGCTGCGCCCTGCCCGTTTTTTAAAGGGCAAAATGCGCCCTGCCCCTCTAGCAGTGCCCCGCTAAAACAGCCTGGTGCCTGCCCGACTCCTTGCATGGGGAAGCCCAGCGCCGCCTTAGACGGCGATGCCCGGCGCTTCCCCGGCATCAAGGCACCTTCCCCCTGTGGTGACAGCATCTTCGGTGCCGCCGGGCCCGCCCACTTTAGTTACGCCGGCGGCCCGGCCCGCCCACTTTAGTGACGCTGGCGGCCCGGCACGCCCACTTTAGTGACGCTGGCAGCCCGGCACGCCCACTTTAGTGACGCTGGCGGCCCGGCACGCCCACTTTAGTGACATCTGCGTCCGGGACCGCCCACAAGTGTGCCGTCGGCTGCCCCGGCCCGCCCCCCGGCGCCCTGCCCGGCAAAATTTCTAGAGTGAACACTACAAACCTGTCCTCAAGATCTACCAGCAGTTCATGTGTCTTAGGCAACATGTGGGTCTATAGTAGGAATGAATGCAGTAGGTTTGAAAATGAGACAGTTAGTAATGACTACAGCTGTGCACCAGCTAGGTGACATGTGACAGTTAGTAATGACTACAGCTGTGCACCAGCTTGGGGATATGGGGAATGTAACAGTTAGTAATGACTACAGCTGTGCACCAACTAGGTGGTCTGGAAAATGTGGACCATTGGTAGATCTGGATTACCGGATTGGCCACCCCTGTTCTAGAAGGTGCTAAATAAATAAGAAGTAAAATCTGATTTGCTACTAACATCCCCCCTTCATAAACGAAGAGTCTGATAGGTAAAGGTAGAGAATTCCAGAGGTAGGGAGCAGCACATGCAAAATCTCAGAGGCTGGAGTGGGAGGAAGTAGTCAAGTAATCCCTTTGATACAGCATGTTATCGCCTTACTACGGGTACTTTCCAAAGTCACCTATACATAGATGTCAGGTACAGTAGGGTAACTTAGCAGCAGAGGTTTCTAAAATCCCTCATAAGACCTTACACCATGCAACTTTGTAAAGCAGCTGAATTTATTTTTGCACTATCCCTGTTCAATTCTCGGGTTTGTTCCATTTATCGGATCGAAAGCAGCAGATGTGTTTGGTGGCTGTGTGGTAAACATCAGAGCGCATTCATTATGTAAGGTTACAAGTTCAGCTGGCAGCACCGGCTCACATACAGTAACCTTCACACAGATTTAAACCAGCAAAGCAGTAAAGCTGGCAAAATCCCCCCATGAGCATGGCACGATGCCAGCCCACAGGAACAGTCCCATGTACAATGTTCGAGCCATATCGATAACATTAATGCTTACGTTATTCACCAATAATATCTGTCTTACTCTAATCCAACCTTTGATTTCTCTGCCTCGTTTGCATTCCACTAAGATCATAGACAGACATTATGGAGCTTTGTCAGACATCCAAATGAATGGTGATAATACCAACGCTAAGCCCTTGCACATCACTCGACAGCTTTTAACTACTTTGGAAGAGGATTTCCCCAGTACAGTAGCTGCCAGTGCCCCTCCGTGAATAATTTATGTGTTAGTTTACAGCCTTCAGCATTTGATTTTCTCTCTTTTATTTAGGAGCATATTTATAATTTTAGGCATTTTAGCTTTGAGTATTATTTCTTGTCGGCACATATCACAGCAATAAGAAAGGGAATTTTGTAAGCTTGCAAGCAGGGCCCTCCTACCTCTAGGTCAGTTTGTTTTTACTTAGTTTATTTTATCACTGTTTCCAATTGTAAAGCGCAACAGAATATGCTGCGCTATATAAACAAAAACCTGTAAATAAATAAATTTGTTTGGGACTGGCATTTTTACTGCACAAGCAACATGACCCATGTGGCACATAGGTGGGTGCCAGTCACTGCGCCCAGGAAGAAGAGCACTTAGATGCTCGAAACACATCGGCAGTGACTGGTATCCCACAACTTGACCCAGGACTCAGCCCCAGTGCATAGGTATTTGGAGCCACAAGCAGCGTGCACACTCCAGACTGTATCCTGACTTTATTCCATCCTTGCTGGCTCCAAATACCCTTAGGGGTAATACGAATCTTTATTATATGTTTTTTATACCTCTCAATACCTTTTATGTTAAATAAATTCTGTTAAATCCCTTGGCGCCCATATTTATTGTCACACCAACTCCTTCTACATCCATGTGCAAGATGCAATTAACCTATCCCTCTCCAGAAACATTGTGGAAATATAGGGTGGGGTGTGTTGAAACTGAAATCTAAATCGCAGTGTAAGAATAAAACAGCCAGTATTTACCCTGCACAGAAACAAAAAAACTCACCCAAATGTAACTATCTCTGCACGTTACATTTGCCCCACCTGCAGTGCACATGGTTTTGCACGTTTGAAGACAAAATGTGCCCTGCGATCAGGTCTGAATTAGGCCCATAGCCCGTAACCTACAGCAGCTGATGCCATCGAATGCGCCTGGTTGTATATGTATGATGTACATGGATGGGCAAAAGTTTCATCAATGCCATCTACTTATGCTAAGTACTTGTTATACACACAATATTTGTCATACAGGAAGTGCTTGTTGTACAGGAAGTGCTTGTCGTACAGGAAGTGCTTATCATACAGGAAGTGCTTGTCATACAGGAAATATTTATTATACAGGAGTTACCTCTGCAGCCATGGTTCAGCATGACCGCAGAGCATAAAGACACACTTCTGCAGTTCTCCAGAGTCTTGTCGTTATGTGCACATAGATAATTTTACATCAGTATCTTGCCTTCAGTACAAGTACTATACGTAGCAAATCTGTAGTGGCACACATCTATATTATCTCAATATTACATCAGTGAGAGGAGCAATAAAAGAGAAACCAGTCACTTGGGCTATGCGTGTCCAACAATAACAGACATCCACATAAATGAAGCTGTGGGCAAACGCTAGATATTACATATTCTATGCGTACCTTCCCCATGCAAAACATGGGGAAAACCTATTGTCGATTATGATTGCCCCAATGGTAGCTTTGATCTGGTATCTAGTAAAAATGTCCTAGCTTTTCATGTGATCAGGTAGTTGCACATGTATTAAGAATTCAAAAAATGCTTGTCATACCCCCCAACTGTCTTGATTTTCGTTTGACTGTCCCCGGGCTCTTTGGGATGGTCCTGTGTCCCACAGCAGGGGGGGGGGGGGGGGCAGTTTGGAGATCCCCCCTGCACTGCTCTGTGGGAAATAAACGCTGTGCGCAGGTGCACAGTGGCTATTCCCAGAGACAGGGGGGCTGGGTCCATGGCCAGAGGCTCTGCCCCCACGCAGAGAAGATGGGGGCGTGACCTAGTGGGAGGACACGTCCTTTTGCCACTAGGTCACGCCCTAACATGTCAGGCGCACGCCTTAGTCCCTCTTCCTCTACTTTACATGTTGGAAGATATGCTGTTAAACATAAAAGAGAAACTTGTACTCTCCATAGGAACCAGAGATTCATTCTGCCCGGCTTAAAGTTTCCTACGTTTGTTTGAAGAGATTTCTATATAAATCTACAAATGTTCTCCAAAGTTTCAATGACCAGCGACATGGCAAATGAGCTAAGACTAGTAATTTAAGACAGGAAAAACATTGCAAGCAATCGTTGAATCCTACTGCTTATAAAGGTCACATAAAAGACAACTAGCGTGCGTTCCAGATCTCCGCAGACGGGTGCAAGGAGTGAACATCAATGGCATTGATATCCCATAGAGAATGAATATATGAAAATCGATGGCTGCAGAGGACTCATCCCTATGAACATTTTAACCTGTTCACTACTTAACAAGGACTGCAGGAGGAAAGGCAATCATGTCTTTATTCATAAGAAACAGCAAATTGCTACATTTAGGGCTGCCTATGGTAGTAATACCCATAAATTCTAAGCATATTGGAAACCTCCCAGGAGTTACGTGATCATAAAGATATACAAGGATATAGGTCACATCTGCCTACCCCGGAAGTGTTCAATGGATGCCACACACATGCGCATATGTCCCTTTAGTGCAGGGTTTACCCTAGACCAGTCATGTCCAAACTATGGCCCTCCAGCTGTTGTGAAACTACCAATGCCATAATGCATTGCTACAGTTTTGCTATTAGAGAATGCTAAACTGGCAAGGCATGCTGGGATGTGTAGTTTCAAATCAGCTGGAGGGCTACAGCTTGGACATGCCTGCCTTAGACAGTGTAGCATGCAAACAAGACAAAGGGGAGGAGGGTAGCTGGCACTAGGCCACACCCCATTTCACCCACACACCTGCTGGCCAAAATATAAATGTCTGTATGGCTTCAGCTGAATTACACCTTAAAGCTGGTGTCTCACATGCATATACACTTAACGCTGCTGTAACCTACTGTGTTTGGGGCAACAGTAACCAAAACACTCAGTTAAACAAAGGCACACACTGTGATTGGTATAAATGCACACACTAGCATCCAAAAGGGTAAAACAGCCTTCCCTAGAACGCAGAGATAATACAAGTTATATTTCTTTCTATAAAGTTCTATGAATTTGTTACGAGTAACAAGGACACTTACTACATTTTAGCTTTAATATAATAAGGTACAGTACAGGGCATTGGCTATAATAAATAAGAAAAATATTGACAAAAAAATTGTGCAGTTGTATCAAACAAACGCCATAAGAATTACAGAAATGTAACACCAATGTAGTTCATATCACATTTATCAGTGGCGCACGCAGGGGGGTTTCTGAGTACCCAGAACCCCCTCCCCCCAGGAGTTTAAGAGGTTCCCTATTTCCATGGGTGCAAGAATTTTAAAAATCGGCCCTTGGCAACTGGAGATATCTGACTTCAAAGCAGCGGTCCCTATCCAAGCCTGTTAATTTCTCTTCCCAGTCAGATATTTCAGGTTCTGTCTGACTTAGAGTTTTTATGAGGGTATATTCCAAAAGCTGGGACTCTCCCCCTTTAATGGACACTAGCAGCTTGTCTCTACTGTTCCCAAAACCAGAGATATCAGCCTTCCAGCAGCTGGTTACTGCTCCAGCTCCACACACCTGGTATGTAGTTTTAAATCCTCGTTGGCAGATTGCTCTGCCTCCTGAACTCTGATCCCCTAGTCCCCATTACCATTTGGTAGGTGGGATTCTCTAGTTTCTAATTCCATTAAAATCTAAGAAATCTATTTCCGGGAACTGGAGATATCTGCGGTCAAGCAAGCTGTCCTCCCACCAGAAAATTATGAATAATGAGCCCACTCCACTATACACCCTTCCTCTGCATATTAAACATCCTCTACCACCCTGGAAGTTATGTATCAGGGCCCCTTCATTCAGCCCAATGCCCCCTTCTCCCACCCCATCTCCCATCATCTGTGCAGTAAAGGGGTAATTAGTGGAAATTACTGATCCAGGCCCTACATGCTGAGCGGTTGATATAATACCCCCTACCACCCGTGGAGGTATATAATTCCCCCCACCCCTACCGCTGGAGGATCGGTAGGGGTCCCAATACATTGCTATGCCCAGGGGTCTACGCTGCAGTTGACGCCCCTGTATGTGTGTATGTGTGTGTGTGTGTGTGCGTGTGCATGTATATATATATATATATTTTATTATTACTATTATTATTTATATACATTTGGTCTATCTATAATACTTAAACTGACCCGGCATATACTGGGTCACCTAAGTGTCCATCTCCGTGCTTTGCTCCGCCCATCTCAGGAAACCCCCTTCTGAAAATCCTGCGTTTGCCCATGCCTTTATCTCTGGAATAAGGCATTGGATGATGGGGGTCATCCTGAATTGAATGCTCCCCCGCGCGTTTGCATGGGGGAGCAATGTTTTCCATCTGTGCATGTGCAGGGTCCTGGGACAGTGCGGGCGGTGGGCGTCGGTGAGGGGCTGAGCCTATGGGAATGCCCAGCATTTTATAAACGTTCAGGTGGTAATTCTGTGAAGATGCAGGTGCGGGGGGCGGACAGCTGACGTCAGAGGATGTCAGCTTCCCGCCCTCTTCCCGTACGAGGAGCCCGCAGCTCTACGAGTGGCGTCTTACATCTGCGTCCACTGTAGAAATCATTCGATGGTCGGCGACCATGAAATGATTTCCTCTGCGCACGCAAGCTGCGAAAGGCGCGTGCGTGTGCCGGAGGCGGGCGTTCGTGACCAGAATTTCACAGCTTTGCATGTGAACCAGAATTACTGCCTATGTCCCCAGAACTGGCCATTTGTTATAACACGCAGGGTGTTTTTGGATGTTAAAACAGGGTTGCCGACTTTTAAATGCTCCTCTCCGGGAGAAACCGGGAGAGGAGACTTTCCTTACCCGATCGGGGGCGGGACTTGACTGTGACGTCATTAAGCCCCGCCCCCATTATGGGAAATAGGAGAAATGACTGATCTCCATGGAGGGGGCGGGGCTAACATGACACGATTGTGCCATTTTAGCTCCGCCCCCTCCCCTGAGACCCGCGGATTGCGGGAATTCCGGGAGGGTCGGCAACCCTGTGTTGAAATAAAAAAAGCCTCTTCGCTGTAGATCAGATCTCATACATTGCACCAGCAGCACAGCAATAATAATGCTCCATAATAATTAGAGAACAGTCATCCTCAGTTTTACACATCTACAGTATATACTGTGTATTAGGTAATATTACATTTTAAAGTATTAGATTTTATATTGTCAAAATAATGACGCTCGCAGTCCACGTTCCAGATCTCAACTAATATCTCATGCTTTCATTATACTAACTAAATTATACGTGCTGACTAAAAACATTGGGGACATTTACTATGGGGGGGATTTACTAAGAATGATCCCATGTTCAACCGGGTACAACCGTAATCTGACGAAAATACGACCAAATGATAAGACTATTTTACGAAGATGCCGTATTCTCAGGATTCAGACTTTCCGATGTCGATGTCATTCGTATTTGCTGGCAGACAAATAGGGACAAGGCTGAAGCATAGCATGGATGAGTCAGATCAGCGAATCAGGAGCGGGCTTCGGGGGAGCTCCGCATCTGATAGGCTCTGCAGGGATCCATAAATGGGTACTTGTGTAATATCTGGGCGCCCGATTATGTGATTGTATGCCTTAACTTAAGGCATACAATTAGATGCGATGCGACGCGATTTTCGGCAAAATCGCATTGCATCGTGACCAAATCGCATGTAATGCGATGTGATGGACGGGATTTTCCATTATAACATTGAATCCTATTGAAAATCGCATCGCATGCGATTAGGTTGCAAGCGATGCGATTTTTCTGACCTGATCTCAAAATCGGGCACCCAGTTATTACACAAGTACCCATAAATGTCCATGTTAGGAATTTAGGAGCATTGGGAGTGCAGGCAGGCTGATCCCTGACATCACATGACATCAGCCCCCCCCCCCCCCAACTTCAGCGGACTCCTGCTGATATAAAAGTCAGTTTAGACGTGAGTCCCGTGCTGAGTGAGGTGTAAGCACAGACCGCTGCACACATGCAATGCACCCGCGATGTGTGCTGAGCGTCCGTGCAGGTGATGGTAACGTGTTGGACCGGGATGCTTTTCAGGCCACAGAACCAAAGCATCTAAAAATGAAAAGAGGTGATGTTGCCTATAGAAACCAATCAATGCTTATTGTTTAACCCAATGATCCTATGGACATAGTGGTAAGCCTTCAAAAGTGATAAAATGGAGAGTGATAAAACTACCAACCAATCAGCTCCTACCTGTCATTTTTCAAACACAGCTCATGACCAGTGGCGTAACTATGGAGGGTGCAGGGGATGCAACTGCTATGGGGCCCAGACCTTTGGGGACCCGAGGGCTCAGCAGGCAATCCCCTGCACCCTTAAGAATGTTTTATTCTTGGTGTCAGGATCCAACTCATAAGATCCTACTTTTTCGTTCATGCCCCTGATAAACTCAATGTGACGAAACGCGTTGGGTATCTTCTTCTTTACAATAAATGGCTTTATCCTTGAACGGATCGTCCATCTTATTCCGAACATATATGGACATTGGATACATGAAGAGTGATTCCGATTATGTCGTATTTTAAAATAATTTACTGTCCTGTTGGGTGGTACTATATATATACGTAACAGGAACTGCAGCACTCCAGCCTTTGATAATGTGATAAATGTATTCAGCAACGTTTCAATACAAACAAAACTGTATTTTTCTCAGGCTCCTGTATGTGCGAACTGTAACCTATAGCCTGTGGCCGCATGTCTTAGATCATGTTGCTTCATATAACTCTATGAATTGGCCGTTTGAACAGTCGTGTTTGGGGAATCAGATGAGGTCACTTCCTGTGGGAGTGCCTCACACCAATTATTGCAGGTATATAAGCTGGCCCAGTGAGGCAGTGCAGCTACATTCACTCTGGTGGATGGCTGACTGGATGCACTGGTGGTAAAAAGCTGTACTGATCCTGATGACGATCCACTTAGGATTGAAACGTTGATCTGACCCATAGAATGTAAATAAAAATCCTTTGTTGCCTCTATGTCTCGGTGAGTGCCCATCACTTAAATTTGTTTATATATTTGGATGTCTTTCATCTTATGGAGCACCCCCCAGTTATAACCAAATACTGTGAGTGCGGACATCTTGGACTAGATAGATCGATAGATACAGTAGATAGATAGATACACACACACACACACATGGACCACATAAGGGCCTATTTTACTGTGCTATCTGCACTTGCGGTTCCAAAATCCACAGCAGGGAATCCATAAAGCCTTTAGCGGCCGTACTACACAGCTTGAACAGCGGACTAGCTGAGGTTAGCATAACTCGGCACAAACCCGAGAAATCCACTTAAAAGCAACAGCAAATACTTTTCATACACATAAACCTTTTATAGCTTAAAGAAAATTCACAGTTGATACAGAAATTTATGTTGCAAAACCAGGTTTTGTCCAAATAGTACAGCACGCAACACCTACAGAAACAACTGTTCAGCAGCACCGTATCCCTAGATATAATGATCACAACATGTTGGCAATGCATTCTTGGTCGTAACTATTTTTAACAGCTCTATTTCAGCAAAAGAAATGAAATCAGTAACAAACATACAAGGGCATGTTGTAGTGGCAATATTAGTAGGATACGCCAGGTGGGTTAACGTTAGGTACAAGGTACATAGGGCCAGATGTAAAGTACTGCACTAAGCTTGAAAAGTGATAACGGAGAGTGATAAAGTGCCAGCCAATCAGCTCCTCTGTATTTGAGAAATGACAGGAGCTGATTGGTTGGTGGTTTATCACTCTCCATTTTTTTACCACCCAACTGTCCCGCTTTCCAGGGGAACATCCCGATTTTTGGGGACATTCCCGCATCCCACCCGGGGCCGGCAGTGTCCTGCGGCGAGGGCATTAGGGATCCCCCCCCCCCCCCGTGTCACCCGTGAATGGGCTCTGTGTGCCTCATGCCCAAACAGCAACAAAAACAAAAAAAACATGGGGGTGTGGCCTCACAGGAGTGGTGTGAGTATAGGCCACACCCCTTTCTGCTAGGCTACACCCCCACCCCCGACCCCGCCTCTGCCATCCCCCCCTCACTGGCAATTGTTGTGGCTCCCTTACTTGAATTATGAACTGTGCTGCATCCCCTCCTCAGGTGCCGCCACTGCTGACAACCATTATGACGGGAAGCGGTCATCTATTAGAATGAACTTAGGTCTACAGTCATTAGGTCGACCCCACTAAGTCGACTGGCAGGAAGGTCGACCTGACTTAAGGTCGACATGGGCCAAGGTCGACATGACTTAAGGTCGAATTTGCATAAAGGTCGACATGAGGAAGGTCGACTGGTCATAATGTCGACATGGGTTTTTCACTGTTTTTTGAGCCGACATGTGCCGATAGGCGGTATTTCATGCCCTACCATCCACTAGGGCGTGGTGGGAGAATAAAATAGTGTGCCGAGCGCAGCGAGGCACCATGCCCGAAGCATTGCGAACGAAGCGAGCGATGCGAGGGTCGGATTCTCATTGCCAACTGTGTCCATGTCGACTGTGTCGACATTCGGATAAAAAAACTGTGAAAAACCCATGTCGACCTTATGACCAGTCGACCTTCCTCCTGTCGACCTTTATGCAAATTCGACCTTAAGTCATGTCGACCTTGGCCCATGTCGACCTTAAGTCAGGTCGACCTTCCTGCCAGTCGACCTAGTGGGGTCGACCTAATGACTGTAGACCTAAGTTCATTCTGACAGATGTACCGCTTCCCATTATGACCTTGGAAAGACAGTCCGACTTTTCGTCCAATTGGCCAGCTGCATTGTCCCCTGGTGGAGAGGTGGCCCTCTCAATCACAGAGCAAGCTGTGAATATATGCTGTCCGCATGCGTGCACCATCAATTCAGTTGATAGAAGAACTGAGGGAGGCTCAGCAGCTCCCACAGAGCTGTGTTTTCCAACAGCATGGCAAAGATAGGGAGGTAGACTCGTCGGTTCGTAATAATCCATGAGGCCATGCCCCTTGCCAACAGGCCATGTCGCTATACTAAGGCTGCGTTGCTTTTTTTGGGATGCGCACTTTTGTTGCATGCTGGAGTCCAGATGTCTCATTAGAGGATGTTGGGACGAAGGATATGTAGATCCTGCACCACTGTAGGACAAATTAGTTATCAACCTTATGCTGTTTCCTGGGTGCCGCATGGCTCCGGATACACTCAGAGCACATGATCCCTATGGGAACTACCAACTGGACCAGTGGCTGGAGGTGCCACCAGAAATTTGAATAAACAGTATTCATACAACAAAAGAGTTTGGCTCCAACCGCTGCCAAACCAAGACCTTTCTTTGTGGAGGCACACTTAACAATTTGATATGATGAAAATAATTGAAAACATAACTTTTAATCCACTTATGCTAAAATAATAGTCAAAAAGAGAAAAAAAATAAAATAATAGTGTCAGAAGGATCAGAAAATATATACATTCTGCCTTAACCACTTGGGCGGAATTTTTCTAGGCTCAGCTGCGCTGCCGCAGCGGGCTGTCCCGAATAATTTCCAGGCATACCACTAATATAGAATAGGTGCACGCCAGTGGTGTGCAGGTGTGCTCCACTGGCGCACTACCTCTAGAGTCCCCCCCCCCTCCTCTGCTCCAGCGATCACACGCCGGAGCTCTCCTGCGGAGGTGAGGGGGATGGCCTTCCTATGATCTGTGGTGGGTTTTGCTGGGGCAGGACAAACCTTTCTGGTAGGAACAGAGCATTTTCTCCCTGAAGGAGAGGGTCAGGTAGGCAACCCTGTATAATTTGTATTTATCACTCAATCTGTGATGGAATATTTTCAACAAGTTACACTATAAATGCAATTTTGGTACTTGTTTCCTATCTGGGCGCCCGCTAAGTTAATTGCGCACCATGCTATTCTCCGTATAAAAATCGGATCGCATCACATCGGATACCACAAATACACATACACGATATTGAACGATGCGATGCGATCCGATTCGATTTCCCATAGGAAACAATGTTAAATGGATCAATTTACCCAAATCAGCATAGGGAAGAATGGTAAATGGGCCAGAAACCCCCAAAAAACCCACAGAGCAGTGGAATGTCCCCCCAAAAGTAGTTGACGCCACCCCGCCATCAACGTGAACCCGAAGCGTGGCGAGCGCAGCGAGCCCGCGAGGGGCGGCGGTACGCGTCCTCCGACTTTTTCATGCCCTACTATCCACTAGGGCGTGGAGTGAGAATAGAATAGTGTGGCGAGCGCAGCGAGCCACCGAGCCCGAAGCGTGGCGAGCGCAGCGAGCCCCGCGAGGGGACGCGGATACCTTCACAGGTAAACGCGTCCCTTCGCGGGCTTCCCAGGTGTCCGCGTCGCCATGGACACCTGGGAAGGCCGCGAAGGAAAGCGTTTACCTGTGAAGGTATCCGCGTCCGCTCGCCGCGCTTCGGGCTCGGTGGCTCGCTGCGCTCGCCACACTATTCTATTCTCAATCCACGCCCTAGTGGATAGTAGGGCATGAAAAGGTCGGAGGACGGGTACCGCCGCCCCTCGCAGGCTCGCTGCGCTCGCCACGCTTCGGGTTCACGTTGATGGTGGGGTGGCGTCAACTACTTTTGGGGGGACATTTCAATGTTCAGGGGTGTTTTTGGCCCATTTACTATTGTTCCTATGATAATTTGGCAAAATTGAGCCATTTCACATTGTTTCCTATGGGAAATCGAATCGGATCGCATCGCATCGTTTACCATCGTACATGATCGAGTACCGAATCCGATGCGATGCGATCAGATTTCATTACGGTGCCGTACGTAGAAAACCTGGGCGCCCAGATAGGAAACAAGTACCGCAATTTTTGTCACTATGTAATTGTCTCATTAGATGGAATGACTGCAGTGTAATCGCACCTCACGTGAGCTTCAGGTAATTGAGGTGATTCAGGGCAGGAACATACCAAAGCCAAGTTCCACCAATGTGAAGGAGCATTGAATATAAAGTGTTTCCAATAATCTCATGTGATTAATCACAGACACATTCAGCTGCACTGTGCCTTCCTTATGCAATTAATCACATGAGATTTAATCAAGCCATTGGGAATAGCACGGGCAGTGATGGTCAGAGGTGGCCGAAGATGACCCATGTTCCTTTGGCCAAGGCTACATCTCTGTCATATTTCTTACACAAACATGTTCTAGAGCATAAGTGTCCGGCTACCTGACACTGGGGCTGATTCCGAGTTCGAAGCAAAAAATAAATAAAGTAATCTGGGGTGGTGCCCCCAGCTGCTGGAAGAGATAGGGGGAAATTTACTAATATGAAAAACCTAGTTTTTCGTATTAGTATTTCCCCTACGACTGCATACGACTGTTTCAGCCGTTATGCACAGTCGTGTTCCGGAGCGGGATTTACAAAGCAGTCATATACGACTGCTTTGTAACCCTCCGATGGTGTAACCATTCGTATTAGCGGCCGTATATACGGCCGATAATAAGAATTAGTACAGGCAGTCTGCACGGATCAGTCAGATCCGTGCAGGCTGCAAGGTGTAAAAAAAAATGGAAAAATAAATAAAAAAAACAGCGTGGGGTCCCCCCCATTCAGCTGTAACCAGCACCAGTCTGAAGGAGTTAATGCTTTGGCCGGGGGGACTTGTTTAAAAAGTCTCCCCCCGGCTGTGGCATTACCCTGCTGGCTGGTCTGGCCTGGGGCTGGTTCTTAAAATACGGGGGACCCCTAGTCATTTTGTCCCCCGTATTTTGGGAACCAGCCCCGGACCTGGAGCCTGGGGCTGGTTGTTAAAAATCGGGGAACCCCTATTTGTCGGGTTCCCTGATTTTTAATTACCGGCCCCGGCTCTTTCAGCCTGGTGCTGGTTACAGCTGTGGGGGGGACCCCACGCCGTTTTTTTTAAATATTTATTTATTTTTCTATTTTTTTTACACAAAAGCCTGCACGGATCTGACTGATCCGTGCAGGCTAAAGCCAAATACGACAGGACAATCAAGGTGTATTTTCCTGCCGTATTATCGTGCCTGTTTTACACCAATTAGCAGCCGTATTATCAATACGGCTGCTTAGTAAATCAGGAACCACCATTCTTTTGAATGGTGATTCCTGTCGTATCCTATCAATGGTGTAGACATTCGTATTTGTAAATACAAATACGAATGTCCCATCTATAGGAATACGAATTGCTGTATTTTTATGATAGTAAATCCCGAAAATACAAATGTGTAAAAAATAGGTGTATTTCTGCCTACGAATACACCTATTTTTTACGAATTCATATTAGTAAATTTCCCCCATAGTGTCTAGGTCAACCGTCACTAGGGTCGACACCTTGAAATGGTCGACATACCTAAGGGAACATTGACAAAAGGTCGACAAAATCTTATGGTCGACATGAAAAAGGATGACATGTGTTTTTAGTTTTTCCGATTTGACTATCCACGTGGGCATAGTGTAGGAATATATTAGTGTGCCGAGTGCAGCAAGGCACTGGGCCCAAAGTATGGCGAGTGCAGCAAGGTTTACACGGTACACCTATACGGTGTCCATGTCGACATATGTGGACACAGCCACCAAAAAAAGAGAAAAATTTATGTAGGCATTATTCATGTCGACCATAAGCTTGTGTCAACCTTTTGTCAGTGTCCACCTTGGGTAGGTCTACCATGACATTATCTACCATTTATACCATAACCGTGCTGGACGCCCAATTATGCCATCATAGCCCTACTCTTGCTTTACACTGTACTGTATATTGTCAGTAAATTTCCCCCTGGTGGTGTCATCTTAGCCCTATCCCCTGCTTAAAAAAGCAGGGGATAGGGCCAAGATGACACCACCAGAGGAAATGTAGTAACATTGCCAATTACGGACGATCCGGTGTACAAAAGTGTACGACTGGGATTGGCCGAAAATACGAACTGAAAATATGGCTAACCTCCACACTGCATGCTGTAAGAATCAGAAATGGTTTGAGGAACAAGACGAAGAGTTTAAGGTGTTGAATTCACCTCCAAATTCCCCAGATCTCAATCCGATCGAGCGTCTGTGGGATGTGCTGTAAAAACACATCCGAACAATGGAGGCCCCACCTCGCAACTTACAGGACTTAAAGCATCTGCTGCTAACGTTTTGGTGGTTACCACAGGACACCGTCGGTGGTCTTGTGGAGTCCATGTCTCGATGGGTCACAGCTGTTTTGGGCTGTGGGGGGGGGGGGAGGACCTACACAATATTAGGCTGAACACCATAACTAAGAACTTGCTGATATGAGAAAGTGGTTTATTCCATAATTTATGTTAAGAACACAGAGCCAACATATGTTTCAACCAGTGGATTTCAAAAACTTCCTGAGGAAAGTCACTGTGCTTTATTTTTATGAACCTGAGCACTATGGACAGATAATATACTTGCTTCTGGAGTTGATTCCAAGCTGATGTGGCTATTGTACAAATGACTATAAATGGAAGGATGGCTAAAGGTTCTGAACAATACAATTACATCTCTGTACTGGTCATTTTGCCTCTATATTGCCAATTTACCTACCGAGAGTGCACACATAGGATGTGTTTGGAGAGAATACGGGCCTATTAGCCACGCTCCCCAGAGAATTGTATTTGATTAACTATGAACAAGATACTAAATGCAAAGGCGCTAATTAGATGTGTAATGCATGTGATTGGGATGGGAAAGAAGTGTCTAAATAATATGTTTTTAATTGTATGTTCTCATTGTTGTATTGAGATGGTCTGAACATTGAGCTACTAATAACATGTCATCAGCCCCTTCTTACCACACTCAAAGTTACAAAACAAAGCCAAAAACCTAGAATCAGCATAAGTGATGTTTATGTCAGTGCACACCCCCCCCCCCCTCTCACAAAAAAAAGAGACATCTTCTTTACAACCCTGATAGGTATTTTTGAGGTATTCAAGTAGTCGCAGTAATGAACTGCAGGCTAATTAATTCCCCAGGGGTATTCAATTACCCTCGCCAACAACACTTCCTGGAAGTGAAAAATTATCCCAAATAACTAGGGGGTTAACAGATGCTGCTACCCTGGTAACACATGAATCTATAAACTTTTCATGGATTCTGGGGAAGATGTATAGTACTAATCCTTAAAAATAAATAAACATAAGGGGGATAAAGGGGGGTGTGCAATCTGGGATCACGGCTGTCGATCCCCGCCGACAGCCGTGATCCTGGCCTGTTTGCGGTCAGATCGACCACATAACGACAGATGGGATTCAATGTCCCGCCTGCCGATGGATTGTCGATCTGCTGCCCAGGTAACGAAAATCCGCGGCCGTTATCGGCAGAACGAGCCCGACAGCTTCTGAAGTTGGGCCCGTTCTGCCGTGATCCCGCATCAATGCTGACGTTCATGACAGCATTGAATAGGAAGCTGCCGCTATTTCCCACGGAAAAACAGTGATAAACATCCAGCCAATCAGCTCCTACCTGTCATGTTACAGGCTGTGAAGTGAGCGGCGGGGTCCCTTCAGCAGATTGGAACTAGTAGAGGTATTGGCTACAAGTTCCCATATGCTGCAGGGACCCCGCCGCTGACTTCCCATCTGCCGTAGGGACCCCAGCACTGACTGCCCAGCCCGCTGCAGGGACCGCCTGCGCTGTGCCGCCCAACCCCGCTGCCCAAGCACGGGGCAACAGGAGAGCCCCCCCCGTGGGGGCCCCTTTTGTGTGGAGGCCCTGGGGCGACCGCCCCTGTCGCCCCGTGCTTGATCCGCCTCTGCCCTATAGAAGATACTCCAGCTGTTGTTGAACTACACATCCCAGCATGCCCAGCATCAGTTTTGGCATGGCCAAATAGCAAAACTGTATGAGGGCATGCTGGGATGTGTAGTTCAACAACAGCTGGAGTGTCAAGGTTATCCATCACTGCCCTAGAGTAATCTATGAGCTACCCACCACTGTTTTATTTGGGAGAAGGAGCAAACGGCTCCTATCAGAGTCCCTGTCCGGGCAACTCAGAAATGGTGCAATCGGGTGAATAAAGATTCCGAATTGCCTCAAATTTAGGAAATGGGGCATTTTTTATTTCTGGTGCTGACCACAAATAATAACAGATTTGCCCAACTGTGAACACATCTTTCTAAAAATAAAAACCTCACTTTCCCATCAGCGGCAGCTGAATCGCAGGGCAGGGTTGTACAGCACAACTTCTGATTAATGCATTGATCTACTTATCTAGCCTCTGATGAATGGTTTCTTTGTTACGACATGTCTTGTCGGCGAGGGGTCGTTCATCGCTGCCTCTTGTAGCAGATGTTGTGTGGTGATGCGCAAATATATAAAGACAGAGGTTCACATATATGTTACTTTACTGCCTATTGGCTTAAAGCCCACTCTTGGGTGGCACCCTCAAAAGGGGTGATAAAAAAGTGCCGGCTCTTCTGCAGTGACAGGAGCCTGGTGCTGCAGAGTTACACTTTCCTGCAGCACTAGGCACCACAGATAGCCCCATCTCTGGTGATAGTGGACACACCCCCTGGAGTGAAGACAATTGGGTCTCTGTGAGGCCACACCCCTTTCAAATAGACCAATCTATTTTGTCGGGGGGTGTTCGGTGTTGTTGCAGAGAGCGCACCAGGTGTCACCACACCCAGTGATGCCTTTGACCCAGTGTGTGCATTTTTAGGCTATAATGGGCATAGGGGCTCTACAATGGAACTTACTTTTTTAAAGGTTGCTCATTGGAAAGAGTAGGCATGCTCTTAGAAAGGTGCTGTGCGGCTCATCCAGTTCATTGATGACCGCTGATCCGTGATCTGGTAGCAGATTGGAATTTTTTTTTTTTTTAACAATGTGCTTTGAAGATCTCATTTGTTTTTAAACATTATGTGTATTTGTTGTGTGGTTCTGTTATTTATTTGAACGGTATTTATTTTATGGTTAAAATAAAAATCCCATCATCATTTTGGGATTTAATACAGAACGTTTCATTGGCCCATTTCTTCAGGAAGTTAATTTATTATGAACTCTGCACAGTGTCACTGACTACCATGGCAACCACAGTCACATGGAACATGATACATTGGGCAGAAAGAGCTGGATACACAAGTCTAAACTCTGTCTGCTCTGTGCACTGTAAAGTCATCTCCCTTTCATTTATATTTCTGCCTTACAAAAATACTGGTTCTGTATGCTTACGCTAACAGCAGTACTTTTTAACCCGGAGAGATTTTGAAAAGGATTCAAATAAAATACATAATCAAAAGGCACTTAGCTTTCTAATTATAAACCTACTATGTGGGATTTCTGCTTCGAAATATCTAGTCAGATACATCTCTGCAATAATATTTACACCTTTGACATTGTAGACAAAGAAAAAACACTTAAGAAGAAAGGAAAACATTACACATTTTACCTTTAATGACGAGCGGTTTTGCCAATCCTAGTGACTAAGGAAAATGGACTCTATGTATAATTGATCAATGTGTAGGTGGGTAGACAGATTTAAATTTAGCAAATGAGGTGGTGGCATGGGGATTCCTGATCAGGCTAGCATATAAATTGATCTGACAAGAGGACAGCGAGGTCATGGTTGGCAAGTTTTCAAAGTGCATTTTGGAAGGCTAAAGCTGGATAAAGACAAGATTTATATGTGTCTAGGTCCTCGATTAACTCCTTAGTCACCTCTACTGCAGTCGTTACTCTAAGACGGATAAAAGTGTTATATAACACAGCTAAAGAACAAACATTCTTCACTAGTAGAATTCCTTCATCCAAGCTTTCAGCATCATACACAACGACTGCATGGTAAAACCCTCTGGAGGACCAATTACAAGTCACTTGCTTTCTGCTGCTAGAATTGATGTATTTTATTGATAGGAGTTTCTATTTGATTTACTGTTGAATATTAAATAAGTATTATGCAACACATGTGTGCCATCTGCCTCATTGCAGATTCCTATTAAATATACAGCACTATCTAGGTATTTTTCTTTTTCTTTTAGTATGAATATTTAGAGAACTAGTGTAACTCCATATTGACATTATATATATATATATATATATATATATATATATATATATATATATATATATATACATATATATATATTCAACCTTCTGCTATTAATATATATATATATATATATATATATATATTATATATATATATATATATATTAATAGCAGAAGGTTGACTTTTATGAGTGACACATCTCTATTATACCATTCATTGTCATATATCAAATTAAAGTTCTCAGTCTGTAGATTAGCAAATAAATCTAATGTTGTAACTGGTTGCTTCATTTCGGAGTTATATAGCAAAATGATCTTCTGCTATTTACAGTGCCTCACCATTGTGCTCTGGAAAATAAGAGTTGGTAAACTTTCTCAGTGCAACTGCTGGGCTACGTGAAACATGTGACATACTGGGTAGTTTGGAAACTGTGGCCCTTATCCAGGTTGATTCGGTCGGCCCCAAATTCATATGGGGGACCGATGTTTTGCGTATGTGCATGAGCAACGGCATTTCAGCACATGTGTATACGCTGGGAGCATGCGAATCCATGAAAATGCTGGGCGTACACATGCTAATGCGTTTCTAATGCACGTGCGAGAGGCGGACAGTTGACATAACCGGATGTCAGCTGCCCACCCAATTCCCTGGAATTCTACACGCATATGTACGAGTGGTCTGGACCACCCTTACATATGCGTGCACCTTCAAAATCATTCGATGGTCGGGGACCATCAAATGATGGGGAGTGACACACTGGCATGCGAATGAATGTTTATGTAAAACATCCATTTGCATGCCGGGAGAACGAACCTGGTGTGCAAAGGGGGGGGGGGGGGGGGACATACCACCATTCGCAGGGAGGGTTCTGGTTGACTAGTAAGTGTGCAAATTCTCCCCCGAGGGAGCCAACCAGAATAATGAGGGAAAATATATATGTAATATATAATCAGGCGCAAGTGGTTAATTAAATAATTAATATAAAAAACAATATATTAAATGGCAGCTCCCAATGGATTCCCAGCAGGGGATCCAGTGAAACAAAATCTAGGGGATATAATTATTCTAATCAAATAATTATAGAGAGCGCACTGAATTAAGCACAAATATTTATTAAAAAACAATAGATGAAAAGCTCATATAAACGATCACAATTATTTAATAAAATATAACAATAAAATCAATATGATATAAAATAGTTATAGACCACTGGGCAATCACTGATGCCCCACACAATGCTATATGAATAATGTCCAGTTGCTCTTACCCACTAAGGATGATGTTATGTCCAGTAGCGGGGAACTTGTAATTGAGTTTGATGAGATATGAGAAGACAAAGTCCATCCAGTAAGTTTATGGAAATATGTGATGTTTGAATGGGGGGAAAAAAAACGGAGGGGGATTTGTAGAGATGAAAAGGTGACTCGCAGAGCAGCCTCGCTGTTGGAAATAGATGTATCTGTGCTACAACCGGCAGATGATGGTAATGAGCCGGGAGCACTCCATAGTGAACCAGCGGCGCGGCTAGGTGTATGTTGGAGAAGTCTGTCTCATCTACCACCGTGACGTTCTGGGGAAGAGAGCCAACGGTGGGAGTGACGGGGTACCTGCCGCACTTGGTCTCGGGGTCTGGAGCGAAAAGTGAGAAAAGTGACTTTTGGAAAATGGCTGCCCCCATACGAAAGACAGTTTTTTTAAACAGGTTTTCCTATGGGGCAGCCATTTTCTGAAAGACACTTTTTTTCATAAGTGCTTCCGACCATACAGAACTGCAGTGCCGGGATCCACAACGGAGGTACCGGCTGCACGGGGGTAGGTCGACACAGGGGGGCGTCGACACGCGCGCGGGGGGGCGCGGGGCGGCTCCAGTGCTGTGAATATTTAATGAGCGCTCATTAAATATTCACTGTGCTGAATTTAGGACCCAGCTCATTGGCTGGGTCCTAAATACCGTTTCAGAACCCAATTTTGAGCCTAAAATACCGGTTCTGAAACGGGTAGGACCCTGCATTTTAGACGGTTAGAAAAAACGGTATTTTCTAACCGGTTAAGTGGTCCTGCACCTTTCAGACCGCACAGATTACCGTTTTAAAACGGTAAAAAAACGGCAATATACCGTTTACAAAGTGCGGTCTGAAAGGGGCATAACTGGCTGTCCATATTTAAGTGTGAGCCGGCCAATCAAAATGGCCTTCCTTTAATTACAGATCACCTGTGTTCACAGCACACCCTTGATTAGGGTAAGAGCCTGGTTTATTATCACAAATGTCCTTGTAGGAAAGTTTGTTATTTCACTCCTGTTTCTTATTATCAACAACGTTACATTATAAACATATACATTCAAACAATGTGGCATCTTCAAAAGTTGCAATATATCTAAAGCACAAGGGTGCTACCGATAAGGTATATTAGATATAGTAATAGAATATGTGGAACATTAGAATAACATGCCAGTTAAATTATATATGGAATAGATTAGTATATATATATATATATTTTATTTTCTAATGAGAAAAAGAAATATAAAGGTTTTCAAATATATTAGAAAATAAGGAACTCCTTGTGCTCTCTGGGTGAGATTCAAACCGAGAGCTGCTGGGTATCTCTCACTAGAAGTCTGTGTCTTACCGCTGAGCCACAGGCTCTACATGCTGCTGATGTGAATTGGTAGAAATATATGAAGTTGATAAAATGAGATTTAAAGAATAGAAAACTAAATAAAAGGTTAAAGTATTAGATATATTGCAACTTTTGAAGATGCCACATTGTTTGAATGTATATGTTTATAATGTAACGTTGTTGATAATAAGAAACAGAAGTGAAATAACAAACTTTCCTACAAGGACATTTGTGATAATAAACCAGGCTCTTACCCTAATCAAGGGTGTGCTGTGAACACAGGTGATCTGTAATTACAAGGAAGGCCATTTTGATTGGCCGGCTCACACTTAAATATGGACAGCCAGTTACCCTCCCATATCTTCTGAGGAAACCGTCTGATCCCACGACGGAGAAACGCGTTAAGACCGGGAGGACCACCCGGCACTCACCTTTACCCACCACTTTGCTTCAAATCACCAGATTTATTTGCTATCCTCGGGGCCGATACCTGTGAGCAGAAGGGTGACCTGCGGCGATCCTGGACTTTACCATCCACAGGCTCCCCCGAGAGGTGTGACTCGCTCCAGACCCCGAGACCAAGTGCGGCAGGTACCCCGTCACTCCCACCGTTGGCTCTCTTACCCAGAACGTCACGGTGGTAGATGAGACAGACTTCTCCAACATACACCTAGCCGCGCCGCTGGTTCACTATGGAGTGCTCCCGGCTCATTACCATCATCTGCCGGTTGTAGCACAGATACATCTATTTCCAACAGCGAGGCTGCTCTGCGAGTCACCTTTTCATCTCTACAAATCCCCCTCCGTTTCCCCCCCCCCCCAATCAAACATCACATATTTCCATAAACTTACTGGATGGACTTTGTCTTCTCATATCTCATCAAACTCAATTAAAAGTTCCCCGCTACTGGACATAACATCATCCTTAGTGGGTAAGAGCAACTGGACATTATTCATATAGCATTGTGTGGGGCATCAGTGATTGCCCAGTGGTCTATAACTATTTTATATCATATTGATTTTATTGTTATATTTTATTAAATAATTGTGATCATTTATATGAGCTTTTCATCTATTGTTTTTTAATAAATATTTGTGCTTAATTCAGTGCGCTCTCTATAATTATTTGATTAGAATAATTATATCCCCTAGAACCAGAATAATGGCCTGTGATAGGTATTTGCAGCCACCCTCTAAGCAAGAAACTTTCTCATTTTGACCCCTTACTTGGTGAAAAGGGGTAAAAAAAAGTCCACCGCAGCAAAGATTTGCCCGCCCCCCTCCCCCCCCCATTTTTTTTTTTTAACTTCCACTGAAAATTGTACAGTGTATGTGAGTAACTCAACACTGTATTTCAAAGGAGGAAAAAGTAAGAACAGAAGAAGAGAGAATGACCTTGTGGAATGATATTACTACAGACACATTAGACGTCAATTACCAATAATGCAATAAAATAAGACAGACATGACCAACCATAAGTTTGTTAGTTGGAGACCAACGACGGGAAGTTCACGGAAACTCTGAGATTATGGCAAACAGCATGTGGTATGCATTTAAGCTGAATTTCTACTGAGGGAAATACCGTATATAAAATAAGACTTGGCATAGGAAAGGGCATGCAGTGTATGGAATGCCAGAGAGAGTATTGCAACAACGAGTAAGAACATAAAATTCTGCCACACGGTAGCCATAATTGTGTGCACTCTACCTGATACATACATTGCAAAGATTATTGCACTGGAAAGACACCTGAGGAGGTGACATTTACCCTACACTTTGTATAAACAAGGCTTATAGATGCACAACAGTGTAGAAAGGAATCCAAACATGACAAACTGGAAGAGGACACAGATTGGTCCCTAAAACTGTAGAAATACTTAGTCATACACTTAGGAAAAGAGAACATGATTCGGATGCGGGGAATATGCAAATATGGAGATCATAGCAACAAAAATATCCTCAAGCTGACTGTTCATAGGACACTCAGTGATGTAGGCACAAATAGTATAATAGGGTATATGTCGACAGTGATAAAGTCAACACAAGCAATTTAGATAAAAGCGAAAGTTGGGTTGATTGACTTAGCATGCTTCGGGCACTTTACCATCCATGTGGACTCGACTGGGTAACGTATGGAAAAGTTTAAAAATTGAAATAAATTAAATAAAGAGGGAGATTCTCTAAACTAAAAATGCGGTAAAAACCCCATTATCGGGGCATCGGGAAAAATTTGGCGATGCCCCATAGTAGCCTATGGGCTTCTAACGCGACCCCCCGCCGCTCCAATGCCGCCCGACGCAGCCTATAGTGTAGATGAAGCAGTATCAACACCGAAGGATTGAGGCACGGCTGTACACTCCTAGGCTTGTTTATAAAGCATATGGCGCTACCAAACTCTAAGATGACAATTATATTATTCTGGATAATGGTGATATACAGAACTGAAACAGATGAATACCTGTATCCAGTGGCGCAATGGCGCTGCAGCCCAAGAGGTGACTTGGGGGAGCCTGGGCTGTGGGGGCGCATGGTCTCTGCAGATTTCAATGGGTTTGGCCATCCATATGGAATCTGGTGGAAATGTCTCTACAAAAATGTCCACCGCCTTGGAGGAGACAGATGCTAGAAGTCCTACTGGTCAGAATATATCACTACCCGGAAGTTACAGGTTGCCCATGGAATATATAAAAACGGTGGACATTCCCATGGAGGACCCCATCCCCGCCACTATCCACCCACGGCCCACCCTGATCCTTGCGAATGGCTTGGCGACTATATAAATGGGAGCTGCACCTGCGCATAATATACCATGCGCAGAGCCCCAAATATCGGAACTGTGCCGACTTTGCCCCATTCCAAGTCAATTAGAATCAGGGCAAATATTGGGTCAAATAAGGGGAAATATATCATTACAAAATAAAGGGAGGCACAAACTTATTATATTATATAGAAGGGGCACATTCTACTAAATCATTTTATATCATTTTAGAGAGGGAGGGCGATGTCTTTTTACCTTTTTAATCGATCTGTTTATTTGCGTCACTGGCAGGTGTCAAAACACCGGTGAAGATGTTCCACTGGGGAAACTATAGTCCTCGCCCCTCCCCCATACCTGTATACTCACTGACCTGCCAGCAACCCGTATACTCACTGACCGGCCAGCAACCCGTATACTCACTGACCAGCCAGCAACCTGTATCTCACTGACCTGCCAGCAACCCGTATACTCGCTGTCCTGCCAGCAACCTGTATACTCACTGTCCTGTCAGCAACCTACTGTATATACTCACTGTCATGCCAGCAACCCGTATACTCACTGACCAGCCAGCAACCCGTATACTCACTGACCAGCCAGCAACCCGTATACTCACTGACCAGCCAGCAACCTTTATACTTACTGACCAGCCAGCAACCTGTATCTCACTGACCGGCCAGTAACCCGTATACTCACTGACCTGCCAGCAACCCGTATACTCACTGACCAGCCAGCAACCTACTGTATATACTCACTGACCTGCCAGCAACCTACTGTATATACTCACTGTCCTGCCAGCAACTCGTATACTCACTGACCAGCCAGCAACCTGTATCTCACTGACCGGCCAGCAACCCGTATACTTACTGACCAGCCAGCAACCTGTATCTCACTGACCGGCCAGCAACCCATATACTCACTGTCCTGCCAGCAACCCGTATACTCACTGTCCTGCCAGCAACCCGTATACTCACTGACCTGCCAGCAACCTACTGTATATACTCACTGACCTGCCAGCAACCCGTATACTCACTGTCCTGCCAGCAACCCGTATACTCACTGTCCTGCCAGCAACCCGTATACTCACTGTCCTGCCAGCAACCTACTGTATATACTCACTGTCCTGTCAGCAACCTACTGTATATACTCACTGTCATGCCAGCAACCCGTATACTCACTGACCAGCCAGCAACCCGCATACTCACTGACCAGCCAGCAACCCGTATACTCACTGACCAGCCAGCAACCCGTATACTCACTGACCTGCCAGCAACCCGTATACTCACTGACGTGCCAGCAACCCGTATACTCACTGTCCTGCCAGCAACCTGTATATTTACTGACCTGCCAGCAACCTACTGTATATACTCACTGTCCTGCCAGCAACCTGTATACTCACTGTCTTGTCAGCAACCTACTGTATATACTCACTGTCCTGCCAGCAACCCGTATACTTACTGTCAAGCCAGCAACCTGTATACTCACTGACCAGCCAGCAACCCGTATACTCGCTGTCCTGCCAGCAACCTGTATACTCACTGTCTTGTCAGCAACCTACTGTATATACTCACAGTCCTGCCAGCAACCCGTATACTTACTGTCATGCCAGCAACCCGTATACTCACTGACCAGCCAGCAACCCGTATACTCACTGGCCAGCCAGCAACCTGTGTATTCACTGACCGGCCAGCAACCCGTATACTCACTGGCCAGCCAGCAACTTGTATCTCACTGTCCGGCCAGCAACCCGTATACTTACTGACCAGCCAGCAACCTGTATCTCACTGACCGGCCAGCAACCTTTATACTTACTGACCAGCCAGCAACCTGTATCTCACTGACCGGCCAGCAACCCGTATACTCACTGACCAGCCAGCAACCTGTATACTCACTGACCGGCCAGCAACCCGTATACTCACTGACCAGCCAGCAACCTGTATACTCACTGACCAGCCAGCAACCTAGTAGTAGTAGTAGTAGTACGTTTATTTATAAGGCGCCACAAAGTGTCCGCAGCGCCGTACATAGAAAAAAAAAAAAAAATTACAAGGTAACGTACAGGGTGTGTAGAAAGATACAGTATAAATAGGGGTATAGCTGGTAGAACTAAAATCAGCATCAGTTCAGAAGTAGGTGTCAAAATAGTCAAGGAGACCGAAGATGAAGTAGAGGAAGGGAAGAACAGGACAGGAGCACAGGTGAGGTAATGAGGTAGGGTGAGTTCGTGAGGAAGGAGGGCCCTGCTCATAAGAGTTAACATACTAAAAATAGGTGGGTGGACGAACGAAATACAATAGGATAAGTAGGAACGGAGGGGAACGGAGGCAGGATAGGAGGATCAAAAGAGGTTAGGAGGAGGGATAGGCTAGTCGAAAAAAGTGGGTTTTGAGGGAGCGCTTGAAGGAGGTAAGGGAATCAGATAGCCTGATGGGTGGCGGGAGGTTGTTCCAGTGCAGGGGGGCAGCGCGAGAGAAATCTTGGACACGGGAGTGGGAGGAGGTGATTAGGTGAGAGGTCAGTCGGCGGTCAGCGATGGAGCGAAGAGGACGGGAGGGAGTGTGGATAGAGATCAGTGAAGAGAGGTAGGGAGCTGTGGAGGAGGAGAGAGCCTTGTAGGTGGTGGTGAGGAGTTTAAAGAGAACTCGGAAAGGAATGGGGAGCCAGTGAAGAGATAAACAGAGGGGGGAGGCGGAGGTAGAGCGGCGGGAGAGGAAGATGAGCCTAGCAGCAGCGTTAAGAATGGATTGGAGAGGTGCGAGGCGGGTGAGAGGTAGCCCAGAGAGAAGGATGTTGCAGTAGTCAAGGCGGGAGATGACAAGAGAGTGAATGAGAATTTTGGTCGCGTCAGTGGAGAGGAATGGTCTGATGCGTGAGATGTTGCGTAGGTGAAAGCGGCACCTACGCAACCTGTATCTCACTGAACGGCCAGCAACCCGTATACTCACTGACCTGCCAGCAACCCGTATACTCACTGACCTACCAGCAACCTGTATACTCACTGACCTACCAGCAACCCGTATACTCACTGTCCTGCCAGCAACCTGTATACTCACTGACCTACCAGCAACCCGTATACTCACTGTCCTGCCAGCAACCCGTATACTCACTGACCAGCCAGCAACCTGTATCTCACTGACCGGCCAGCAACCCGTATACTCACTGACCAGCCAGCAACCCGTATACTCACTGACCGGCCAGCAACCCGTATACTCACTGACCGGCCAGCAACCCGTATACTCACTGACCTGCCAGCAACCTACTGTATATACTCACTGTCCTGCCAGCAACCCGTATACTTACTGACCAGCCAGCGACCTGTATCTCACTGACCTGCCAGCAACCCGTATACTCACTGACCTGCCAGCAACCCGTATACTCACTGACCTGCCAACAACCCGTATACTCACTGACCTGCCAACAACCTGTATACTCACTGTCCTGCCAGCAACCCGTATACTCACTGTCCTGCCAGCAACCTACTGTACATACTCACTGTCCTGCCAGCAACCTACTGTATATACTCACTGTCCTGCCAGCAACCTACTGTATATACTCACTGACCGGCCAGCAACCCGTATACTCACTGACCAGCCAGCAACCTGTATACTCACTGACCGGCCAGCAACCCGTATACTCACTGACCAGCCAGCAACCTGTATACTCACTGACCAGCCAGCAACCTGTATCTCACTGAACGGCCAGCAACCTGTATACTCACTGACCTACCAGCAACCCGTATACTCACTGTCCTGCCAGCAACCTGTATACTCACTGACCTACCAGCAACCCATATACTCACTGTCCTGCCAGCAACCTACTATATATACTCACTGTCCTGCCAGCAACCCGTATACTCACTGACCAGCCAGCAACCTGTATCTCACTGACCGGCCAGCAACCCGTATACTCACTGACCAGCCAGCAACCTGTATACTCACTGACCGGCCAGCAACCCGTATACTCACTGACCGGCAAGCAACCCGTATACTCACTGACCTGCCAGCAACCTACTGTATATACTCACTGTCCTGCCAGCAACCCGTATACTTACTGACCAGCCAGCAACCTGTATCTCACTGACCGGCCAGCAACCCGTATACTTACTGACCAGCCAGCAACCTGTATCTCACTGACCTGCCAGCAACCCGTATACTCACTGACCTGCCAACAACCCGTATACTCACTGACCTGCCAACAACCCGTATACTCACTGTCCTGCCAGCACCCCGTATACTCACTGTCCTGCCAGCAACCTACTGTACATACTCACTGTCCTGCCAGCAACCTACTGTACATACTCACTGTCCTGCCAGCAACCTACTGTATATACTCACTGTCCTGCCAGCAACCCGTATACTTACTGACCAGCCAGCAACCTGTATCTCACTGACCAGCCAGCAACCCGTATACTTACTGACCAGCCAGCAACCTGTATCTCACTGACCGGCCAGCAACCCGTATACTCACTGACCAGCCAGCAACCTGTAGCTCACTGACCGGCCAGCAACCCGTATACTCACTGTCCTGCCAGCAACCCGTATACTCACTGACCTGCCAGCAACCTGTATACTCACTGACCGGCCAGCAACCCGTATACTCACTGACCAGCCAGCAACCTGTATACTCACTGACCAGCCAGCAACCTGTATCTCACTGAACGGCCAGCAACCCGTATACTCACTGACCTGCCAGCAACCCGTATACTCACTGACCTACCAGCAACCTGTATACTCACTGACCTACCAGCAACCCGTATACTCACTGTCCTGCCAGCAACCTGTATACTCACTGACCTACCAGCAACCCGTATACTCACTGTCCTGCCAGCAACCTACTATATATACTCACTGTCCTGCCAGCAACCCATATACTCACTGACCAGCCAGCAACCTGTATCTCACTGACCGGCCAGCAATCCGTATACTCACTGACCAGCCAGCAACCTGTATACTCACTGACCTGCCAGCAACCCGTATACTCACTGTCCTGCCAGCAACCCATATACTCACTGACCAGCCAGCAACCTGTATCTCACTGACCGGCCAGCAACCCGTATACTCACTGACCAGCCAGCAACCCGTATACTCTCTGTCCTGCCAGCAACCCGTATACTCACTGTCCTGCCAGCAACCTACTGTACATACTCACTGTCCTGCCAGCAACCTACTGTACATACTCACTGTCCTGCCAGCAACCTACTGTATATACTCACTGTCCTGCCAGCAACCTACTGTATATACTCACTGACCGGCCAGCAACCCGTATACTCACTGACCAGCCAGCAACCTGTATACTCACTGACCGGCCAGCAACCCGTATACTCACTGACCAGCCAGCAACCTGTATACTCACTGACCAGCCAGCAACCTGTATCTCACTGAACGGCCAGCAACCCGTATAGTCACTGACCTGCCAGCAACCTGTATACTCACTGACCTACCAGCAACCTGTATACTCACTGACCTACCAGCAACCCGTATACTCACTGTCCTGCCAGCAACCTGTATACTCACTGACCTACCAGCAACCCGTATACTCACTGTCCTGCCAGCAACCTACTATATATACTCACTGTCCTGCCAGCAACTCATATACTCACTGACCAGCCAGCAACCTGTATCTCACTGACCGGCCAGCAACCCGTATACTCACTGACCAGCCAGCAACCTGTATCTCACTGACCGGCCAGCAACCCGTATACTCACTGACCAGCCAGCAACCTGTATACTCACTGACCGGCCAGCAACCCGTATACTCACTGACCGGCCAGCAACCCGTATACTCACTGACCTGCCAGCAACCTACTGTATATACTCACTGTCCTGCCAGCAACCCGTATACTTACTGACCAGCCAGCAACCTGTATCTCACTGACCGGCCAGCAACCCGTATACTCACTGACCAGCCAGCAACCTGTATCTCACTGACCGGCCAGCAACCCGTATACTCACTGTCCTGCCAGCAACCCGTATACTCACTGACCTACCAGCAACCTGTATACTCACTGACCTACCAGCAACCCGTATACTCACTGACCTACCAGCAACCCGTATACTCACTGACCTACCAGCAACCCATATACTCACTGACCTGCCAACAACCCATATACTCACTGTCCTGCCAGCAACCCGTATACTCTCTGTCCTGCCAGCAACCCGTATACTCACTGTCCTGCCAGCAACCTACTGTACATACTCACTGTCCTGCCAGCAACCTACTGTATATACTCACTGTCCTGCCAGCAACCTACTGTATATACTCACTGACCGGCCAGCAACCCGTATACTCACTGACCAGCCAGCAACCTGTATACTCACTGACCGGCCAGCAACCCGTATACTCACTGACCAGCCAGCAACCTGTATACTCACTGACCAGCCAGCAACCTGTATCTCACTGAACGGCCAGCAACCCGTATACTCACTGACCTGCCAGCAACCCGTATACTCACTGACCTACCAGCAACCTGTATACTCACTGACCTACCAGCAACCCGTATACTCACTGTCCTGCCAGCAACCTGTATACTCACTGACCTACCAGCAACCCGTATACTCACTGTCCTGCCAGCAACCTACTATATATACTCACTGTCCTGCCAGCAACCCATATACTCACTGACCAGCCAGCAACCTGTATCTCACTGACCGGCCAGCAACCCGTATACTCACTGACCAGCCAGCAACCTGTATACTCACTGACCGGCCAGCAACCCGTATACTCACTGACCGGCCAGCAACCCGTATACTCACTGACCTGCCAGCAACCTACTGTATATACTCACTGTCCTGCCAGCAACCCGTATACTTACTGACCAGCCAGCAACCTGTATCTCACTGACCGGCCAGCAACCCGTATACTTACTGACCAGCTAGCAACCTGTATCTCACTGACCTGCCAGCAACCCGTATACTCACTGACCTGCCAACAACCCGTATACTCACTGACCCGCCAACAACCCGTATACTCACTGTCCTGCCAGCAACCCGTATACTCACTGTCCTGCCAGCAACCTACTGTACATACTCACTGTCCTGCCAGCAACCTACTGTACATACTCACTGTCCTGCCAGCAACCTACTGTATATACTCACTGTCCTGCCAGCAACCCGTATACTTACTGACCAGCCAGCAACCTGTATCTCACTGACCAGCCAGCAACCCGTATACTTACTGACCAGCCAGCAACCTGTATCTCACTGACCGGCCAGCAACCCGTATACTCACTGACCAGCCAGCAACCTGTATCTCACTGACCGGCCAGCAACCCGTATACTCACTGTCCTGCCAGCAACCCGTATACTCACTGACCTACCAGCAACCTGTATACTCACTGACCTACCAGCAACCCGTATACTCACTGACCTACCAGCAACCCGTATACTCACTGACCTACCAGCAACCCATATACTCACTGACCTGCCAACAACCCATATACTCACTGTCCTGCCAGCAACCCGTATACTCTCTGTCCTGCCAGCAACCCGTATACTCACTGACCTGCCAGCAACCTACTGTATATACTCACTGACCTGCCAGCAACCCGTATACTCTCTGTCCTGCCAGCAACCCGTATACTCTCTGTCCTGCCAGCAACCCGTATACTCACTGACCTGCCAGCAACCTACTGTATATACTCACTGACCTGCCAGCAACCTGTATACTCACTGAGAATGGCTTCATGCTGCAAATGCACATTTTGAAACAAATGTAATGTACTGTAGACTGCATGGTTGATCGATAGAAATCCTCTGTCTGAGGACATAGATCACAGGCTTCTAGGCAAATGGCTGTAGTGGATGAAGCCCGAACTGTTGAAAAGGGTGTTGGAGTATGACAGTGGCTTACAGGCCTAGACACGGCCTATGGCTGACATATGACAGTATGATGGAATAGCTCAGTTTCTCACTGATCTCTTATCACTGCCTCCGTGTCTCTTCTCTCCCCTCAAGCTCCAAGTCTACTACAGATGTGACCTCTTACTGCTGCAGCTGCACTGAACACCCCTTTCCTACTGCAAAAGTAACCAGGGTCGATCTTGGGTTGTTGCCAGCTCTGTGCCGCGTGAAAGGGCTTTTTTTAATTTCCTGTGTGCAGCTATCCAGCATTCTAACTCAGTTAAAAGAATGGTTAATTCTGGGTTGGACATGGGTTGCTGTGCAGTGTAAATGGGTAACCCGCATTGAGCGACCCAGGTCCCGTTCACGCTATGGAGGAAGCAACGGTTGGAGACGTCAGTTCCAATCGCTGCCTGGGGCGGCGGAACGCATCCTCCCGACATTTTTATACCCACACTATCCACGTCGGCGTGGAGTTGATTTTATATAGTGTGGCGAGCACAGCGAGCCACCGAGCCCGAAGCGTGGCAAGCGCAGCGAGTCCTGTGAGGGGACGCGGAATACATGTAAAGTAAAGTGGGTGGCGGCTAACTGATTCACACAGCAGCAATCTGAGTCAGGCCTTGAGTGTGAATCTGTGTACGAAGTGTTACCAGTGACAGTCAGGGCTGCCGAGAGAGGGGGGCAGTGGGTACAAATTACACGGGCCCAGGCTTGGTGGAGGGGCCCGGTAGGGGCTCTGTTCTGACCCCCCCCCCCCCCCGCCCTTCCCACTCTGTCCCTCCCAGGCAGCCGCAGCAGCACACACCTACAGCATGTGCTGTGCTGACAGCTGGGTCAGCATGAGGATCTCACTGACAGCGTGCAAGCTCATGCTGACTCTGAGAGTGCTGTCAGCACAGCACATGCTGTAGGTTTGTGCTGCTGCTGAGGGAGGGGGGCAATAACACCATACCTCCCAACTTCTGTGTTGGGGAAAATGGGACACTCGCCCGAAAAGGGGGTGGGGCGTATGCAAATGAGGGTGTGGCTTATGCTAATTAGCCGCAACCTCATTTTCATACGAGAATAGACACTGTGCGTATGCGCACATCGTCTATTCTACTAGATTGGGGGGTCTCCCAACTGCCACCCCCCGCAGCAGGACAATGCCTGCCGCGGGTGGGACAGCGGGACAGGACCCGAAAATCGGGACTGTCCCGCTGTAATCGTGACAGTTGGGAGGTATGTAACACTCCCCCCTCGACTACAGAGTGCTCTTTCACCACCGAAACATTTTGGGGGCGTGGCCTTATTGCGGGAGGTGGACACACCTACCGCAATTCAGCCACCCCCCAAAATTTAACCGGGGCCCAGCATACCTCTCGGCGGCCCTGGTGTCAGATACCAATCAACTGCATGGATACTGCCTTATAGTGAAGCTTAATGAAGTGAATGCCCACCAATGGTTGCCTCACTGTCAATGAAGTTGGTATCCATAAGATATGTCGACAGTGTCTAGGTCAAAGGTCAATAGGTCGACAAAACCAAAATCTCAGCATGGCAACGGTCGTCTATACATTAAAAGGTCAACATAAATTTGAGCGGATTTTTTTTTTTTTTTTACATTTTTTGGACGCTTTCATGTTTTTCGATCCAAATAGATTATGATTGGGATCCTAGGCCGAAGCATCATGAGCGAAGCAAGCTACATGCTCCAATATTTGGGGGTTCACATGCTCAGGTGTCTATAATGACCCCAAAGAAACATTGCTGGAGAAGAGGCTCGTAATTTTCATTAACAGGCCTATAGAGCCTTGGCATGATCGGGATAAGTCTGACCCCTATATGTCTCTCAATGGGTGGAATTCCCTTATAACCCCGACGCACATCGCCAGGACTATGTACTAACATATGCGATTATTAACGCAAAGGACAGCTCTTGTTTTAAGAGCAGCGGGGGGACACAAAGGAAAGCCCATAGGCTTCTATAAGGTTACGCCATCTAGAAATGACGTAACCCCCCCGCAGCGAAACCCCGGCGGTGGGGCTTTGCTGCATATAAAAACCCGTAAAACTGGGTTTTTACAGCATTTTTTGTTTGGAGCATCTCCCCCATTATCTGTATGACACGATGGTCTTGGCATGTTGGCATGGTGGTGCAGAGGTGAAATGCTGTGTAACCTTATGGGCGGTATTCAATGAGCCTGATTCGCCATGTTTTTATGGCGAATTTGTGCTGTTTGGCGAATTTCTGACTAAAACGGTGAATCACCCTATTCAATGACCACATGGCGAATACATTTCAAGGTTTTTTTCGCCATGATTCACCGAGTAGCAATCGCTATCTTTTTATGGTGAAGTGGAATGTGAACTTTTAAAATAAAGTGTTTTGTTTTTTACATTTGGTGTAAAAAAATCAGGAATTTTATTCTGAGGAGGGGCAAAAAAAATTTTTTTATTTTTTTTTACACAGCATCCAGCAGGGGGCGCCGGAGCCGAGCCGCTCATTACATATTCATATATTCACTGCACCCGATCGTTACGATCGTGTGTAGTGAATATACGATCCCCTGCTGGCACCCTTGGGGGGCAGCCTGTGCTGCCTGGCACCCGGGGAGCCCACCTAACCCCCCACAAAGTTCTGGGCTAGGCAGAGAGACTACCATCTCTCTGCCTGGCACCGTCCTCAGGCTCCCTGCGGCAATCGCTGCAGGAGCTCATATTCGCCAGTCAGGGGCTCGCTGCCCCTGACTCGTTGAATACCGGAGCCGGCGAGGCTCCGGAACGTGGCGAATGTGCAGCGAATCCAAAAAAGGATTCGCTGCACCTCACAGGTATTCACATTGAATACCGCCCTATGACTTCATTATGATGTCATCAGTCATTCCCTGAATGATGGGGAACTGTAACAGACACACCCCAGGTTAGAGCAGAAGGCCAGATATCCTGTAATGTTAACCTGTCTGCATTGTGCAGTGTGTGTATGCATCCAGATTTGTTCAGTCATTCATTACATTTGGGCTAGTGTGCTGCCCTGACCATCAGCCCATTTGTTGGTTTTAAAAAATGTGTACCTACCCCAAGTCTCAATGTCACCTAAATCTAATACCAGTGTTGATGAGCTGTTCTTTGATCCACATATTACTGGAACGTACAGCATTGATGAGCAGATGAGATGGACAAAACAGGTCCAACTGGCAGGCACATGGGGCGTAACAAGGTGAATTGTATTATGTAGGCCCTGTTGTAACAATGGCATCATTTATGTGGCACAATTAACTATTTTGCTGAATATCGCATTGCATCAAGCACTCAAACCACTCGCTTTATCGGGTAAGGGTAGAGCAGTCTCCAGCAGGGACGGCAGGAGAATTCCCGAAAATCCTTAAGTCTGACGGTTGTCCACGGATAATAGGCACAAATCAGAATACGCTCTAACAATTCATACTGTAAGTGTGGCCAATAGATATGTGTATTCTTACCTGTGGGCAGAGAAATCAAGGGGAATGTCCAAAATTAACCGGTAAATGAAATTACCAGTTGCAAGATATGTGTCCAATGAGCAAACAGGTAAGTAATTACACAGCAGTGATTGGCTGCGTGATGTTGAAGGGGCATCCATGCCAAGTTTTGGGACTTAAACTCTAGTCATTACAAACACTAGCAATGAGATGTTACTGCAAAATCTAGAAA